>NC_052633.1:34352562-34661728 GCF_016161935.1 Mauremys reevesii | reverse complement strand
GACAGTGTTAACTGGACTTAAACATAATTATAATAGTAAAGTTAGTTGCATACACATTTCATATTCTCACTACAGCTGGCTCTCTACATGCTTTCCCCGCAGTGAACACAATTAGTGCTTGCTCTTTTCTGACCTGTACTACTTGCTATGCTGCCTTCTGTAACTTTAAAATAAATAAATAAATAAAAAGTTCAAATGACTTCAAAAAGTAGCTGCTAGTTTAGTGTAAATAATGCCTGACAAGTCTAAGAACCAGAATAGATTTTAAATTCAGGCTTATTCAATATTCATTTTTTTGTAAGGAACATTTTACACACAGCTGAACTATATGCAATGATGGTCTTAAAATGCAAAAAAGTTACATCTTACCTGTAATGTACCTATAGGATTGGTTTGATTTTGTGGTTGCTTTGGAGAATCTGGAACTATGGAGTCTGGCACTGAAAGACTAAAATAGTTTAATTTTTTTTTAAACTGACAATTTTAAGTTAAAACTGCTGAAGACATAAATTAGGCACTAATCCATTAATAACCTAGGGCCTCAATCCTCAAAACTCTAATGCATGCACTTCATTTTACACACGTGAGTAGTCCCATTGAAATCTTTGCATGATTAGCGTCCAAGGCTAAATCTCCATCTTCTCAGATGTGGAAAACACTATATCGTAATTATTTGAGATCTAAAATTTTAGAGCCAGATACACCTAATATTAATGTGTCCCTTGGCAACTTGTGGATACTTATTTTAAACATGTTTTTCTCTCCTTCATGGCTGGGGTGGGGGGCAGAGGTGGGGAATCACACAAACAGCAGATTGACCAGTTATACAGAAAAAATAGTAAAAACTGAATATATATGAGGTGCCTTCAATTATTATACTATAATCATGTACATTTTTTGTATATGTATAACAGCTTCAAGTTACACAGTACACCATCTTGCAACAGAAGTAGCACCTGAAAAAAGACATTAGTCCCATTTCATCTTAGAGAGTTTCACTAGGAAAATAATGAAATATAAGAATCCAGATTACAGAAAAAGTAACAGTGGGTATTCACCCACGAAAGCTCATGTTCCAATACGTCTGTTAGTCTATACGGTGCCACAGGACTCTTTGCTGCTTTTACAGATCCAGACTAACATGGCTACCCCTCTGATAAGTTTGAGAGAGTGTCAGTTTTGAGAGTTAAATTAGAAAAAAACTTTCCTCAAAAAGAAACGGAAGTCTTCCAACTGATGAACTGATAGTTTGTTTGGGTTTTTTTGGTGTTCAGAGCTTCTTTTAATGCCATATTTAGATCGGCAGTGACATTTTGTGCAGTACAATACAGCCACTCCTAACTCACCCAATACTTGGATTTCCTTTTAAAACGTTCAAGGCAGCTTCTGCAGCTCTGTGTTTTGCAATCTTCTTGCTATGACCTTCACCTGTATTAAAATAGACAATCTGATATCCCTAAAGCATGACAGCATGTGACTAATGACGGCCTTGTTAAATTGTTATAACAGGTAACAGCCCTGTCTGGAATCTCTATAGCATTATGTGATGCAGCCCCACCCTTGACATGCTCCCTCTTGCCCTTACGATGGGGTTTGAGATGGGGTCCTCAGAAGGCAGGCTTGGGTGGCTTTCTCTATAGTGCCTTTGCTGAGGGAATCTAGGGTGGGTTATATAGTAGCCGAGAAAGACATGGGGAGGGTGGGGGCATAAAGAGCAGAATTCTATATAACCAAAACAGAACATTCCTCCAGAATCTAGAATTGAACCCGGAAGTCCTGAGTCTCTGTATCCCTCTGTTGTCAGCAAATACGTAGCTCTGAAAACCACTTTTCATCTCCCCCTAGCGGTAGTCCACATCAACCCCACAAAGAATGACAGCATGCAGTATTATTACTATCAGTTGCTGCTTTACCTCAAGTACTTTAGTATGAACCCTGCTGATTAACTATGTTCTATGTTATAGAATGTCTTAAGTCTCTTTTTAAAAAAAAACACAACCAAACCTTGTCTATGACATCCCAAGACACTATACTTAAACTTTAAGGTTTCAAAGTCAAGTATGCAAAAGTCAGGAAACACCAAGCTTAAGGTAGCTTGTGCATCCTTAATTCAGCAATCATGTGCATGTGCATTATCATATGCACATGGTCACACTTCCCCACCAACAGAAACCCTGCCTCATTCAGTTCGCTGCATAGCTCTGCTTGGGGTATGAATCAGGGCTGTGTAATAATGGAGGCTGTTTGTAGCAGAAGCTGGAAAGCGCGTACCTATTGTGATTGCTGGGAGATGGCAGACCTAAGCCTGCCCTCAGCTAAAGGCCCTGCCCCTTAGCTGGCGGCAGGGGAAACTAGTGAACCTGGGCCCCAAGTGAACACTGGGGACAACAAATGAAAAAACAGGGATGAGAGTGAAGGTCAAAGGGTGAAAATCAGGGAACTGGATGAGGACACTGAGCAGAGAACCCAGACAGTGCCCACTGCTCCTCAAAGGCATCTAAGGAGTCAGTGGACACTGCCCAGAGCAGTGGCTCTCAACCTTTCCAGACTACTGTACTCCTTTCAGAAGTCTGATTTGTCTTGTGTACCCCCAAGTGTCACCTCACTTTAACATTACTTGCTTACAAAAATCAGACATCAAAATACAAAAGTGTCACAGCACACTATTACTGAAAAATTGCTAGTGCTTTAGATATTTGCCTAGTTTTACAACAGGCTAAATAAAGATGAGTTGATGTACCCCCTGGAAGACCTCTGTGTACCCCTGGTTTAGAACTACTGGCCCAGAGGAACTTTGCCTGGAGACATGACTTCGCACAGGATTGGAAATAGGCTCCACAGTTGCCGAGCCCTGCCCAGCTTCTTCCTCCTGGTATGATGGATGGCAGTATTGCCAGCACCAGGAGGTTTATAAGGAGGTTTTGCAACTTTGTGGGGCCACGGATAGGGTGTGCAAGGATCAGGAGGTGTGAGGGAAAAGTGCAGCCAGAACCTCTGTAACAGGTTTTGGAGGAGCCAGGAGACAGGCTGCAAACTGACACACTGTACATTGATGTGTGCCAGGATCTCCCGCTCACTGCAGACAGGACAGGTGTTGGGGGAGTTCATGAAGTGCACCAGCTACATGCCCATGCTTATGGCTTCATGGAGGAGTCACCAACTGATAGCCCTCGTGGGCCATGAACCAGAATGGAATATATGATGGACCATGAGGTTACCTCCCCAACTCAGGTGGCAGCAGGTCCCACCACTTAGTGTTAGGGAGGTGGGCTGGGGGGAGACACAAGGTCAATGAAGTGGATAGTATGAAACACAAGTGCCTACAGATGTTTCCTTGGTGGTTTGGAGGTGATACAGCTGGATGTCATTCAGCCAGCTCAGGCTGGGTGTTGGGGGTGGCTGGGAGGCTCATGGGGTAGGGGTCCAATGTCTAATTCTGGAGGGCCAGAGGTGAGCAGTGGGTGGAGAGCACCTACCTACAGGACCCACTCCAGGAAAGAGAGAGAGAGAAGTGGGAGGCAAGGCTGCCCTCACCTCCTGGAGCATACGACTGAGGACACACAGGGTAGACAATCCCTGGCTGGCTGAGCACACTGGGTCCACTCAGTCTCTCTGATGATAGTCTAGGTGCTCTCTCATTCTGGTGGCACCAACCTCCTGGAAATTGTGTAGTGAATGAGGCAGGGACTGCAAGAAGAGAGAGGATGTTCTCCTGGTTATTCATGTTGAATGCCATCCCAGAGAACTAGATTCTATTCCTGCCTCTCTCACTATTCCTTCAGGCGGCTGGGCAAGTCACAAACTAAAATTTTCCAAAGGGAGCCACTAATTGTATGTTCCTCATTTTTGAGTGCCCAACCTGAGACTCCTGGGTCTGGATCTGCAGAAGTCTGAGCACTCACACCTGAAGTCAATAGGGACTGTGCTTTGAATATACAAAGTGTCAAAAATGCAAAGTGCTCTGAAATATCAGGCCTTAGACATCTCAAGTTGAGCATCCAAAATTAGTGGAGACACTTGTAATCTTGACCTTAAACTTTTTGCAACTCAGTTCTGCTATCTGTGAAATGAGGATAATATGACTACCTAATTTCATGAGTGTTCTGAAGATCAATTCATTGTTTAAGAAGCATTCAGTTACCTTGGTGAAAGGATGATAGAAACACCCAAGAAGAAACTAACAACTTCTTATTTGGTGCACGGCTTAAATGGTATGTATTTAAGACCTGGGGTCACATGTTGACAAGGCTACAGAGAAATAATGAATAACTATGCTTTCACTGAAGTAGTGATCATATGGAAATATATACTAGAGCATGTAATTTTCATAATGGCTATGTACAAGGGGGCCAAATCAAGGATATGGGCAACTTTAATTCTGGAATTTCCTTGGCTTTTGAGTGCTTGACTTTACAACCATAATGTTCCTTTAATGTAATATTTTTGCATGTACTAATTCTATACTTAGTGCTCTATCATGAAGACAATAGATGTAGTTTATTCCAAACAGATTAATTTAAAATTAGGGCTGTCAAGCAACTAAAAAAATTAATCGCGCAATTAAACAATGGAATACCATTTATTTAAATATTTTTGGATGTTTTCTACATTTTCAAATATTTCTTTCAATTACAACACAGAATACAAAGCATACAATGCTCACTTTATATTTTTTTTATTACAAGTGTTTGCACTGTAAAAAGACAAAAGAAATAGTATTTTTCAAGTCACCTAATACAAGTATTGTAATGCAATCTCTTTATCATGAAAGTTGAACTTATAAATATAGAATTATGTACAAAAATACTGCATTCAAAAATAAAACAATGTAAAATTTTAGAGCCTGCAAGTCCACTCAGTCCTACTTCTTGTTCAGCCAATTGCTCAGACAAACAAGTTTGTTTACATTTGCAGGAGGTAATGCTGCCCACTTCTTGGTTACAATGTCACCTGAAAGTCAGAACGGGTGTTCTCATGGCACTGTTGTAGCCGCTGTTGCAAGATATTTACATGCCAGATGCGCATGCTTCAACCACCATTCCATGGGACATGCGTCCATGTTGATGACGGGTTCTGCTTGAAAACCATCCAAAGCAGTGTGGACCAATGCATGCTCATTATATATGTCACCAGCAGAAGGTTGATTTTCTTTTTTGGTGGTTCAGGTTCTGTAGTTTCCACATAGGAGTGTTGCTCTTTTAAGACTTCTGAAAGCATGCTCCCTACCTCATCCCTCTCAGATTTTGGAAGGCACTTCAGATTCTTAAATCTTGGGTCGAGGGCTGTAGTTCTCTTTGGCAATCTCACATTGGTACCTTCTTTGCATTTTGTGACATCTGCAGTGAAAATATTCTTAAAATGAACAACATGTGCTGGGTCATCCTCTGAGACTGCTATAACATGAAATATATGGCAGAATGTGGGTAAAACAGAGCAGGGGACATACAATTCTCCCCTAAGGAGTTCAGTCAGAAATTTAATTAACACTTTTTTTTTTTTTTTTTTAAACGCATGTCACCAGTATGGAAGCATGTCCTCTGGGATGGTGGCCGAAGCATGAAGGAGCATACAAATGTTTAGCATATCTGGCACATAAATACCTTGCAATGCTGACTACAAAAGTGCCATGCAAATGCCTGTTGTCACTTTCTGGTGACACTGTAAGTAAGAAGAGGGCAACATTATATCCTGTAAATGTAAACAAACTTGTTTGTCTTAGCAATTGGCTGAACAAGAAGTAGGACTGAGTGGACTTGTAGCCTCTGAAATTTTACATTGTTTTGTTTTTGAGTGCAGTTATGTAACAAAAAGAAAAATCTACATTTGAAAGTTTCACTTTCAGGACAAAGATTGTACTACAGTACTTGGATGAGGTGAACTGAAAAATACTATTTCTTCTGTTTATCATTTTACAGTGTGAATATTTGTAATTAAAATATACACTTTGATTTCAATTACAACACAGAATACAAGATATACATGAAAATGTAGAAAAACATCCAAAATATTTAATAAATTTCAATTGGTAGTCTCTCGTTTAACAGTGCAATTAAAACTGTGATGAATCGCTATTATTTAATTGGGATTAATTTATTTTAGTTAATTGCATGAGTTAACTGCGATTAATCAACAGCCCTATTTAGGTTAGGTTTTCCAGAATCTTCAAGCTAGCAGGCAGCTCTTGGAGATTTTCCCTTCAGCCAGTGAACATTCTTTCCTAGCCAAGGTAATATTTATCTTTGTCTTTTTACTGTACTTTCTGAAAATATCAAATCAGAATTAACAGCCTAAAACTGCACTGTTTTAATGGATAGTTTAGTCACATGTGAAACTCAAAGTTTAAAAACTTGCTTTTTAGGCAAAGCTATTGAAGTTTGGCAAGTACTGGAAGGACCAAAAGCAAAGCATATTAACCTATTAAATAAATGAAATAAATGGTCAAATCATTACTTTTTTGTTGTTGTTTTCATTGGAAAATACATTAGAAATAATGTAAAGTTTTGTTTTTTTTCTTAAACCACTGCCAACAACTATACCAAAGGGTAGCAACATTACAGACCTGTGCCCGTTATTTCACCTACTGTGACTTTAAAGGTGAAACTTGGAAGATGTACTTGTCCTTCAGCCTTCTCAAACTTGTACTCAGGAGTGATACCAGCCTTTGTGCCATATTCATGTAACAACTGAATTGGTGTTTTCCCTGGTTTGTCAACAATCATTTCCTCCAAGCTGCAAAGAAAAGAATAAGATTTCCTGATGAATAATTTACAAAAGAAAATAATTTAGAAGGGAAAACTGTATTTAAAGCTGGTCAAAATAATCTGAATCTTATGTTTTTTTTCACTGAAACACTGAAGAAATAATTTTACTACTTGGCTTTTGTGGCGCTTTTCATCCACAGATCTCAAAGCACTTTACAAAAAAGGACAAGCATCGTTACATTGGGATGGGGAGACCAAGTTATAGGGAAGCAAAGTACTTGTCCAAGGTCCCATGGTAGACCAGGATAGAACCCATGTTTACTGAGTCCCAATTCACTAGGCCAATATCTCCCAAATTTCCATTTTTTTTAAACCAGCTCTAGCTACAGTAAAAGGATAAAATTACCAATCTCCTCCCCCCTGCCCCCCAATCTGGATGAGGAAAAAATAGTTTAATGAATTCTCAGTGTGTAGGGCCTTGCATCCATTCATATATGTGAAGTTTATTTTGCAGCATAGAAGGAAACAAGAACAGAGATGTAGGTAGGTGGAAAAGCTATTCAGAGGTCTGAGCTTAAACTTGTTTCAAAATGCCCAATAAGAGGCACTAGGGATGGGCACATCAAAACTAGAACAGCAAGAAAGGAAGAGTATTTTAGCTGCAGCAGAGAAAGGAAAAAGATTGCAGTGGTTCTCAAACTTTTTGTATTTACAACCCCTTTCACACAGCAAGCCTCTGAGTGTGACCCCTTTTATAAATTAAAAACATTTTTTTATTTACCACTATTTTAATGTGATATTTGTGTGTTTGTTAATATCACTTTTCACAGCAGACTTACTAGTGCAGACTTCACAGCCGACTTGCTAGCTAGCTGGGAGGCATATACTTGAGGCCTCCACATAACAACCTTGCAACCCCCTGAGGGGTTTGAGAACTTTCGTGATTAGAGGAAAAACAGGTAGGTCACAACATGATCAAGCTAAGCTAAACTAAGGCATGTCTGTATTTAGCATTTGGGAAGACAGAAAAGTTAATTTACAAACCGTTGTGGAGGAAAAAGCAACAGGATTTGGCAAAAGCTTTTGGCAAAAAGAAGGGATAGAGTTAGAGGGATATGTTGAAAACAAAAAAAACATGCAGTTTCTCAGATTTACAAGACTTTTCTATCTTAATACCCAATAGGCTAGGCAACAAGTATTTAAAGCCAAGCACATGTATGATTTTTTTTGCATCAGGAGGACCTACATGCATTTGCAGACTATTCAGAACTATCAGTGTAAAGCAAATTTAGTGCACAAAGAATACCAGATTGACAAATCAGGAGACTAGTCACAGCACTATTATAGTATCAGTAGTAACAGTGCAAAATTCTCTATGAAGTGCCATCCTGTGTACCCCAGCCCTCTTCTAAAGAGGCTGCCTAAAATGAGAAGCACACATAGACTTTGATGATTCAATATGTTGAAATTGCCAACAAGAATGTCATTTTGTTTCATTTTGTAATACGGACACCTATCAACAAAAAAACAGATGGACTCTAGTTAGTTTACATAGGTCTCTGAATTTTGGTTACTACTGAACCCCACTGGATTCAAATCACTGACCTCCTTGTGAAAGGTTCTCATTACCTGTGCTTCAAGACAGCTTGTCATCGTCCATTCAAGTTATGAAAAATCAAACTGATCTTACTAAATGATGAAAGAAAAATTATTTTATGCTGAAAGCCTGCACTGACAATTAATGGGGGAGGGAAAGTGGTTTTCAGCTGGAAGCTGCATGCTATGAAACCAGAATACAAATTAGGTAACAAACACTTAAAATACAGGATCAGTCTTAAACACAGCAATAACGAATCAGTTATATAATGTGATAGAAAACAAATGCCAGATTTTTGTAGGCAACTGTTCTATTAGCAGATAGGAATAGGGGAAAGAAAATATTTGCCAAATAACATTATATTACAAGTAACTAACACTGTCTTCTGATCACCAAGACAACTGGGAGTGTCTTCAGTTACAACATGGACAAGTGGTTGGATACCAAAAGCGCTTAATAATTCTCCACAGCAAAGAAACAATCATTGTTGAGGAGGATCTGAAGGTGACAGGTCGATAGACGACTGAGCTTGCACCCATCTCAAAACTTATCAGGTTCAAAAGTTAACGGTATCTGGATAGCTGTCCTCCAACAAAAGCCTAGCTATTTCAGGAACTGGTGTTTTAGGCCAGGACTATTCACACGCTTAAAGTCAAACACATGAGTTTGTAAGATCATGGTATACAAACACTGTCCTTGTCTGGCTTGGAACTTAACCTGGACTACTTTTCCCCTTCCCTACATTATTTATTTTGCTACACCACTAGGATGACAGAACATTAATGCTGCTGGAAGTATCATGAAACAAGTTCCTGAGCATTTGTCAAAATGTACCATGGCACTGTTTTAAAGATGGGCTCTTGGGGACCTAAATACTTCTGAGGATCAGGATCTTTCTTGCCCGGGGGGTGATTATTGTCGCTCTACATATAAGTCCACCACTTCTGGTTTGAAGTGGACAGGGTGCATGAAGGAAGTGGGCCATGTTGAACAGCTGTCACATTCTACCACGAAGGTGGCTCCTTTTCAGGGATGCTGAGTCCTGCTGACAAGCGCGAACAGCGTTAACTTTACACGGACATGACTGAGAGGCGTCTTGCACGGAGAGCTGAGTGCAAGGGCTACTGAGCCTGCCTCTAACTGCATCACTCCGCCTCCGGGGGTAAGGGACTGAGTCGAGCGCCGGCTGGTGCAGCCGCGACACTCGCAGCCCCGCTGGCTGCGCGGAGAGCAGGCGGGGGTAAAGGCCCCGCGCCGGGTCAGAGCCCGGGAAGGGCGGGACGCAGCTGGCCGCTCTCTGGGGCCGACCGGGCTCACGCTGGGCAAACCGCGGGCAGGGACCGGCGTTTTCCCCGCTCGCTCCGCTGCGAACCGGGGCAGCTGGGCCCAGCGAAAATGGGGCGGGGGCACGAGCCCGGCCGGTCCCAGCCCCGCAGGCAGCAGTTGGCCGCGGCCGCTCGCGCACCTCCGGTGAATGGGGGGCGGAGGGGGGGGTCCCTGATTACCCACAATGCCCCACTGCGCCCTGACCTGCGGGGCTCGTCCTGCGCCTCCGGGCTCTGCTGGGTCGCGGCCGGGAACGTCTCCCGAGACATGGCGGGGCCGGGCCCGCCGCCGCCGCCGCCTCCGCCTCCAGCGAAGCGCGCCCCCTAGTGGCGTGTTGTGGGGGCGGGGCCAGCTGCCTTTCCTGCTCGGCACAGGCCCCCTTCCTGCCGCTGCGGGGCCCGGCACCTACCGGGGGGGCGACAGTGCTTCCTGCCCTCCGCCGAGCGCACCCTGTGGGGCCGGGGGAGATGGGCCCGGCCCTCGCCCAGCGCACCCTGTATGGCCTGGCCTGGCCTGGCGAGTGATGCACAACCCCCCCCCCCCGGGACACAGCCATGGGGCGGAGAGGGAAGCCCTATATTCCCCCTCCGTCAGCCCCAGGATAGGCCACTCTCCACTCATGTATATGAACACACTTAAAGCCTAGCAAAATCCCGTGTGCCCCTCTGTGGTGGAGTACACCCCCGTGTTTACCCTAGGGCTGCTAATTTTGGCTGGATGTTATTCCTGGAGATTTCATCGCATGGCATAAATCTTTAATTCTTGGAGACGCCAGGCTAATCCTGGAGGGTTGGCAACCCTAATTTATCCCCTATACACTATTGTAGTAATCTTTATACAAAATATACCCTGTAAGCTATCACTTGAAAATCCATAGCTTGCTGTTTAGTAATGTCCTGGTGAACAATGTATGGCAACATTGTATGGGAAGTTTCTAACATGTCCCCTAACCATGTGGTCGTTATTAACCCAGGTTCCAAACCCCACAGTGTGCCCAAACAGATATTGGCAAATTGGTCTGTCCTAAACAAAGGACTGTGTGCTTGCTTTAATTTGCATTTAACCAGTGAACAGAGTCATCAAGCAGGAAGGAAAGATGAAGTTCAAACAGGTGAAAAAACCATCAGGGAATATTTTTCCTGGTAGACTCTTCATCTCCTGGGTCTCAGCTGGAAATGTTTCAAGAGGGGAACTGAAATTATAAAAAGGAGGGTCAAACACCCGAAGGCACCCCCTCTGTCTCTTTCCATGCCCTTTGCATTCACTGCACCTGAGGAAACAAAGGCAGCAGCTATTGAATACTCTAGGGAAGGTGTCCTGACCTAAAGAGTTTAGTCAGTGTAAGACTCCTGAGCGCATGTGGTAAGAAAACTTTTTGTTTTGAATCTAATGTAGTTTGTTACGTTAGGCACTAGTAAGCATTTTACGTTTATTTTTCTTGTAACCATTTTTTACTTTTATGGCTCATTTCTTGTACTCAAAAGCTCTCTCTTTGTTGTTGTTAAACTTTTTATATCTAATCAAATGTGCTCAGGTTGAAATGTCTGGGTAACTCCATTTATGGTAACAAGTTTTATGCATATTATTCCCATAAAGTAATAATGGACTCAGGATAGTTGTACTGTCCAAGTGGGGGGATGGGACTGTGCAGTACAGGACATATGTTTCTGGGGGAAAATCTGGGACAGGGATATGTGGGAGTCAACCTGCAGCATAACTAAGGTTGATAAGAGCCAAAGTGTGGGTGGCTGGCTGCAGCACACATACAGACATAGCTGGGAGCGACTTACATGCTGGTGATTGTTTGTGAGCAGTCCAGGTTAAGGCTACAGCAGCAAGGCATTGTAAAAGGCACCCCAGGTTACAGGGAAGGGGTGACATAGCTACTCATTAGCCTGGATTGTATCCTACTATGTCACACCCTCCTACCAAATGCTGACACACCCCAGCAACCTTCCTCCTCTGCCACACAGACACACCACCATCCATGAAGGAACAAACTGCTAAATTCTTCTCTGCCCTCCCAAGCTCACAGAACAAAATCCACACATAATCATGTGGGGAGAGGCAATAAAACACAAGAATATCCTTTCTGAAACAGAAAATATTACACGTGTACCAAGCCCTCCTGACCCAAAAGCACCAACCAGCCAGAAAAGACAGTAAACATCAGCAAAAGTCACAACACACAGAGCAAAGTCTCTCCCCAGCGTGAGAAAAGCAGAGATTAACATACAGTAAAATCCTCTAACTTTGAGTAAAGTCGTATGTACACATCAACTAAAGAAAAAAATTAGAAAGGCTCGCACAATCTGAAGTTTATTTCTTCAGGGCTGAGCTCTTTAATAGAGTTATTATTCAACCACTACTGAAAGGAACCTCCCCCGGCCTCCAATTGTGTAGCTCAACAGGTCTGCTCAGGTGAATTCCCTGGGATCAGCTGGATAACAGGCACATTAAACAGCAAATATATAATTGTCTTTGCAATCACAACAAAAAAAGATGACTGCAGAATTTAGTAGTCTTTTGATTCTAAAGCAATCATCTTACTTATTTTCAAATAATGGCATTATACTACTAAAAATTGAGCAATCATCTCTGTATCAGTTTACACAGTTAATTTATTATTCATTGCACTGGATTAGATAGCACAACAGAAGGACGCTGGAAAACAATACACTGTAGAAGCTGGTTGGTGATGACCCTACTGATTCTCTTCTCCAAGTAAAATCTAACTAGGCTTTAAACAAAGCAGCTAGACTTTAAGTTTTGCCATGTGGGTTTGAGAGTTGGAAGCTGCAGTTGATACAAGGTTTTTTATTATTATTAATGCCATACTATGTTTGCTGCTGCTACCAAAAACTTTGTTAAGCAAGTTGGTGACAGTGGGAGATTAGTCCCTGTTCCTAGCCTCAGTGAAGCTGACAAATACCAACCTCTGAGTCTTGTTATTAAGAAGAGAAAATGTTTTCTTTCAAAAAAATCTAAATTTGCTTCGACACCTTTCACCCTAAAAGACATTCTTCAGGGAGAGAAAGAAATTTCAGCTGGTAAGTTTTTCTGTTCTTCTTTGAGACCTGAAATATTAAGGTTTTGCAGTAAACATAGACCGGGTTTATATTTAATTAGTATATATAATTATCTTCATTAGTCATGCAATTAATGAGAAATGAAAAAATAAATTATAAAAATAGTCAAACTTCTATTTAAAAAACTGCACAAATATGTTTACTAAATAGCTAAAATTCTGGAATAATTTTCAGGAATCCATTTTATTGACAAATCTTGATTATTTTTGTGTATTAATAAATAGCAAGTATAATTCAGCCATGTGTATTTAAAAAGTATTATCATAAAATATGTTAGCCTATGTTATTTACCAGTTATTTAAAGTTCTATTGTACTATATATACGGTTTCAAGGCGCATCTCCATGAAGCGTCACTGTTGAATAGAAATAATGGCTCCAGTCCTGATTCATGTGACTGAACTCTTGTACCAGCTAAATGGGGATCTGTTCAAGCACAAGGGTCTGCCCATGCAGATCTGATTGAAGAATTGGGCCATAGTAATTTGTTTTTATAATTTAGTGAAATATTTCAGTAGTGTAACTACCTCTAGATATATATAATTCGAATAAATCTTAAGGAGACTCTGTCTTAAGTGGGAGGTTCAAAATTTAAACTATAGGTCCAGATCCACAAAAGTGGTCTGATGCTGAATGTCACAATGCCTAGCTTATACGTGCTTAGAAAATTGGAACTACCTGGGATCTACATAGCCTGAGTTAGGTGCCTAAACTCCCTATACAATGAATGTCACAAGATAGGCACTTTAAGAATGCGATCCACTAGATGGGGAGCTGCCTAAGCTAGCCAGTAGGAAAGACTGACAAGAGCTGTGTGACTTAAGCTGTTTTTAAGACAGATGGCTAATTCCGGGCTGCAGAGAAGTGTCTATCTCTATGTGTGTTCCACAACCAAGAACCCCCTCTCCTAGCATCAGGTGGCTTAGACACCACCTAAGCTGTTTCTTGTAAGGGGGAGTTAGGTAGTTACCTCACTCCACACAGAAAGAGGTGGTGCCCACCTGATAACTTTAGCCTCCTGGTTAGAGCACTCATTTGGGATGGGGGAAATCCAGATTCAGTTCCTCCTGGTGTCTGATGGGGAGAGAAGATTTGAACAGAGACTCTCCCTTGTGTCAGGAGAGCCCTCTAACCGCTGAACCCTGGGGCTCGCTCTCTCACTCTTCAATTGAAGCTGTTCAACTGTGTATAAATAATTAAAGGATCATTGGAGCATGGGGACTAGACCTTGGGTCTCCATGACCCAGATGGGTGCCCTAACCACCGGGCTATGAAGTCATTCCTTCTCGCTCTGGCCCAATGATTCTTTAATGCAGTGAGTGCACTTGAAAGCAGAAAAATCCACTAAGGAAAAAAATTTCTATTTCAAGACTACACGGAGGCTTGACACACAAATAGGGTCAAATTCTTCTAGCCTTGCACCTATGAGAAATTCAATAAGATTACTTGTGTAAGTAAAAGTTGCAAAAGATTTCTTGTAAAATCTAGTTTTAAAAAGGTCAAACAAACAAAACATCTTGACAGTGTCTTTTCAATAGGGGTTACATCTCATGAGGACAATGTGCTTTAATTTGTAATTGAATTTCTACTTTTTGGATGACGAAGATACTGGAAAATGTGACAAGCCACTTAGCATTGTGAGAGAAATATATGAAACACTTTATTAAAAATAAAATCACAACAGAAGTGTCACTCAAAAGCTTTAAAATTCACTTTATGTAAAGTCTGTAACTTCCTTTGTTAATAAAAGACTTCAGTCATGCTATATTGTCAACCAGTATCTTCTAATTTTTTCCACAAGTAGAACAGAAATATATTGTGAATCACAAGGAAAATATTAACTAAAAATGCCTATTAAGTTAGAAGAGAGTTCAAACAAAAATTGATTCTTTAGTTCATACCAAGATCTGCGTACATGCAAAATTTCAAGAAAGTCAGACGACTTACTATGTGTTTTGCTACTTCTCCAGAAGAAATTATAAAAGTAGACAATGAAATCAATGGATGCTGCACTGTATCATGTGACAGGTGTATTAACCTTTTCTAACTGACTCCCTTTAGATGATGGGGGCCAGGAAATTAAGCCAGGTATGCTACTAGTACTCATGTGTGTCACACAGGTATTACAGAAATGAAAAACAAATTTAGCTAAATTGCCACTATTAATATAACTAGAAACTCAGCACTTATTAAAATGATTTTTATATGGGACTCTTCAGCAATGAGGACTGTGTTTAAAAAAAATAATCAGAGGGCATAAACCACCCTTGTACCAACCAAAGGTCCTATATACCACCACAGCCACTCCTAATATCATGAGAATGGCGATGTAGTCTAGTATAGGGCATTACACTGGGTGTTAAGAGTTTAAATTCTGTTCCTGGATTTGCCATTGACGTACTATGTGATCTGGGACAAGTCACTTCATTTGTGCTTCAGTTTCTCCACTAATAAATTGGGGATAACACTTACTCACCTGTGTAAAGAGCTCTGATATCTATGGATGAAAGGGTACTTTATAAGAATTCCAATGTCTGATTTTTGTCCGAGACCCTTCTGCTGCTCTGAATTTCACCCCAAAAGAATAAAGTTTGTGTTTTGATATTTTCAGAGTGGTACCCCCATTATTTAGTTTGTTTGGTCCTGTAAAATTAGTAACAGTTTTGCACTATGCCAGACTTGGTTTGAATCGCTACTATAATTCTCAGCCATTAATGTCTGTGTATTTAGGTATTATTCTGTTTCTAACCTAATGGACTTCTATTTTATTTTCTGTATATGGGCATGAGACTTTTCCCCCCCCCAAAATACAGCAAGTATCCTCTTTTCCTCAGGTGTTTCATCCTATCAGCTGTTGAATTATGAAGACAAATCGGATGTTTCACTCTATGGTAGACGAGGAAATCAGATAATGAGTGATGTTGGGGTCAATATTGCTGGATCAGATTCTGTTGCAGTAAAAGCTTCATTTGGTATAGTGACCAAACATGAGGTTGAAGTACCAACATTACTTAAAGAACTTACTACTAGGTTAGTACTATAATTTTTATATACTTGGCCCAAGTGATTCGATGGTTAGATTATGTGAGATTACATTGAAATCCTGTGTGATTAGTTGCTTTTTTTTTTTGTTAGGCTTTGAGAACTGTAAATCAACTAATAAGATTTGCTGTATGATCATTTAATAAGAACATAAGAATGGCCATACTGGTCAGACCAGTGATCCATCCAGCCTAGTATTCTGTCTTCCGACAGTGGCCAGATGCTTCAGAGGGAATGAACAGATCAGAGTAATTATCGACTGATTCCTCCCCTGTCATCCAGTCCCAGCTACTGGCAGCCAGAGGTTTAGGGATTCCCAGAATGTGGGGTTGTGTCCCTGAATATCTTGGTTAATAGCCATAGATGAGCCTGTCCTCCATAAATTTACCTAATTATTTTTTGAATCCAGTTATGCTTTTGGCCTTCACAACATTGAGTTTCACAGGTTGACTGTGTGTTGTGTGAAGAAGTACTTCCTTTTGTTTGTTTTAAACCTGCTGCCTATTAATTTCATTGGGTGACCCCTTGTTCTTGTGTTATGTGAAGGGGTAAATAACATTTCCCTATTCACTTTTTTCCATAATGTTCATGATTTTATAGACCTCTATCATATTCCTCCACTTAGTTGTCTCTTTTCCAAGCTGAACAGTCCGTCTTTTTTTAATCTCTCCTGATATGAAAACTCTTCCATACCCCTAAGCATTTTTGTTGCTCTTCTCTGTACCTTCTCAAATTCTATTTGATGGTGACCAGAACTGCATGTAGTACTGAAGGCATGGGCATACATTGGATTTATATAGTAGTATCATGATATTTTCTGTCTTATCTATTCCTTTCCCAATGGTTCCTATCATTCTGTTAGCTTTTTTGACTGCTGCTGCACATTGAAAGGATGTGTTTAGAGAACTACCCATGATGACTCTAAAATCACTTTCTTGAATGGTAACAGGTAATTTAGACCCAATCACTTTTATGTATCCATTGCTTTGCACTTATCAACACTGAATTTAATCTGCCATTTTGTTGTTCAGTCACCCAGTTCAGTGAGATCCCTTTGTAAAGTTTTGCAGTCAGCTTTGCACTTAACTATCTTGAGTAATTTTGTTATCATCTGCAAATTTTACTACCTCACAGTTCACCACCTTTTCCAGATCACTTATGAATATATTAAATAGATTTATAAGGCCAGAAAGGACCATTGGTAATCATGTACACTGACTTCCTGCATAATGCAGGCCAGAAGACTTTCATGAATTATATCCTGTTTGAACTAGAGCATATCTTTTTAGAAAAACATCCAATCTTAATTTCAAAGTTTCCAGTGATACAGAATTCACCATATCCCTTGGTGTAAATGGTTCTAATGGTTAATTACCCCCACTGCTTTATTTTGAGCCTGAATTTGTATCTCTTCAGCTTCCAGACATTTGCTGTCTTTGTCTGTTAGACTAAAGAGTCCTCTTGCAAATTTCTGTTCCCCCCATGTAGGTACTTATGGGATGACTTGCTCACAGACTATAACTTTCTCTTTGATAAACTAAATAAATTGAGTTCCTTGGGTCTATTACTATAAATCATGTTTTTCAGTCCTCTAATGGTTCTTGTGGCTCTTCTCTTAATCCTCTCTAATTTTTCAACATCCTTCTTGAAGTGTAGACGCAGAACGGGACACAGTATTCCAACAGTGGTTGCACAAATGCCAAATACAGCGGTAATATAAACTCCCTACTCATATTCAAGATTCCCCCTTTATTCTTCCACAGTTCACGTTAGCCCTTTTGGCCACAGTGTCACACTGCTGGGAGTTAATGTTCAGCTGATTATCCACCTTGACACCCAAGTCTTTTTCAGAGTCCTTGTTTCCCAGAATGAAGTCCCTGGTCCTATAAGTATGGCCCCACATTCTTTATGTGTAGATGTGTGACTTTATGTTTGGCTGTATTTAAAGGCCTATTGTTTGCTTGCATCTAGCTTACCATGTGATGCAGATCACTTTCTGTCAGTGACCTATCCTATTCAGTGTTTACCATTTCCCCCAATCTCTTCTGTCTTCTGCAAATATTTATCAGTAATGATTTTATGTTTTCTTCCAAGTCATTGATAAAAATGTTAAATAGCATAGGACCAGGAACCTCACTAGAAACACACCTGCTTGATGATGATCCCCTGTTTACAATTACATGTTGAGACTTATCACTGAACCAGTTTTAATCCATTTAATGTATGTTATTATGAATTTGATTTGTTTTAGTTTTCTAAACAAAATGTCCGTGGTACTAAGCAGAGGTGACGTGGAGGGAGGGCATGTGGAGTTATATGCCTCCCCCACTAGATTTTTGCCAGGGTTTGGTGGCCCTGCTTGGTCACATGGTGTGGCTGGGTCCCCTCCCTGCACAGCAGCTGCTGGAGCATGCAAACTGGGATCTGCTGCCATGGGTGGAGAGGCAGCAGTAAACAGCTGGGAGCTGCAGGGAGGAGCTGCTGATGGTAAGAGGAGGGGCATGCCTGGGGGGCCATGACTCAAGCTGTTTGGGGGGGGTGAACCTTTAAATTGTGCCCTCCCCCCCACTCTCAGCAGGTACTAGTCATCTCTGGTGCCAAGTCAATTGCTTTACAGAAATCAAAGTATATTACAGCAATGCTATTACCTTATCAACCAAACCTGTAATCTCAAAAAAAGATATCCAGTTAATTTGACAAGATGTGTTTTCCATAAATCCTTGTTAATTGGCACTAATTATATTACTCTCTATTAATCCTTTATTAATCAAGTGCCATATCAGCTGTCCTTTTAGTGCCCAGAATCGTTGTCAGGCTGACAGGCCTATAAATACCCAGGTCAATCCATCTATAATAACCCAGGCCTTCCTGTTTACCTTTTTAAAATATTGGCACATTAGCTTTTTTCCAGTCCTTTGGAACTTCCCTATGTTCCAGGACTAATTGAAAATCAATTTTAATGGTCCCGATAGCTCTTCAGCCAACTCTTTTAAACTCTTGGATGCAAGTTAGCCAAGCCTGCTGATTTTAAAAATGTCTAAGTTTATTAGCTGCTGTTTTAATTTGCTAATTATCTGTGGATTTTTTTCTCCTTTAATTTTAGAAAAATTAACTTTGATCACTGCCTAGTCCGACAATCAAGAGAAAGTAGGAAAGCGGTTCTATGTGTGGTCATGGAAAGTATTAGAACAACACGGCAATGCTCATTATCTGTGCATGCTGGTATGCGTGGGGAAACAATGAGGGTAAATATATTTAATAGATTTCTTTAACTAATAAAATGGATAGCAGGGACGCGTATTCTTATTGTAAGGACCTCTGACCAGGTTTTAATTGCATTTACACTGGTGTAAATCCAGAGCAATTCCAATGTAAGTCAATGGAATTGTACTGATGTAAATTAAATTAGACTCTGACCCTCTCTCTGCTTTTCAGATCTAGAAAAAACTATGCCAGTATAGGATATTGGGGTAAAATTTTGGTTCCACTGATGTCAATAGCAAAACTTGTATTGACTTCATTGGGGCCAGGATTTCACCCCACTCTATTTATTTATTTAATATTGGAATAGGCCATATACCATAATTACGCTATGTGTGTGAAGCTCTCCATATTGACATGTTTTTATTTTAATAAACTATAATTAAAAACATTACTAGGAGAACTTGGTTGTCAGACTGGTACACTTTTTCATATTTTAAAATCACCAGTCTTATGGGTAACAAGTACTGTTGTTTTGCTCACACAGGGCCTTATTTTTTTTTAAACACATGAAAAACTATTCATGTATATGAAGCTTTTGTGGTATTTTATATAGGGGAGCATCTTACATTGGTTGTATTATATAAATGCAGATTCTACAATTAGAAAACTTGGTTGCAAGCCAGATTCTGCATGAGGCAGAAGGGGACAGATCACTTAAAAAGAATGGAGAAAGAAGGAATTAGCTAGTTCTAATTTAATTCCCCCAGTCATGCAATTTACCGTTTATTAATAGCGAATGGAAGTGAATACAGTGTTATTTATAGTTATATAGGATTAGGGTGGTTAGATGGCTTTGTTTGCAGTGATTAGGTACAGTCTTGTTCTAGCGAAATCCCAGTCAATTCTAGTTAAATCTGTCCCAGATTCCTTAGAACTGGCTTTATAGCCATCCTGTAAGCTACCAGGGCATGGGCAGCCTACCTTGTGGATGGAGGAGCACCTTGCCAGGTGATTGTGGTGGCAATTCAGGTGATAAGTGAGGATCCAGGGATCAGGCACCAGTCTAAGGATGAAGCTAGAGTCAGAATCAAGGGGCCAAACTGAAGCTGAGAACTGGAGTTAGACTCTTAAGACAAAGGGTAAGCTGGAATTGTAGCCAGGGACATCGCAAAGAGTTGGAACTAGAAGTTAGAAACCAGAATGGAACAGGGAGACTGGGAATGAAGCAGGTTTAGGCTGGAGCTGGAGCAAGAACGGGCTGGGAAGCAGGGCAGGGCTTGGTGCAAGGACTGAAGCATAAGTGAGAGCAGAGTAAGCATGGCTGTGGGTGTGGGATGCATTGAGCAGCCACCATGTGGTGGCTGCAAGGTTCAAGTAGCAAACTGTTGGCTCCTCTGCCCAATCAGGAAGTGCAACTGTTTGGAAGGGGCTCATTGGGCCTATCTGAACTTGCTGGGTTGCCTAGCGACCAGGCTGGGAGCCAGATGTGTCCCTGACACATCCATCATAATAACAGTAATAATAATACACATATCCTGTCCCTTCTGTTGGGTTAATTAGTCTGAATGTACTGCTTCTAAAAGCTGCTAATTCGTCGTTTAAAAATGGACCAGCTACTGTGCTATAGATGAGAAGGTGCAATCTGGAATGAAATTATTAAATTAAAAGGCAAACTCCATAAGAAAACATATGGCAGACAGAAAGGTGGAAGAGTAGTGCTTAGGATCAGCCCAACCGAGTTTGAGAGCTGATTTTGATAGTGTTTGGATAGTGTGATATTTACAGTTAGACGCTCCCCGGGTTATGCAAGACCTGACTTACGCAAATTCGTACTTACAGAAAAAGTTCCATAAGCCAGAAAACAGATTTTCGAGTTGCAGAAATTTTTGCGTAATGTATGGGTATACATTTCCGACTTATGCAAAATTCGAGTTACGCAAGGCTTTCCAGAACACAATGATTGGGGAAGTTGGGGGGGTGGGGGGGCGTCTGTACTTCTTTAAATTTGATTTGAAGATATTTTGATGCCAGTCTTACCTACTCACTTTCAGTTGGCATCAACTGCACTCTTCTTCACCCCCATACAAAGATACAAAATCATACAAAACCATACAAAATCATAGCCTAGGTGAAAAATATGATCAAAATTTCCTCCTGATTCCAGAAAGGGAGAACAGGGAAAAAAAGAGGTGTGAAAAGAAAAACAAGGTGGAAAAATAGAAAGCAAAACTAGAAAAAATACACAGAGAAGAAAAGAGATGAGAAGTGAAAAACAAATGAACAAAGACAGAGGTCAGGGTGAAGATACAGAAAACACTTGAGATAAATGAAAGGTGGGATGGGATGTGGTGTGTACGTGTGTGTTGAATTAAGGTTTTATATGCTTTATGGCATATAGTCCCAGACCATATAATATTTAAAGAATGGAAACACAAGATATTGGCCCTGTCATTGCTGTTTCATCCAAACATGAGAGAGGCCCACTCTGACTCCTCCAAAAAGGAGCTGCTATTGGGAGGACAGAAGCAGGCCTTTTAGATCCTTATCCAAAATCCAGTGAAGTCTATGGGACTCTTTCCATTAACTTCAGTGGGCTTTGGATTGGACTCTTAGCTTCTCCTCAAATAGAAACTGTGACTGACCTGTCAAAGTAGGAGATATGATGATTGGACGTGGTTGCAGGAAGTCAGAAAGCTAAGGATTGTTGGGAGTCTGGGTGCTGGAAGGATAAAGCTATGATATTGTCAGTGGTACACAGAGAGAAGGGATCTCAGAAAGTTTTGATAATTAGGTTTGCATAATCCTACAAGTCCTTTGAGTTATGCTTATCACTAATTTATGTATTGGATATACTGCCTAATTTTCTATGGCCAGTTGATACTTTCTCTCTATCAAACATTACTGAAGTGCAGAAAAGAAAGGATGACATTAGTATGCTGCTGAGAACTGGGAAAATTTCTTTGGAGGTGGAGTTTGATCTTCAGCTTCAAAAGAGTCTTTTCATACTATATTTTAAAGCTATTACTCTTAATTTTCATTTCTGTTCAAAACATTTTTTTGTAAATATTTTTTCTCAATGCAATAAAATTTTCCTTTTTTAAATCATAGTTTCATATTATTGAGGACCAAAATCACAAGGGACGAGACAAAGCTATTGTTTTTCCAGCTCACACAACTATTGCATTTAGTGTATTTGAACTTTATATTCACTTAGATGGTAATTTTGGTAAGTAATTTTTTGTGTTGTTATTATAATTGCTAATATAGTAATTTGATTATTTAAAACATTGTTCTTAAACTGAGACTTGACATGTGTCAGCCCCAATCCTATAAATATTTATGCACATACTTAACTTTATACATGTCAGTTGTCTGACCTCATCAGAGCCTTAGCTTTAATCCACAATTAATTCTTGCTAGGATAAATATGAAAGGCATTGAACGGTCTGATTTATCCTGGAAATGCTTTCACAGAATTAACTATAACATATATTTAAACGTAAGTTTTTGAAAAATGAAAAACGCAGTGAAACATTAAAAAAATGCATCTGCATATCAATTTATGCCTTTGCTGGTTTGTAAGAAACTGAATATCTTAGGGCCATCTGATCCATTTCTCCATAAAAGAAGAATGTGGCATGGCAGGCCCCTCTAAAAAAGGCATGTCTGTGAAATTGATGAACAAAAATATTTCTCCTGTCTGGAGCTTCTATTTCAGTTTGTCCCAAACCAATGAAACACAGTCAGAGACTAGTCAGAAACGGTCACCTCCAAATCTTTACAAAGTTTTAAAAAAACAAAGAGTTACACAAAACAAAGTGGATTGACCTGCCTAATACTCTCCCCATCTGTGGAAAGGATATGGTTTTATAAATTCCCCTTGTTTCCCAGTGTGCTTTATCCCAGCCCAGGACTACAATTAGATGGGAACCTTCAGTCAGTTGAAGTATGGGGGTAATCATAACCCATAGTATAGTTTTAGGGCTTGATCCTGCACTCATTAAAGTTAATGGCAAAGCTCCCATTGACTTCAGAAGTGAAGGTTCAGGCCTTTAGTGACCATATAATTTAGATTGTATTTAAAAAATATAACCAAAAAGATAGATAATATGCCATGAGGTAATTCTTATCTCCATATATGCATGTAACACTACTCACTTGTCAGAGGTTCTGACTGGGGCCCCAGATGTTTGCAACACATAGGAGATACATCTGAATTTTGAAGAATAGTGACACATTTACATTTCTGTGACAACCTTATGTGCATTAAAAAAAACAAAGTAGTTATTGAATTAACTATGAAAAAAGATACTACAAGCAGTACAGAATCCCTCTGATATTCATTTTGATATTAAATTAAACACATAAATCCTAATTTTGGAATTATTTTCCATTTTACTTTGTCATTGCACAGTGGGGATAGGTGCACTAGTTAGTTGTTTTTACTAAAATGACCAATGAAATAGCAATATTGATATTTAAATTTTTATCATTAAGGTGCAGAGGTAATCCACAATACAGATGAATGAGAGTATATCTCTTTACAGTTCTTTGTAAATTAACTAAGACAGTATGGCATCAGTTTGCTTCAAAACCTTTTATTTACAATCTTAGAGGCTAAAAAAATTAAGAATTTTATTTATGTTTAATTTAAAAGTTTTACAACTGATTATGTGGTGAATAACATGGTTGGGAATCACAGAAAACCATTCACAATTGCAGATTTTCCGTTTTTGATTTCAAATGGGTGTGTGACTCTGCTTTTACTCCAAACGTGAGGCAGTCTGTTAATGGAATGCTGACTGCCTTAGACATTTAACCTGGCCAGGAAACCGTAAGGAAATGCTTAAAGTGAAGGTCACTATAAACCATCTAAATTAATAAATGAAGTAGTTGCTACTTCATCTCATCTTGTTCTCTCTCATGCTTCATCTCATTTTTTGTGCTAACACTGTGTGCATGTTGTTTTACACCATCTTTCCTAGGAATTAAAGACCAATAGAATGACTAATAGGAAAGCTGTATTTAATTCTAAGCATTCTCTTAGCTTTATATTACATGTTATATAACAGAAAACATTTTGTACTAAGCTGTGTTTTGAAATTGTTTAGCTTTTGAATTTCATGGTTCTGAAGGTTCTACTTTTTCCTTTAATACAGAGTTCTGTGTCACTCCAGTTTCAAAAGGAGGATTTGAAAAAGAGCAATCTAGATCATTTTCACTGAACAAATTAAGGAGGAATCTGTTCCACCGAAGTATGATGTTTGATATTTATGTCCAGATACATTAATCAAATGGATTAAGTGCATGTTTTTTTTCTTTGACTTAGTAGGAAAGGTCAGAAGTTCAAAAGCATCTAATCAAGATAGAATTTCACTTTAAAATTTGCACCAAATAATAGCTATTTTGGCTATGGTCAGATCTATTCAAAATAATTGTAAAGATTTTAAGATATTAATGGAGAGAGTCTGGTTTTAAATAATTATATTTTTAATTAATGTGAATATATTATTTTGTTTATCAGGAAAACTTCTAATTGTTTTCTTAAAATAAATGATACTGGTGATCATAAATACTAATTGTACAACTACAACATCTTAGTAAATGTAAATTTGTTCTATATTTTTACAATTTAGAAAGTATTGCATAGTCGATATCAAAGGATGATACATAAAGATAAGATAAAGTTGAGGTTGTAAATGTTTATTCATTTAAAATACTAGAATACTAGAAAATTCTCAGTAGAGCATAATCTTCAATTGGCAGGGAATTGGCCTCTATCTACTTACAGATTTTCTTTCTTACCTTCAAATAACATGAAAACATTTTAACAATGTTGTATGTTGGCTACAATTAAAAACTGGATATTTCCCATCCCTGGTAGTTAAATTTACTGTAGTATGAGCCTGATCCTGGACCACTGAAGTCAAGTGGAATTTTGCTACTTACTTCAGTGAATGAAGGCTCCATTTTCAGTATTTCTTATTCTAAGAATGGGAAAAACCACAAATACAAGAATAAAGATAAATGTGGTGGTGCAGTAAACATCTGCTTCTAATGGTGCCCTTTGTGTAGGAGCCTTTACTCCACTTTTACCCCTCCTCAGTGGTGCAAGTATGGTGGTACAGTCTGATATGCTATACCACTGAAGACAGTGGTCCCCGCCATGGCACCCACCGGGGCATCTATGTGTGCCCACGTACTGTCCGGCAGACAAGCATCCGCCAAAATGCCACCGAGAAGCAGCGTCATCCAGAAGCGTTGCCACTGAAATGCCGCTGATTTTCGGCAGCATTTCGGTGGTGACGCCTCTGGATGACGCTGCTTCTCAGCGGCATTTCGACGGCGACGCCTATTGACATTGCTGCTTCTCAGTGGCATTTTGACGGCGACGCCTATTGACATTGCTGCTTCTCGGCGGCATTTCGGCGGATGCTCATCTTCTGGCCACGGTCCTCAGTGGCTCGTTGTATGTCACCCACCAGACGAAAAAGGTTGGGGACCACTGACTTAAGCTATTCATAGCTGGTACAGCATACCAGAAAGACAGAGGAGGAGCCCGCCCTTCCATGCAGCTGCATCGCCTGGGATCTGTACAACAGCCCTGCTGGCAGACAGGGCTGTGGGGGCGGGGCTGGGAGTGGTACAGCAGCCACGTCGGAGAAGCTGCCAGTGTGGGGCTGACCAGCAGCCCCACATTCTGCTCAGTTCCTGGGAACTGCAGTGGGGAATGGAGTAGAACGTGGGGCGCCAGCAGCTCCTCTGGCAGGGCTGCTGTACCCCCCACCCTGTTCTCTGGCAGGGCTGGTGTACAGACCCCAGGCAGGAGGACTCAGGAGAAGTAGCTAAATGGAAGGGCTGGGGGTCAGGCTGCAGGTAGTACAGCAGCCACGCTGGAGGAGCTGCTGGTGTGGGGCCGGTGGCCCCACATTATTCTGCTGCTTTCACTGCTGTGGTTTTGGAGAGCCCTGATCTCCCGGGAACCGCAGCGGCGAAAGGAGCAGAACGTGGGGCTGCTGGGCGACCCCACGTCAGCAGCTCATCTGATGCGGCTGTACCGCCCCCAGCCCTTCCACACAGCCACGCAGTTGTGTCTCTTGAGTCCTCCTGCCTGGGGTCTGTACAGCAGAAGTCTCCAGAGCAGCAGGAGGAGGACAGAGCCCCCCCCACTAATGTGGGATGGATGTGGATCATGGGGAAGGGATGGGGAGAACGCAGGGCCCCAGGGTGGAGAGGGGAGTAGTAGTCATGTGGGGAGGTCACGTGCCCCCCCCCCCCCGCCGCACTCTGTGTCCCTCTCATGAGTGCAGCATACTGGCAAGAAATGATTTCTACTTGCACTACTGTCCCTCCCTGATCCTGGGGGCTGCTGGAGGCCAAACCAACCTGTAGTGCAAGTTTAAGTAGCCTCAGTGCTGCTCTAACCTGCACCAGTGGATAACAGTCTCCAAGGACTCACTCTGCTGGTCAAGTTGTTTGGAGTGCTTCATACTCTTGTCCTGGAACATGGCCTCTGCATAGGGCGCCAGGAATAGCTGGTGTAGGGGATGGCTGTGCCCTCCTTATGACAACATACAATTTACCTACTCTAGGGGAGTCCTTTCCTGTTGTCTTAAGAAAGCTTTCAGTCCCATTTACCCCACATTGGGGCAAAGGGGATTTAAGAGAGGCCGAAGATCTGGCTCACAGTATGAAAGTCAAGAAATTAGCATGTTAAACTCATATTTCAAAAAGTATAAACATCAGTCTGGAAATACTAAGTTCAGATTTCAGTACTCCGTGTTTCTTCATTGCTTATACACTGCTTTTTGGTGTAACAACTCCATTAGTTATAAAATGGAGAGTCCCATGTTGGGTATATGTATTAAAAGAGTATAGGCCAATACTTTCAACCTTAGGTGCCTAAAATTAAGTTCAAAAAATCTTATTTATACATCTAAATAAAATGGCTTGATTTCCAAAGGTGCTGAGTACCTGCAGCTCCCATTCATAATGGAAATTACTTCATTTCTTTTTAGATACTGATGACATATTTAGATTTGAGAATGTGGTAATAGTCTTTTTTTGTTGTACTATAATATAATCTGCATTCACCTTTCTGGCCTGTATGAGATACAAGAGTTATCTCAAACCTGTCTTGTTAGGGTGTTTAGAGTATTCAAGATCTGAGGCATGTATGCTCATGTTGGAAGTGGAAGAAAATGATCCCTGGTCTGTTGGAGTGTGCTGACTGACCACTATTGGGAGGATAGAGTGATTGCAGTCCTATTCCTAAAGAGATTCTAAATCCTGCAGATGTACACAAACACTTTTTGCGTGCTGGAATATTTATAAAAATACAAAGGCCACTGGGGTCTGATTAGAGGTCTCTGCTCCTGCAGAGCTTATCAGTAAGCCCACATATCATTGTAAATAGTGTCCTGAATTCCATAAACAGCTCAGAAATATACCCACCAAATTTTCCAAAACTAATTAGGTGCTGGCCCTCCTGGAGGTAAGGACACCAGAATTAAACTATATTTGGAGTTTATGATGTCCATTTCTTTTTCCTGCCCTCCTTCTCCCCCCGCCCCCCCAAAGAAAGACATTAGAGCAACATTTCAAATATGACTTATCACCAACTTTTCAAATGCTCAAAATGTTCATGAGATGTAGGGTTGTTATTTCACCAGTAACAACATTGTCCTCTGGCAGAAGATATCTGTAAGAAATTTCTGGCCCCCCCTCCCGCTTTTGGAATAAAAGTGTCAAAATTAGGGTTTCAATGGAAAACCTAGTTACAACCATAAAATGGCTTCATAATTCAGTACTTATTTCCGTCAGTGGATTAACAGTATGATGTGTCCTGGTGTGTTCATAGTGTGATGACAAATCATTGCTATTTTGTGTGCATTCTTTTTCAGATAAAAGGGTAATGGATATCATTGCTAATTCAGATGCTTACTTGGAGGACATTTTTACAGACTATTATGAAAACGCTGCAAGCATGACTGATATTTCTACAAGCTATCTCAGAGAAAGGTCTCATATCCGGGTTAATTTACTTAATAACAACATCCCAAAAGGTCCTTGTGCCCTTTGTGGAATGGGACATTCTAAAAGAGAGACAGTCTATGGATGCCTAGAGTGTTCTTTTAATGGACAAAAATATGTACGACTGCATGCTGTGCCCTGCTTTGATGTCTGGCACAAGCGAGTGAGATAAATGATCTATGAGCTTGATTATTGTTATAGACTTCAGTGTAACTGTGCCACAAAATTTCCAAAATTGTTGAATATTGAGTTAAGTTCAACAGACATTAAAAGTGCAAAATATTTGGTTATGCTATTTCCTTTTTTATTGTAAAGTGATACTTTTATTTTACAATAAAGGTAATTATATTACATAGTTCAGAAATGCCCCATATATATTCTCTTAAAAAATTGCTACTTTTCTTTGTGGCACTTTCTCATTTTATCATTCACGGTAAGTAATATATACATGTTGAAATTGAATTCCAGAGTAGCAATCAGAATATAGTTTGGAATTTATTATAAAAGCTGCTTATGCACATTTGGTCTGTCAAGATGTTATATATTGCCTTAACTACACCAGAGTATGATGGTAAAATGAGAAAAACGTGTTAATAATTTAGTGCTATCATGAATGTTTAATTGAAGTGTCAGATTAAAAGCACATTTAAAAACTAGCTCAGTTTAAGGTTTCATTTACAAGAGGGAAGAGTTAAAAGGATCGCAATTGGCGATTATGGATTCCATTTTAGGCTGTGAATTCCCCATATGTCTATTCTGATTATATTTGTAGGGACCACAAACAAGTCTACAGTTTGCACTTGGCTAACTCAAATCTGACTTTTTTTTAAAAGCCTTCAGACTTGCTGCTGACTTTAGTGGCTGTCATATTTGGAAATAAACAAACAAAATTATATTGCATTGCGAAACTAGTGTACTGAATCCCACCTATTACATCTCAGGTCTAGTAGCTGTAGAGCCCAAGATCACGAATTAAAAAGTTGTATACAGTCAAATTGTAGCCATTGCAATCCCAGGATATTGGATAGACAAGGTGGGTAAGGAAATATCTTTTATTGGACCAACTTCTGTGATACTGGGAGTTCCTTTCTGAGACTTGAAGAAGAGCTCTGTGTGGCTCAAAAGCTTGTCTCGCTCTCATCCACAGGAGTTGAGACAATTAAAAAAAAAAAAAGGTTGCATAATGGGGAACGCATGCAGCAGAGGGCACTGCAGTGTAGAATATTGAAATTGGCAGTGCTAGGCACGACTGCCTGACCTGCTTGGCTCTCTTTTGATGGTGCAATTTTTAAGTAAGAATTTTAATCTCCCTTCTAACTCCCTCTATCTTAAGTAAAAGGTGTGCTTCATTCTGGTGCTGCTAGTTTCAGCATGCACACACTTTAGTGGAAACTTACAATTTATATGTAGTCTAATGATTACACATTCAAATAAAACACAATGATGCTTGTCTCTTTAGACCTTAAATGCTGTCAAACTGACATTTTTGCATTTCTGTGTATGTCTGGCTGTAGATAAGGTGGTAACTTTTGAATGCCACACCTACTCAATTCCAGAATTTCAGGAATTGGTCTAGGCAGCAGTGGTTGGAATCCTACAGATTTTGAGGAAAATCAGAAACCAAAAGGGGGAGAAAGTAGGGACCCAAGGAGCTAGTGCTGTCAATTTAGGATAGTTATAAGTTTTAGCACCTCTGCAATTGTGTACAGATCAAGCAACTGGTTGATGCCATCAATTAATGCTTTGCAGCATAACAGTACCGCTCCCTCCTCTAGAGTGACCAGATGTCCTGCTTTTATATGGACAATCCTGATTTTTGGGTCTTTTTCTTACATAGGCTCCTATTAGCCCCCCCCACCCCCGTCCCGATTTTTCACATTTGCTGTCTGGTCATCCTACCTACCTCCCCTCTACATAAAGAGTTTAACATGTTGACACATTGAGTGACTTATCTCCTAGACAAATAATAATGATAGGGGGAATGGGGTGTGTCAGGGGTCCCCAACACAGTGCCCACGGCGCCATGGCGCCCACGGGGCATCTAAATGTGCCCGCGTTCTGGCCAGCGGTCAAGCATCCGCCGAAATGCTGCCGAATTTTGGCGTCGACAACTCTCAATGACGTCGCTTGCCGCTGACAAGCGGCGTCAGCGAGAGGCGTCGCTGCCAAAAATCTTAGCATAAGTATTTCAAGTAGGACAGTGGGTGTAAAGAAGGCATAGATTAGTTTGGTATGACTGAACCACATGGTTCACACCTGTGCATCTGGCATTACAGATATTTTTTAGTAGCATTTATATAGTTATAGCAAGTACATTTCAGCTCATAATTGGTAAGTCTATCACCAACCTGTTGACTCTAACAGGCTTTTTTTTTGGGAGGCGGAGGGGTGGCTGAAGGGGCTAAGAACCATACTAAAATCATTTATAGGACCATGTACTAGTTTGATACTTTTGTTGCAAAGGCCTCTAAAATACCTTTCTACACTATTTGAGGAAATTGAGCTAGAAGTCTGCAGAGAATAACCATGTTTAAATACCACAGTCGCTCTCATCTTAGTGTGGTCAGAGCCTAGCTTCCCCAGCAAACACTACTCAACTCCCATGTCAACAGACCTCATAATTTTGTCTAATTTTCTTTATTGTATGTTTTCATGATCTTTCTCGACCTTGATAGGGGTTCTGTGTTCCACGGAATCCTGTTTTCCACTTCCTTCTGTTGCTCTTTTGTTTCAGCAGTGACATTGAAACCACACCTTTATTCTGAGTGCGCTAATATAAGGATTCTAATTGTATCTGACACAAGAAGAATCACCCGATTAGTGCTCTGCTTTAGTCAGGCAGAGATGCTAATTTCAGCTAAATCACATCCAACAAAATCACAAAATTTTATACTTGAAATAAGGATTGTGCAAGACAGACTATGCCTTTTTATAATTTTATTTATTTTGTAAAATATATCACAGTCTATTACTGAAATGTGACTGGAAAGATTTTTAACACTGATCTTACAAGGTATAAAAATTTACCATTACAAAAAAAAATGTAAAACATTGTGTGACAAAATGAAAGTTCTTTTTAGAGATTCTTTAAATCTAGGGTACAGAAAGCAGCCAGGAGATTTTAGAAATAGTTTGCTATAGTTCATCATGCTGATAGACATTGTACTCCTTTGCAGATATGAAGCCATCTCCGTCATGGTCATTCTTCTTAAATATATCGGCTAAAATAGAATCGTGAACCGATGCATCACGTTTTTTACCATCTCTTTCAAATTCCTGCTTCAAATAATGGCTTAGCTGAAAGAAAAAATTTAAAACATTATACTAAACATAGCTCAGAGTTCATTTTTGTAAGCTCATCGTGATAAACACTAGCATATAGGCATTCATATCACAAATATAAAATGACATAAGCTAAAAGCTCCGACACTTGAAACTCCAGAGCAAAAGTACACTAAAAGGAACAAAACATTAGGAACTCCATAACAAAAATAATGTACTGAAATGGTTATCTCCCTGACTATCTTCTCACTATAAAGTAACAATGCATAGTAAAAATCTTCAATGACTAGACACCTTTGAAGATATTTTCAACAGAAAACTGAGCTAGAGTGAAATGAGTTGATGTCTGACTAGTTTGTAGTGGGCAAATATCTCTATCATGAAACCATAAGTGATACTCTTTCTGGCTGTTGCAGCAGACAGGACAAGAATTTAGTGGGTGTAGAGTCTGAATTAACCTCTTAAATGTACTAATGGACCCTACACATTTCAATACACTCATTCCTCAAAAGGGGAGACTTTAGACACTGAGAGTGAAACAAACGTTGCATCCTTGTAAATCTGGGATGTAGCCCTGCACATAGCAAAGTGATAAGTAAAAGATGGAATCAGAGGCAGATCATACAGGGATAATGTATGCTTTGGTTTACTGGTAATGGTATATATATGTGATCTATTCCAAGTCAGTTGACTCACGTTACCTCATCTCGAGAGAGTTTCTTGTCACTGTCCATGTCTATTTGAGTAAATGCTTCAACACTACGTGGTCCTTTACTCACTGTGTACAGTTCAATCTCAAAGATCAATGTTGCATTAGGTGGAATCTTGCCTTGTGCTAAGAATATTAAAAAAACATTGTAGGAGTCACATTGGTCAAAGCTCATACTTCTGGTACATACATTCATACAGCAGTATTTCTATTATCTATTAGGAATGGGTTAATAGTGTAATTTTCCAACTTATGTGATACCTAAATAATAATCTGACCCCTGGCTTTAAATATTACACTATTAAGTCCTTCTTTCGGACTCCTTCCTACCTCATTCTTGACCCAGTGCAATCCTCTCCCTCACTGAACCCAGGACAACTCTCCTTATCTTTGTCTTCAGGGAGGTATTGCCTAGTGGCCTGTTCTTTGGGTTTTGCAGCTACATGGGTCGCTCCCTATTCATCAGGTGTGCCCAAACCCAATAGTAAAGACCCTCATACTGCAACCACAACAAATTCTCTTGGCCCCTGCTGTTCAAGCTGTAGAAAGCTGAGGGAGAGTCACCTTAGGATTTTTTTAGCTCCCAAGGTCTCTAAGCTCATCTCACTATTAGAAGCTATAGGTGTTGGACAGGAGTGTTTCCTGCTTTTCCTCTTCCTACACAATTGGAGGAGGCAGCCTCCAGCCCAAGACTTTAATGGGTTTAGGGGATGGCAGCAGGCAGACCCCCATAAACACTGAAATGCATGATTAGAGAGAAGGCCAGCTAGCCCGCAGCAGAGTGCAGGAGAAACAGGGGGTCTTAGCCACCAGGAAGCCCACAGAAAACATCAAAGGTAATGGATTCAGGGGTCTTTTTCAGAGGAGGTGGTTGCTGGCAAAAGGGAAATGAGATGGGGTTCCATTGGCAATCCTGATATTCAGAGGCGAATGTTTTCAGGCACTATTTACAACCATTCTATTTCTCTGAAACAATATGTGAAAAGATATTATTCACATTGTTCATCCCAAATGTCCAGACATTTAAATAAAAATTTTAAAATATACCTCAAACTATTAAAAATCCTCCTTAGGAAGCCTTGCATTAAGAGACATTTTGAAACACAATAGTATATACAAATGTGCCTTACAACAAATTCTTTTGAAGTCCTGACAATTCCACATGCCAGGCTAAAGTAATGTGTTCTTACTTTGTAATTTAAAAGTAAAATTTGAAAGGATTGTAGTAATGATGCAACGTTTACACACACTTCTTCTTTGTCTGAAATGGAGACAAGCAGGCAATAAAAGCAGCCAAGTTCTGCTAAAACATTTTGATATATCTGCATCTACTATTAAGGGATTTACAAATAATAAAATATAATCTGAAATATGCAACTAATTAGGAGAGAGTATACAGAATCCAAGCCACCTGATCAACACAGGAAAAATGGGCTATAGGAATGATCTGCTCAGTTCCAGAAGACAGAATGAAGGTAGGTTCTAATATTCCTGTGTCAAAGCATCTTCTGGTATCAAAGATGTAGAGGAAATATTAAATACAAAGATGGGTTACTGTATCATGGTAGCCAAATAACAACAGTGAATCAATAAGGTCTAAAAAGTCAGCCCAAAACATGCATTTGACAAACCATGCAACATGCAGTTAATGTTTAAATACACAGCTGGATCCTAATGATATGCTGGTTCACCTAAAGCTAGTATGTAGGCTAGTCTATCATCAGAATTTATTTTTGAGTTCCTACATATCCTATTAGATCTGAAGATTAAAATGTAAATCAGCTTTCTTTAACAGTGGCGGGCAAACAAACTGGTATTTCTTATTTGAGATAATGAATAAAATGGTATTGAGAGGTTTCAATTTTGACTACAAAACGTGTTTTGTTAAACTGTTTCAATTATGTAAATGTCTGAAATATATACCATATATTTGTAACAAGTTTATCTAACATTTATTAATACAAGCTAACGAGGCAGACTTTGGGGCAAGTAATTTTAAGAATTATACATACCAGAGACAAAGACATGTAAAGACCTAAAGAGCCACATGCAGCCTGACTAAGTCAAGATTAGACAGTCATCTTCCCCAGCATGCAGGAATACGCTAAGACAGAGAACAACCATGTTGCAGGAAAAAGTCTTTCTTCAAGCACTGCCTAGAACAAACAGTTAAATCTAAAATTAGATTTTAACAATGCACTTTTTATTTGATATCAATGACTTTTCTTGTTGCTACAAGGCAAGATTTGTTCATTTCTTGTTATGGTTAATGACGCAAATTCATTCTTGGTTCTTCATTCTTCATTCAATAGAATTACATCAAGGAAGAAGTTGGCTCATGGAATTTTGACATGAACAAACAATCAAACTGTGATCACAGAACAGCAGCAGCATGTTTAGTCAATGCCCCATGTTCCCAGACAAAGCTGGATTACAAAGAACTAAAATATGATATTGTCAGTTAAGCTGAAATGTTTCACAATAAGATTTTAAGTCTTGAATCAGCCCATTAGTCTCATATATTGCATACCTAAATGTCATGCATTCAGATTAGGTTTCCTGTGCTCCGTTTAGTGGGGTAGTGGTGACTGCAACAATTATTATGCTGAGTTATGAAACTTCTCATTCAATTAGTCTCAAGATAGTTTTCAAACAAATAATGTTTCATCAAATTAATTCAGTGGTGTGTAGTGAATCTCATATTGTTTTGATTGAGTGAAAATAAAAACAATTTTATTAAAAAGCCAATCTGGCAGTACCCTAATCTTGGAAATTAAACATGAATGTAATGCAACAGGAATAAGGATGTACATAAATAGGAAGAAATAATAATAATATAATATTTAATAATTCATTATATTTAATAATATTAAATAATAAAAGGCCTTTCTCGTAACCTCAAAAACAGATAACTAAATCCCCCAAATTCCTATAAAACAATAGTTTTCTGAAAATCTTATTTTTTTCCTCTGGCTGTCAGTGAACCATCTTTATTTTCTCCCACAAAAGGAAGTTCTTCTCGTAAAGTTGTATCTAAAGACCACTTAAAAATAACTATCAATTTACCCCTCCTGTTTGTCTGCTCCAATCCTAAATGAACTTTTGCAAAAATTCTTATATTTGGCTCTTCTGACTACAAAAAGAGATATTAGAGGCTCTGGAAATCAAACAGGAATATAATTATAAGCACAAGTTATGACCTCTCCTTGCTCTCCAAGCGCTCTTTGCTGTTAGCATAGAACTCCTCATTCATGTGAAATAAGCCACCCGTGAAAGCAGCACTGCAGTTGCTTGCAGAGTTAATGTAAGTGCCGTCACTGCACTTGCTGGAGGGTGAGACTAACTGTCCCGTGGTGCTGGAAATTAAAGAGCTGTAAGCATGTTGTGTATGGAGTGCTGGGTTGAAGATCTGATTCCTTTTGATAGCTTTTCAGTTGTGGTTTTTGTTTTCAAAAAATAAGTCATGTATTATTTAGATTGTAAGCAAATTTGATCAGGGACTGGCAGCACAATGGAGCCTCAATCCTGAGAGGGTACTTTGCGTGCTACAATAATACAAATAATAGCAACGAAAGGATGATCTCTCTCTCTGTCACATAGTAGGTGCTGTTAGTAGTTGTGACGCTCCTATCAGAGAAGTTCCTTTCTAGCAAAAGAGAGAGCTTGTTAGCATGGACCTATAATGACAGGTCCAATTCTGCCAATACTTGAGTTGGCCTTATTCACATGAGCAACCCAATTACATTCCTTGGAACTATGTTTGTGGGTAAGAACTCGTATGAATAAGAGTTTGCAGGATCAGGCCCTGTAATTGCAGCCATCAAATAAACCCTCAATCAAAAAAGCTTGGATGATCAATACTCAAGTAAATTATTTACAACACTGTTTTCTGTCATTTATCTGAAAACAAAGACAGAAGAAAAAGCAGATATGAATTTTATTTTTTTTTACCATAGCCTTGCTTTCCATATGCTAATGATGGTGGAATTGTCACTTTCCGTTTTTCTCCAGGACACATATTCATCATAGCAATATCTAATCCTTTTATGACTTGGCCAACACCCAGAACAAACCACTTTGGGTGACCTTCATTTTGTGTCCGACTACAAAAACAATAAAAAGCTTTTAGCGAGTAGACAGCAACAAAGTCAGTGTTAAAATATTTTTTTAAAAATCACTTTAACATTTAAATACAGTACTATCTTTGGAAAGTGTGACGTTATTTAGATACATTTTTTAAGAAGCCACAGTAAAGTGTACATTAAAAAGTAAACAACTGCCCATTTTTATTTATATTGAAGTATTAACAGTTTTTCTGGTATAATTGGTTAAAAATCCTAAATTGCATACACAGAAAAGCTCCTGTTGACTTGTTAAAGAACAAGGAAAAATTGAGTGCTAAAATTGCACCTTTCTGCAGAACGTACAAGAGGGGCACTGGGCGAGGAAAACTCTAGTAATTTCCCTTAGCAGAGTTTCTCCAAATCACGCAAGTGGGGGCAGAATGTCTTCTCTCCCCTCTTCTCCTACCCCTGAAAACAAATACTGTACGCAGAATGAGCTGCAAAACAGTGGATTATAGAGGATATGCAGGATGACAGGCCATCCATCTGGTGGCTTTATTCCTCAACACTGGAGCTGACCAATCCTTCAGCTCCTAGACAATATGTCTCCATTGGAGCCACACTGCAAAGTGTTCCCCTAGTATGCAATGCCTCCACTCTCACCTATAGAATTACCTAGATCTCCACTAAAACCCCTATCAACACTACCCTATTTCAACCAGTAGTGGGCTTCCACGGGCATCATATTTTGTCCTAAACTGAGCATACTGCTTCCACACTGGTCTCAGGGAAAGAAAGGCCAAGATCAGGAAAACTTTAATATCCTTTAAGTTTTGATTTTTGGATGAATTAATATATCTGTTGGATCCCAAACTGTAAAAGTTAATATTTTTAACATACTTCAAAACTTATTTCACAACAATAATGGTTAAGCAAAAGGTTGTTCCTTTTATTTATTGAAGAATACAAACTAACACATTGATCCGGCAAAGACTTATGCATGTGTGTACCTTGACACGCTGTGAGCAAAGTTGCTCACGTGCATTGTGCCTAGTCTACACAAGAAAACTACACTATTTATGGCACTCTTAAATTGAAATAAGTGTCTACATAAGAGGGTGCCACTGATTTAACTACATTGATTTCTAACAAAATGTAGTTAAATGAATACAATTTTCTTCAAGACCCGAGTCTTTGCAGGATTGGGGCTTAATTTGGCCTAAATGTTATATAAATAACATTTATTTACAGCATTTGTGGGTTGAAAGTATAGCTCTAGATATACATTTATATAATTCTAAACCTCACTGTAATTTTGGGCACTGCATACAAGTTTTCCTTTTGAACAGATTCAGTATTGTCAAATCTGCTTTAACACAGATTTAAAAAGAAACAAAAGGCTAAATGTTTGCCTATTTTTTATTTGCAGAGAGGAGAGGCAAATCTGGTGAAGAAGAATGGTATAAATAGCACAGTTATTTACCTGCAATAAAACTTGGATCCATCAGCGGCCAGGTAGCCATCATAATGTGCATTAAGCATATCCCCCTTCTTGCTCTTTGGCTTGCATTCTTTGGGCACATGTAAAACTTCTATTTTAACTTCCTCTGCAGTGGCATCGTCTTTCTTTTGTCCGTGCGTGTGGATCGTAAGAAGACAAAAAGCCTGTAAGAGAAAAACTAATTTGACTCCGAAAGTCATGCTGGCTAAACTCGCAGGCTTGTTCTGACTCAGGTTCCTAGCGCATCCACCCGCCCTGCACTCTGGCTGCGTGGCATCGTTCGACGTCAGGCTGACACTAACTGGGGCGTGTACATCGTATCCCCCAAGCTGCCGCGTCGCTGCGGTCGGTGGGCTCAGCCCGGGCGCTACGCCCCGCCCGCTTGCTCCTCCCCTAGTGACCATGTTTGATTGCCTGAGGTCTGCAAAGACAGCGCTCGGGGCGGGGGATTCTGTTCAGGACTGAGTCCTTCCCTTGAGAGCGCTTCCCTCCCCGACCTGTCTCAAGTGTCCCCGGGGGAGCGGGATGCATTACCACCTCCCGGGGGGCGGGCTTGTTACCGGGGCTCTGCTGGTGCTGGGGGGATTTCGCGGGCTGTATCACAAAGGGTCTCGCGGTCCCTTGGGGTAGGGGGGGGTTGCTCTGTGTGTGCGCCCCCCCAGGAGTTGGCGGTGCCCGCACCGTCTCTCCCGCAGGGCGGGGGGGGGATTTGGGGGTGCGCGTTTCCACCTCTGCTGTCGCAGCATTTTCCTTCATGTGCAGCGGCCCAGCTTCACTTCCACTCCCCTCATCCGCAGGGGGCAGAAACTTAAGCGCTGCCACCAGGCTCTCTGCGGGGGAGGTGGGAGGCCTCTGCTGAGACCGTGGCTGCCCCGCGGGCCGCGTGTCTGGCCGAGGCAGGGTAGGTTCGCCCGGAGTCGCGGCACGGGTACGCGGGCAGGCTTAGCCGGCCCCCTTCCTGCAGGAAGTAAATGAAACGTCCGGGTCAATGGCAGCAAACACGACGGGGGGCGGGACGGGGAGCCAGAGGCAGCCGAGGAGCGGGGCGGGCAGAGCCTGCGGGGAGCTGGACACCTGCGCCCCCCGCGTCCCCGGACTGCCATGTGCATAGGACATGAGGCGCTCTGCCGCGCCTGCTGCCCCTGTGCATAGCCCGCTGCGGGCAGCATCTGCTGCGCCAGCCGGATCCTGGGGCTGCGGCTGCGGCTGCTCTCGGCCCCCGAGCTGCGCGGCTCAGCCGTAAAGTCTCCGCCGCAGCTGCCGCCCGTTCCCAGGAGGAGGAGGATGCTGCACGGAGCCCAGCCCTGAGCTATGGAAGGGGTCCTGTACAAGTGGACCAATTACCTGACAGGTAGGGGCAGGGCGCCTTCGGCACAGCGGGGAGGATGGAGGTGCTGGTGCAGGGTGGGTGCGGATGCGGACTAGTGTCCGCTGAGGTTACGAAACCAGCTGGCGTGTGGAGCTGGTGGCCGCTGTTTGAATCTAGCCTGCTTGGGAAGAAGGGGGCAGTTTTAGCCTCTGGTGGCTGTTGGGTGGCCTACCGGAGAGCAGTCTCCGTTCAGTAGCCTGTTGCTCCTAGGCTCGGGGAATCCAGTTGTGGTGCAGGCAGCAATGGGCGATGTCCGATTCTGTGAGTGAGTGAAAGACCTTTACCCTCCAGAGCTGCTGATCTGCACCTTTCACAAGAACTAAATTCACGCCACACCCACGTTTTAAACTCCGTCCTGCAGATTACCCAAGATCTGGGAGATGTTGGGGTCTTTTTAAAATATAGTTATTACTAAAACGCATGCTATTTTAATTGAAGATTGCATTCATACTCAGTATTTTGGAATGTACTTATATGGCCCCCCTTGCTCAATATAGCTCACTGGTCAGGGTGTGTGCTATAGTTATCACCCTGTGTCTAATCTACAGCAGATATGGTTCTGTTACAGCTCTTAGCTTGAAAGCCTGGCTCTTAAACTGTAGAGGCTCATGCTTAAAGCTCTGGGGGCCCCTGGTTCAGTCAGTGGAGGATGATGCCCATCATATGACCACTTCACAATTCTGAAAGTATGTATCCTCACAAGACCCCTGTTAGGTGGGAAGGTAATGTTATCCTCAGTTTACAAAGAGCCCAGGGTCATAAAGGAAATCTGCCAGAGCAGGGAATTGAAGTCCTAGTCTATCACCTTAACCACTGGAGCATCCTTCCTCCCTTAAGAAATAGCTATGATAAACCATTAATTGCATGCAAACATATTGTAAGATATAATCATTGCACTTGTCACTGCGTGCCCTTTCCTGGACACATCTTGTTCAACACAGGTGTCTCTGGGTAGCTAGTACAGCCCTCTTAACCCTCGAACTTTCTCTTGGCGCTTGCCTGTGAATATCGGCACATCTTAGGTAATTTTCTTACCTCTATCTCAAGGGTCCTGCAGATCTCTTGAAAACCCTATGACTAACTATGCCTCCAAGTTCTGGACTTGAAAAACCACTCAACATTGATTTAACCTGAATAAACGTAACATAAACATAACAATACTTCTAAGAGCCTGGCAGTGCTTCCCTTGATTGCAGTTTGTCCGACCCTCTTTGTCCTCAGGAGCCAGCGCTGCCCTTCAAATTCAGCCTCCCCTCCCCAGTTCCAAACATGCAGTCTGGTGGAGCTTCTGTCCAGGAGTCCTAGCCTCTCTGTCCCCAGCTGCATCTGTTCTTCTGGTATTCATCCAAAAGCATACCCTATCGTACAGTTGTGCTTATCAGCAATTATCCTATAATGTCTCATATCATATAATTTCAAGTTAACAAGATAGTCCTTTCTCTGTGACAGTTGAGAAGGAAGGGGCTTGATATTGCCTCTTGAAAATTGTCCGTCTTCCTGTAGTGAATGGCTCTGACAGAAAGTAGGATCATCAATCTGTTAAAAAAGTGATTGAAAAGACACTAACTAAAAGGTGTCTATAATGGAATGGGTTCTACAAATAACAATATTTCCTAACCTCCTCATTATTACAAGCATTATTTTTGTGCGCATCACTGTGTTGTGTGGTATTTTTGGGAAATGGTGCTTTCATGTTTAGCAGGTAAGACCTTTGCTGTATTGGCTAATTCTTCTTGCTTTGTAAGACTGAAGTTTGGAATAGTCAGGCCTCTGTGGCGTGGCATAGCAGAGTAGAATTGAATATGGATATATATTAATGTGGTACATTATTTCAATAAACTGCAGAGTTGCTGGATACTCACAGTTCTTGCTGATGTCAATGGAAGATGTGACTGCTCAGGCTCTCTGATCTCAGGCCGGATCTGGCCCTGTAGTAGGAAAGAGAATGTGAAGAAATACTGTAGAAAACATCTTGCAGTGTCAGTATTGAAACAAGTACTGATGACTGGGAACCACTAATTTAGAGTACCAGAGGAAGGTAATTAATAGATGACTACAAGTTCCTGACCCAGAATGAAACATGACTGTTCTCTTAACTTAGGACTTTCTATTTTGTATGTCCGGTCACAATTAATAAATTGGATGATTGTGAGCACAGGATGAACTCTAACTGTATACATGTCTTAGTTCTGTTAAGGCCAGTCTAATTAGGGAATCCAGAATAGGACAAATGATAAGAAATTTGTTAAAAATCTTAAAACTTGTTATGAAGTTAGATTTCACCTCTGGATATATTGGATATATAAATTTTGAGCCAGATGTATCAGTAGCATACAATGAAAATGAGTAAGTGGTAATATATTTCTGATGGCTTTTCTAGGCACATAACAATTCTGTAAAAGCCATTTAATAAACAATAACTTTTATGTTATTCACATCATATAGGCTTGTTAGTTTAAAAAAAACAACAACAAAGAAGTCTTGTAGCCATAAGTTGTGATGAGATACCTTTGGCTATGGTCATTCTTCTACAGAATTAAAGAAAAGGCATTGTTAGTCCTGGTCTACCCTGGGAACTTACATCCTCATAGCTGCGTCTCTCAGGGGTGTGAAAAATCCACACCCCTGAGAGACATAACTATGCCGACCTAATCCCTGATGTAGACAGTGTTAGGTTGATGGAAGAATTCTTCTGTCAACCTAGCTACTGTCTCTTGGCGAGGTGGATTAACTACAGTGGTGGAAGAACCTCCTCCCGCACCATTGCTGTAGAGAGCGCCTATCCTGAAGTGCTACAGTGGTGCAGCTGTAGCATTTTAAGTGTAGACATACCCTCATTAACTAAAGAAGGCAATCTTAAGTCTGGCATTTCCTAACTTTTGTGGGCTTCACTTTACAGTGTTAATGTAGTGTTTTGGAGGTAATTATTTATTATTTGTATTGCAGTAATGTCTAGCTGCCCCAACAGTGATTAGGACCTCAGCTTACAGTGGGTAGAATTTTCAGAAGTACTTGTGGGACTTATAAGTACAAGTCCTTTCTAGTCTCTTTCAATGAGACTTTCCCCCTAAAGTTTCTTAGGCTCTATTCAAAATCCTTCCCTGAATTTACACCAGGGCCGCCCGGGGGTGGGGTGGAGGTGGGGGTGGGGGCAAGTGGCCCTGATTTACACATAGGAAGAGACAGTCTCTCCTTAGAAGAACTTCCAGTGTAAGGCACTGATCTAGCTAGATCTGTGTTGGCCATCCACACAGATTAAGTTGTAGGATCTAGCTGTAAATAGACACAAAATGGACAAAAGGCATGAGAAAGGAAATATTATCCCCATTTTACAGCTGGGGAACCAAGGCACAGAAGATTACGTGACTTGTTCAAAGTCAGAGGGGCTGAGTCAGAAACTGAGTTCAGTAGAAGTGTTACAGCAGGCACAGCGGCTGTGCTGCTGTAGCACTGTGGTGTAGACACTTATTAGAAGGGGTTCTTCTGTCACTGTAGTAAATTCACCTCTCCGAGAGGCAGTAGCTAGGTTGACGGAAGAATTCTTTCATCAACCAAGTGATGTCTGGAGCTTAGGTTGGTTTATTTACATCACACAAGGTGTGAAATTTTTCACAGCCCTGAGTGATGTGGTAAAGCTGACCTATCTTTGTAGTGTAGACCAGCCCTAAGATAGGGCACATACTGTAATATCTTATTATAACACAGAGATCTGTTCTGAAAGCTTCTGACATATCATTCCGAATGACTCGCAATAGGCCTGTCTGTGTGCACTTGCTTGCACCAAGCCTCAAGACTGCATTCTTCAATAGTCCAGTGCCAGCTCTCAGAGTTTTATCACAAATCTCTTGATATTTAGTATTTATCTTAAATCTCCGTCTCCTGGAGTAAAGTGTTTGCATGAGAATCTCAGCGCCCCCCCCCCCGCTTTTTTTTTTTTAAGCGTCTAATCCTCATGGTTGTGGAGAAAAGCTTGAAAGTGTGAAACCTAAATGCTCAAAAGTTTCATGATATTTTGGGACCTGACTTTTTGAACCCTTAGGGCTGGCAATACCATAGTTCTGAAAACAGTTCTGTCTCTGGCACTAGTCAGTTAATTGGTTTTTAATTAACAGTACAGGAAGATCTGTGGCTGACAGCTTTTTGTCAGTAGTGGGTCCATCCATATGTGCAGTTGCGTTTTGTAGACCTCATCCTGTGGCCCTCACTTGTGTGAGTAGTTCCAGTGAAGTTATTGGAACTAAGTAGCAGTTGGAGTACTGGTGAGTAATGCCCTGTATAAAATCACGGCAGTGTCCTGGTTAAATGTTTTAATTTCACGGGATATGCATGACCACCAAGTCCCACTCACAACCTCAAGCTGCTGCAACTTTCCCAACAGTGGGGACATGGGTATCCCTTCTTCCAGCTCCCTGCTGACTGAGGCCATGCCTGCTCCTAGGGGGCATTAGTGGACCAGTCCCATATGGGAGTGGAGTAGGGAGGTGATGGACCAATCCCATCTTGGGGAGTGGAGGCAAGGTGATGTGGGTCATGCAATGTCTCACTATTGATGACGGCTAGTCCAGCGTAGGCCATTGCCTCTGCTTTCTGCCTGTCTGGTAGGGTGAGGGGGCAATGCTGACAACATGCAGCAAGCTAGCAGGCCTAGCGGAGATGCTGCAGGAGCTGTGACCAATATCTGTTGCTTGAAGCCCAAGCAGCTGTGTGAAGCCCAACAGATATTTGTCTAATTTCACAATTTTCACACAGGCTGTGACACTGTAATTTATACAAGGCCTTACTGATGAGAGTAAAGGTTGTAGGTGTCAGGCCGTATCAGAGAGAGAGAGAGAGTCAGTCAGTCTGTGTGCCTGTCCCCAGGTAAAAGAAAGTATTAGTTTCCAGTGTAGATAGTTTTTGACTTCCAGGACCACAAGTATTTCCCAGCTCAAAAAGAAGCATTAGCTTTGGCCAGAACTGGGTGTAAGGATTGAATGGGTGGGATAAAACTGTATAAATGAAAATGCTGAACAGCACAAATTTTTTTAAAAAGCCTTTGAAGTGCTGCAAAGCACTCACTAATGTTAGTGAAAACTTGTAACATAGCAAGAATGTCCACACTGAATTATTTCCCCAAAAATATATTGCAGCTGTCAGTTTATTTCTAGGGAGAAATGGAATGAACCTGTGCATTCACCATTAGCAAACTCACTGAGTTTCTTTAATTTTGTTTCCCCTCTTCCTTTTCCCTTCCTAGGATTCCCCTTGGAGACAGTCGTTAGTACTGCATCCTTTCATCATGAAAAAGATTTCTTTTCTGCTAATTCAGTGGAACTAATTGGCCCCCTAGAGTGAATCAGTATAGGATCATACAAAATGCTTATTCAGGCCTCTTGTTTAATTGTAGTGCCACTGGCTTTTTTCTGCTCTCTTGTTATTCTGTTCCTTTTCTGTGCTGCTCTGCTTCAGTGAATTCAGACGCATTTGGACAGCAAAGTTAAGCTATCAGAACCTGTGAAATGTCAGTGGGCTGGTTGCCTGGCTGCCTGTATACACGCTAATAGAGCATGATGGAAGAGTGCAAAGGAAAGAAACACAGACCTAGTTCTTCAGATGTAGGAGGCTATCAGGATTGTCTAACCATTTTCTTTTAAAACAATCACATCCCAGATTAACTCTGTTTGCTGAATTGAACTGTCGTATAAGTTTGCGCCCTACCCAAACCAAGTATCATTCTGTTCTATTTTTATCTTTAAAGATATGTCAAGCGTGACCTCAGTGTTCAGCATGACTTGAATTTATCATGCTAACGCAAGCCTCTTTTGCACTCCCAGTACCATTAGTCCAGGAGTGGAGTTCTAAGATAGAGCCTGAATTTGAATCCTGTGCATAGTAGCAAACTATGCTACACTGAGCTGGCACCACAAGCATGTTTTGGTTGGTTTTTCAGACTTTTGTTAGTCTTTTTATGCTGTGTGCTTGACATCCTTCTCAAATATATGGGTGGGTGTACTTTGCTACACAGCTGGGGACCTTATGTGCACATCTTCCTGTGAAAGACTAGTTAGGTTATTATCAAATGTTAGATAGCTATGTACAATCTTTATTCTCCATGATGAATGTATTTGATAGAGATACTTCGTATTTTTAGTGAAATGTCAATGAATATAGTATGTGTGTCCTGTGGCCACTTTCTTTTTGAAGTAGTATTAGTCAGATTGTAGTTCTAACCCCTTTTTCCTGCACAAAAATGAAAAATTACTGGGCAGGTTTCCTTAAGATGTAGTTCTTGTTTAATGGATACTGCCAACTTGAAATCTATTCTGTTTTTTAAATATTACTTAATTACAGACAGTACATCTGTGCACAGAGTCCCACTGTTAAATTTGGGGCCGCACAATTTTTTTATGGTTCTTTCCTCCTGTATTGCTATCTGAGAGATTGTCATAAACAGATGACAATTACTATTTCTCCTCTGTTGTTAGTTAGTAAACCAGATTATACACAGTACTGTCAAATGCACAAATTAAATAAACTGAAAACATATTTTTAAATCTTTCAGTTACACTGTAGCTATCTTCGAGCCAGTACCTGCAAGCATTTATGCAAGCTCGACAAACTACACATGGAACATTCACTTTACTCCATATGATGTCTGCCTATGGCAGAGTCTCGGATAGGTTTTGAAAAACCTAGAACTCCAGGAATTCACAGTATTCTGAATGTAAAAGGGAAACAAATCTCTGTGAAAGCCTATGGAAAAATCAGTCATAGAGCTTTTTTGTGCCCATTTTTTGTTAGTCCACTGAATATTTTTGTAGTCCAAAAATATCAGATTGTATATCTTGTTCTCAAGCTATTGAATTTCAGTTTCTTATTTACAAGAGATACCAAAAATATTTTATTACATTATACAACCATGAAAGAGTGTGTTTACATGGCTCTTATAACATGAACATTAGCACCTTGAGACAAAAGTGTACAAGCTGATTTAACTATCAGAAGTACAACACAGAATCAGAAAACAAATGTTTTTAAAATAAGTGAAAATATTTTCTTTACTAACATTAAGTGAACATTTTAATGTACACAAGTTATGCACATATGTTAATGTTCTATTTCGAGAAACGTTTGTATGCCATGGCATATTGAATCAACGTCTTATTAGGTCCCTTATTATAACACACATGCTGATTTGATAATACTGTCCTTAAGCACCGAGTGTCAGTACATTGACACAAGCTTGTTCCCGTTCTCTACATTTGCATGCTCCTATACAAACAATTCATGCTATTCTGCACCTGCATCATGGACTTCTGCACCCTGTTGTGCAGCTACAGAATATTGCCTCCAGGCAGTCTCCTGCTATTGGTGGCAATGACATGAGTCCCAGCGCCAGACTTCCATCCGGCTCCTGTTTCCAACCCATTGTATTTGAAGGAGAAAGTATTGGATTTGGGCAATGGGCCTGTGTCCAAACTAGTGCCTGGTAATGAGCACTCTGTATGTTCTGTGAAAGAAAAGAGTATTGCTTGTTGGGTAAAGCTTTTGATGACAAAATCGCTTGTGCTTTTTGTCAGTGCTGTGAACTTCTGGCAATCCACACATCTTACAACTAAACTTTTTTGCACTTTTCACCTTCTCCGAGTCCGGGTAACCCTGTTCTGGGTGTGTTGGAAGCTAATGGCGTTGCTGAAAAACTTTCCATGCGGTCTTCTTGCTGTGATCCAGCAATAACGCACAACCAGTCAGGACCTTTCCAAACTACTGTACCCCTTTCAGGAGTCTGATTTGTCTTGCATGCCCCAAGTTTCTCCTCACTTAAAAACTATTTGTTTACAAAATGAGACATAAAATACAAAAAGTGTCATAGCACACTATTACTGAAATAGTGCTTATTTTCTTATTTTTACAATATAACTTTAAAATAAATCAGTTGAAATATTAATATTGTACTTACATTTCAGTGAGTATATAGAGCAGTATAAACAAGTCATTGTCAGTATGAAATTGTAGTTTGTACTGACTTTGCTAGTGCTTTTTATGTAGCCTGTTGTAAAACTAGGCAAATAGCTAGATGAGTTGATGTACCCCCTGAAAGACTCTGTGTACCTCTAGGGGTCTGTGTATCCCTGGTTGAGACCACTGCCTTATTGTACTTATCAACACAATGTCTATTCTGTGGAAGACCTAAGTATTGTTTTTACAAATGTATCTGCAAGGTCTCCAAATGTTTTGGCTCCAAATGGCTTTCCTGTGGTTTTGTACCAGAGCTTGTGCATCTGGCACAAGATAGCTTGTCCCAACAAGGGTAACTGTTAGTGAGTAGTGGACATGAGCTGTCAGCATATCACCCAGTAATGCTTTTGTCCCTGTTCTTAGACTGCCATTTGTCTATGCGAGTGCCAAAGGGATGGACATTAACTTATGTATAAAAATCTATTGCAAATTCACAGTCCTGCTAACTTCATAAGCTGTGACTAGTTGCTGAAGAATATTTCTGTCTGCCTTCATGGTGGAGGCCTTTTCTTTTACTTTTTCCCCATCTCATATAGCATGGAAAAAATATGCATCGAGGCTCCCACTCTTGTGTCATAAGCCACTTCTCCACAAAACTGTCCAGTTGCACTTGTCCTAGGAGCTTTGCATTCAGCAGTGCATCTTGTGTGGCTTCAGTAGCCAGATCGTTTGTTGCAATATTTTGCAATGAAGTGGGTGTTCCTCCCAGGAGAAAATCTTTAACCTTTGAGTTGTTTGTAAGAGTGCATCCTCATCTTCATTGTCACATTGCTTCCTTGCCTTTCTTGGCTCATTGTGAATAAATTGGTATTCAAGCCAACATGGAACATGGCTCTAGTGTTCATTGTGATATGGGCTTTCACATTGTAAGACAAGGCCCATCTGCCGAGATCTGAGCAAGTCTTGGTGAAGCCTACAGTTCCACCTTCTTTCTTTCCTATGCCATTGAACCACTCTTGGCTCTGATCAGGGTCCATGTGATTGAACTTCTGACAAGATCACTTGACAACTATGTTCCCTCACAGAACCCCCTTAAACATGCAGTATCTCCAGTCCATAGGTTTCACAGAACTGGACTGTCTTGTATTATGGATGCTGATATCTTTATTGGGATCACTACAGCTTGCCACTCATGATACATCAGTTGTAGATGTTCTTGCTTTCTGTGACCTCTGGAGTTTGGTTTTCCACATGACTGATACTGTCTATCCTGACTGAAAGATGAACTCAGTTCTGTCAGTGGCCTCTCTGTTATGATATCTTGCTGTTTCTTTCTAATGGCTGTTGCCTCCTTTATTCTATGCAATCCTTGTTCACCTGCCTCACACATTTCTGTACTTAATTGTTGGCAAATAATATAGAAACTGTAGAAAACTGGTGTGAATTTTTTGAAGACTTACTACCAGTTCCATGGTTTGCCCACAACCGTAATCAAATCACCACCTCAGCTAACTACTGTTACTCTCTCTATTTGTAAAAAATACCATCACGTCTATGTTAATTCTAGTCTAACTATAAAGCATTATGCACTATTAAACAAATACAAAGCATGCAAAAATGATTTCACATATTACAGGAAGATACATTCTGTGTTATGATTAACATATTTCTAATTTTAAGGTCTATGGATGACTAAATGCTATAAATGGTTGATTATTCAAGTGTAGTAGGTGTTAAAATAATGATTGTGTCTTCTCATTTCTGTTCTTAATAGACTGAAAAGAAATTATGCCTAAGTTTAATTTTGCTGACAATTTCATGCACACACTACTGGTATGTCAAACATTTCTGGTGAATTTTTGTTGCCATATTTATTTGCAAGTTTGAGGGTCTAAACATCAGAATTTAACTTGGTAACAACCATTTTTTAAATCAGCAGGTTCAAATTATGTTAGAAAAAGTTGTTACCAATTTTAAACAAAAAAAATGCATCTAGATCCCCTATGGAGGATTGATTCAGAGATTTCTGTCTAGTTTGTAATGTTGCCAAACCATTGCAAATTATCTTTCAGTCTACTATGTATTGTTATCCAATCCGCCTTTTTAAACCAAACCAAAAACAAATACAGCTTGTTTTTCTAGTTTAAACATTGTATGTGCATCCAGCAATATATAAGGTGCAATCTGTCACATATTTTTTATCACACACAGGGTACTCTCTATATCACCTGGTTTACTGTAAGATAAAACATTTTCTTGTTTTGGTTGTTACTGTCATAAATGTCTCTTGTTTACTTATATGCATTGCCCGTGACATCAAGGATCAAATATGGCCAGAATAATCTTCTGTTACAAGGTCCCTTCTTATCAACACAAGTCCATGCAGCAGATCATGGATTCGTCTGCTCTTCACATAGTTCAAAGATAAATATAGTCAATGTAGTCTCAAAAGCAGTTGCAGAAAATGTGTTATGGGGATAAACTAGAAAGAGATTTTTTTAAGCTGCATATTTCGATGTAAACTAAACTGAAACCTGTTGAATTGCAACTGATCTAGATAATCACAATTGTCATTATTTATTTATTATCTTTATTGTTTGACAGAGGTAATTACTTAGTTCTTTTTGGATATTCTTACAGATTAAAAGGACCGATCAAACATTCACTACAGTCAAATACTGTTATAGTATGAAGAGACCATAGGAGTATGTGTTATCTGCTGCCTTTTCTCCTGTTTAAACATTTGAAGTTCAAGGGTGACAGGTTTCATTTGTGAATCATGAAATCATGATTCCTATTCTCTCTTCCAATGCACCCTCTTTATCTTATTTTACATAGAAAGAGTAGTGTGACTGAATATACCACTGCATTTGCACCTATGCATTATTGTAATAATCTTTGTACCAAATATGCCTTGTGAGGTATCATCTGAAAACTAATAATATGAAAATCAATTGGTCAATAATATCATGGTGAAATGTATGTAGTAACGTTTTATGTAAAGTTATGAATTCCCCTTGTATGGTGATGTTGGCACGTGTTCAAACCCACACAGCCCTGTCTAGGGAGAAACTGTTAAACATGTCTATCCTAAACAAAGATTTATTTTTACCTCAGTTTACATATATGTAGTAAACAGGGTCCTTGGGACAGGAAGAGGGGGTAACCTCGTTTCTCAAAGACAAAGAACAAGCTGACACCTCTAACCAAATGTCATCAGCAGAGCTGTCCCTTGGGTACAGCGAATTGGGGCCACCGTCCTGGGCCCTGTGCTTTGGGGGCCCCCCCGGGCAGGGAGCTGAGGTGGGATGTGGGAGGGCGAGCGGGGTGAGGAGGCAAACGGGGAGGCGAGCGGCAGGCAGGTGGGGGGGTGGGGAGGTATTATTGCTAATGAAATATTGCAAAAAGAGTTAGTGTAAAATATCTTTATAATACATCACAGTAGTATTTGCATCTGTGTAAATCCTGTTTCTCTTAATGGTTTAACAAACAGCTTTACTTTTGATTGATCTTGGATTTGCAATTAAACAGTTAGTATAACACTTTTCTCTCATATTTATGGTCTTCCTAGGTTGGCAGCCTCGCTGGTTTGTTTTAGACAATGGAATATTGTCCTACTATGATTCACAGGATGATGTTTGCAAAGGCAGTAAAGGCAGTATAAAGATGGCAGTATGTGAAATTAAAGGTAAGATTTAAATAAATTTTTATTAGAAGAAATTTTAATTGGCAAGGGGATGAACAAGGTGATCTAATACTTTTGCATCACTAATTTCTATGATGCTTAAAAAAGGTAAGGGGAAAAATCACATCTAGACATGTTTGGTCAGATGTGCTTGCTACATGAACCCCAATTAGTTACTGAACATGAACTCTGAAGCAAAATAATAATGCAAAAGGTTATGACATTTACTGCTCCTTTATGAAGTTTAAAAACAGCCATATAAACCCTAGGGTATTAAGAACTTTTCTGTTTGTTTTACACTGGAAATATCATTAATGAAGGCATCTGAAGCTGTTACCATAGCTACAGCTCTTCTCCCTCCCAAACTCAGAGGGAGGTAATGCTGAATGCTAGGAATTGTTTGCTGGGAGAGCCACAGCAGTGATCTGGTGGGTGCCATTATTTCCATTACTTTCTGCCTTTGGCCTTTTTTTCTGATGCACCTTTGTGGAGGTATTTGTGATGTGGATACCTGACCACTAGAAAATGGACTGAGTCCATCTACTTCTCTTACGTAGGCCAGCAAGCAGTTATCGGATGGCAACAACTTCTGGTTACTACTGCCAGTGCCTAGATTGAAACCAGTGACCTAGGAGTGAAAGGCTTATGTCTCATTACTAATCTCTTGAAATATCCAGTCCCCCTTTCTTGTCTGCTTGTTCATTTTCTATAGTATGGAGGAACAGTAATAGATAGATGCCAGTAATTTGGGATTAATTCCATCTGTCATGTACCCAGGGCTGTCCAGTCCTAGACCTGGGATTACTGTGATTGAGAAATATGCCTGGTACCTGTGACATCTGTGGCTGATTAAAGTTGTAGTATTGAATATGATGGCTCTAAGCGGAGTACTGTTCTGTTCTCATGCTTGGGAGGATGATGACTTTGACACAGAGCCCAGAAGGTTGCATTAGAAAGGAAAGTGAGATTGATTTTAGTCTAGTCCTTCATAGATATTTGCCCACATCACAGAAATCTTCAGGTTGGCATGATTGAATCAGGACTAGACTAACAGTGGTATTTCAGGCGAGGAATGTTTTGGCAGTGTTTTGAGGGAATTTTGCACGGTATCTGTCCACACTGTGTCTGGCTGTAGCCATTACTTAGTCAATTGTGTTCGTGAATATCAAATTCATACAATGTTTAAAATTGTTTTGAATAGCTTCCGTTTCTTACCAAATGCAATCTGTAATATGTAAATAACTTGAAATAATATGGTCTGTATTTGATAATTAGTATCCTTACTGGTTTAGTCATCTTTTGCAAAATTAGTCTTTTTTCCCTTTTTATCATTAGTTCATCCAACAGACAACACAAGAATGGAGTTAATCATCCCAGGGGAACAGCATTTTTATATGAAAGCAGTTAATGCAGCTGAGAGGCAGAGATGGCTGGTAGCATTGGGTAGTTCTAAAGCCTGTTTGACAGACACCAGAACAAAAAAAGAAAAAGGTATTTATACCATTAAAGTGTATGAAATCTAATAAAATTGTTTTTGATTAAGATGGTTCTTAATTTGTCCCATTCTAGTGGTTGAATTTAGTATTATTTATGTAAGATATAAATCTAATTTATATGTTGATAAATATATGGATACATCTTAATTATGGATGTAATCCCTGTTGTGTGCATATAATAACTTCCAGGTTATATTTAAATTGCAATTTCCAAGGGGAACAGGAAAAGAACTGATCAGCCTTTGCTAAAGTTAGCAGAAAGGAAGAATTATTGTTACTGTATTTCTCTGAGTAGTCCAATTCCCTTTACGTGTGTGTGTGTGTGTGTGTGTGTGTGTATAAATATGAGCTCATTTTAATTAAATATAGTACTTTGATCGAAAGGTATCACTAGACATGGTGAAATGGATGAGTTTAAAAATCTCCGAGCTGGCATTGCTCCTCAGAATTATGAATTTTGCCAGTCTCATTAGCCCAGTGAGTGTCTCTGCAGTACGCTGGCAACTTCTGACTGAAAGATGTCTGACTGGCTATGCAAAGATATACCTGAGCAAGGAAAAATATTTAAAATATTGTTAATGTATGGCATCAGGTAGGTCAAATCACTTCTTATATTGCTCATGTGCAACTTGCTTCTGACTTCACTTTACTACTCCTGAGTTTTATTACACTGTTGGTTGTCAGAATTTCTCCCTGTTTTGGGTTTCTATGTTATGTTCAGATTTGTCTTGTTCCAGATATTGGCCCTACCAGAATCATAGAAATGTTGCTATTAAAAACTAAGGGTCAGAGAACTGTCACAGCATTTATTAACTCTATTTACAGTGCTAGGTTATACAGCATAGGAAATATGAAATTAACACACCACCTGCAGCAAACATGATGGAAAAAGAGTATTTTGTTCCTGCTGCTGGAGAGCTCTTAGTTACATAAAAGGCTAAAACTTAAACAGTCTAGAGCTGCCACTCTCAAAACACTTGTTGTAGCTGTTAGGGAGTCATTTGGTTGCCATTGTTCTGATTTCTCTCCATAATCCCCATTTCTGCTTCCCTAGTTTTTCTTGGTAAAGACTGGTAATCCTCTGTAGCCAGTCTGAAGGTTTATCATTCGCAAGGTTCCCTGAGTGAGTAACTGCTCTTCTCAGGTGCTTGTGGATATAGGGGAGCAGACCTCCTTCACCTGTTGAGGCCACAGACTTTGTCCATTGTGTGCTCTCTGGGATGACACGGTAAATGAGAAAATATTTTACCTCTTGTTTCCTGGTTATATACCTTTCTCCATGGTCTCTTCCAAATTTACATATACTTTGTGAAACTATTCCCAACTCATTTAAGAATCCCTTCCTAGTCTTGAAGGAATTTCAATTTTTGTTTGTAAAAATTGTGCAGATAAGTTATGCTGTGATTGGTGGGTTTTTTAATTATTTTATTTTTCTTGTAGAAATTAGTGAAACCAATGAATCTCTTAAAACCAAAATGTCCGAACTTCGCCTCTACTGTGATCTCTTAATGCAGCAAGTTCATACAATACAAGAATTTGTACACCATGATGAGAGTCGCTCATCTCCCAGCATTGAGGTATCAGATTTCTAAAATTATACTGGAGAACCTGATTATTTAAATCATGTTAAATTCTTGTTGTCACCTTATGCACCTTATTAGCAACTTAATGTTGGAAAATATTTACGTAAGGTCAGTTTAATAGATGTTTAAAAATTGTCTATATTCAGATGCCCATACACTGGGTTCAGGAGTATGGTAATACAGTCCACACTAAAAGATATTATATAGATACAATGCACGATGACATCAGAGTGCATATTAACAAGCAAATATGTAGGTGAGTCATTCAGTTAAAAGACAGAAGCAAAGCTGGCTGGGTTGGTTGCACATGAATTCTCCTTGTCTAAGAACTCTACAATAGACAATAATTGAAACATCCTGTTTCTTTATGCTTTGCTTTCTATGTAAGTGATCTATGCCATTGCTAGAACCTCCCTTACCTTTGCCAACTAGAATCCCAGGTCTTGAAAAACTGCTGCAAACTGAATTTGGGCATTCATAGGAAATCTGTTTGTTTTTCTAATCCAGGACTGAATTTGGTCATGAAGTAGGAATAGGTGGGCCACTTCACTGATGAGTGTAGGATTGTGCTCACTTACAGCAGGGTTGAATTTGATGCAGAGACTCCTTTCACTAGGAAAGATAATAGATCTAATGGGTGGGCCCCACTCTAATTCGCTTATTTGACTAAATAGAAAATAAACTGATGACTCCAGTAGAAGTGATGGTTGCTCAGTCCTTCTAATAGTTCAGCCTCTTGTATTTAGGAAGCAGGAAAAACATTGCAGTGTTTTGCTGTATTGCCCCAACCTCCCAAAATAATCTTCTGCTATTATATGTGTTTGTTATTTTTTCAATAAGGTTGATTCTAGCTGCCATTAAAAAGTATAGTCACCAAACTTGTATTTTTTGAGAATTTTGGTCAGTTAACTGGGAAATCAGTTGATTCTAAAGTAACATTTTCAGTCTCTTTTTACATTCTTGCTGATGTTTGTGCTATCGTTTGTTTTCAGAACATGAATGAAGCCTCCTCCTTGCTCAGTGCCACATGTAACACATTTATTACAACACTTGAAGAATGTGTGAAGATAGCTAATGCCAAGTTTAAGCCAGAGATGTTTCAGCTGCCTCATCCTGATCCCTTAGTTTCTCCTGTGTCACCTTCACCTATTCAAATGGTCTGGATGTTTTAGATGAGTAACATTTTAAAGTGTTATGCTATTGATTGGGAGGGTAGAAGAATATACGCTATATAGTCACGTGTAATCCTGACTCCATTGAAGTCAACCGTTTTAGCCTTAAATGTAAATCACTACTGACATGTTCCTTAGTCTGTTTGCTTGCCAGCCTTCCCATAAACTGTTCATTGTAGGAGTAATTCTCCCGTGGATGATGACAATGCTAATCGGACCCCAGTACTGGATTAACGCTTAGTACTTTACAGCATTCATACGAAAATTGAATTATCCTGTTACCTATACTGCAGGGTTATTTTTTTAAAACATTAAATATTCATTGTTCTCTTTTAATACTGTAACCTAGCTGCTCATCGAAACAGAGAACTTCTTTGTGGCTTAACTCTCAGCAAGTGCCTTTTCAGATTCCCAGGGTTAATATGTCTCTTTTTAAACAATATACTGGTTGATCAAATATGCATTAGCTGACAAGTTTGTTTTTGTTAAATAATGTGCAAGATTTAAATATTTTATGGAATTCTTATTTATTTATTTTTCCTGTTGATGGGTTGGGATAAGTGAGGCTCTGTCAAACCGTATTTCATATATGTGGATTCTCAGATCTACTCTGTTCTAGGGTCCCTTTCATTTATCTGTATCTGATGATCTCCTCCCTTTCCTCCCATCCACCCAAGCAACTATTATTGATCAATCTTTAGGTCAAATTATTCTCTTGGGCACATTTAGAGAGTTCCCATTGAAATCAGAGGGCTCCCTGTGTGCATACCAAATGGCAAAATTTAGCTCTTGGATTAATCCTTCTGTATAATGTAGACTTGAACCTGGCATTAGTTTAAAATGTTTTGAGGTTTCCGTGGATTCTACCGATGATCCAGTAGAAATTTGAGTAATTTTTGAGGCAAGAGAGAATGAGATGTATATATCCCAGGTAATATTTTTGGGTAGTAAACTAGTTCTCTTTTATTAGTGCTTTAAAAATTCCTGCATTACTAGCAATCTAGCCTCTTTCAAATAGTTAAATAAGATTCCTTAATTGTGGTTGATTTTTGTTTTAAATAATAATTTTAAAAAATCACCTTCTCCCTCTGAGAAGTATAGAGTATATGTCTGTGTATAAGCATTTGATAAAAATCATGATTAAGAGTTTTAAACTTGTTTCTTTCATTTTCTAGATGAAACGCTCCATTAGCCATCCTGGTACATACAGTTCAGGGAGGTAAGATTAAAAATTGCTGCTAAGTAGGCTAATTTACTTTCTGAAAGCACCTCATTGGACCAATCCAGCAAGCCCCCCAGTAGGGAAATATCAGCTGAAGTCACTATGCAGAGGATTTGCAGGGTTGGCAAATGGTTTAAAATTTAGACAGTAACAATCTAATATCAATAGTTTTGCAAATCTAAAATTAAGACACAGATGTTGCAACTTGCATACAAGTCAAAAATATACTAGTAAAGTTTTGTTTCCATTTTTATTCTGAGTAATATTCCAAATTTGATATATTTTTAGTTTAGTTTTAAAAAGAAATATAAAAATATCATCAAGGAGAGACTTCAACATTGGCAAAATAAATAAGTAAATCCAACTGTTGTTTGTTATAATCATTATAATAGAAATTCGTACATAATCTTTCTATGGTTTTTGGTAGAATTGTATAATTTAAAATGACCATTTATCAGAGAGAATTGCTATTATAACTTATCCAAGTTGTTTAATCCAGTGTTTCTCAAACTGGGGTCGCTGCTTGTGTAGGGAAAGCCCCTGGCGGGCCGGGCCGGTTTGTTTATCTGGCCCGTACGCAGGTCCGGCCGATCGCGGCTCCCACTGGCTGCGGTTTGCTACTCCAGGCCAATGGGAGCTGCTGGAAGCGGCATGGGCCGAAGGACTTACTGGCCACCGCTTCCAGCAGCCCCCATTGGCCTGCAGCGGTGAACTGCAGCCAGTGGGAGCCGCGATCAGCTGGACCTGCGGACGAGCCAGATAAACAAACCGGCCCGGCCCGCCAGGGGCTTTCCCTACACAAGCAGTGACCCCAGTTTGAGAAACACTGGTTTAATCAAATCTTATGGCAAATAATGGAAGTATTATCTAAGGCCTTCATCCTGCAAATGCTTATGCGTGTGAGTACCTTTATGCAAATAAGTAGTTTCAGTGGGACAAGTGTGCTTGCATAAAATTACTCATACACATTAGAGTTTGCAGGATTGGGGCCTGAAACACTAAGAGTTTTGATGATTCATTCTTGCACAATTTGAATTTGTTTCTTTTTGCAAGAATTATATTCTGATCACATTTTTCAGATTTCAAATTCTGTGCAGGCTAACCGTGTTCTGTTCACATGGAGTTCCCTTCAGCTTACTCCTCAGTATTGCTCTTTACTATTTTTAAGATAGATCTAATAAGAGCACTATAAATACCAAATGATATATCTTAAATTAAAAGCTAATAGACTGGCTAGATGTTTGTTATAAGTTTGTAAAACTAATAAATCCTGTTTAATTTGCAGTAGTAACGCCACAAAAGAACCAATTTCTTCACTCCACCGGTTATCCCAGCGACGCAGAAGAACATACTCCGATACAGAATCCTGTAATGATATTCCTCTTGAAGATACAGAGAGTAAGTTGGAAGAGAGAGAGTTTTACTGTGTGTACTTCTGTTTAATTTGTTACCGTACTTAGCACAATTGTTGTACTGCTAACACCAGTGCAAGGAGAATACCTAAAATTACAATCTTTGTATGTAATCAGAGCCATTGCATTAAACAATAAAGTTGCTTTTAGGATTCCTATGTAATGAATTAAAACTGTTGATGTATTCAGTACGGGACTGACTTTGCCACCCTTTACTCACCTCGACTAGTATCTCAGATCTTGTGTAGTCCCACTGAAATTCGTGGTGCTATTTGTAAAGTAAGGTACTACCCAAGGTGAGTAAATCTGGCAGAACTGGGTTCTACATAAGGACTACATGAACAACAAACATTTGAACTACACATTTTCATATATAAACTAACATTTTGGAAACCTGTGCAGAATTTTGATCAGTTCTTTCCAGTCTAACCATTATAGTGAGTCAGATTCTTGTTTCAGTTACACCAGGGCAGTCCCATCGAGTGGAGCTAATTTCCATTGAATGGAGTTACACTGGTAGAACTGAGAGGAGAATGTGACAACCCAGTGTATTAGTAAAGAACAGTTTTTATACCAGTGCCTACCCACCCCATACACAGAGCAACACTCTTCTGAAACAACTCAGCATGGTCAATAAATCAAAACAACAATCTAGGACTATTATATTCTATGTCAATGATCCCATGATAACTAGATCCCGTTGCATAAATATGCCAAGGTAAGGTCTCTTTATGGTATTCCCATGAAACTCCCAATTGTTTTTACCCCATTCTGACTTTATCAGGAAGGCTGTGGCCTGCTTTCTTCTTGATTAACTGTGGTTTGTCACTTTCAAGAGTGACCCAGTTTTGGGCCAGCCTCTCCTCCTTTGCACTGCTCAAGTCCCACTTAAGCCCTAATTGGTGCTTATACCTTGTGTTGTCCTTTTGAACGAAGTTGAATTCCACCCTATGTGACCATGGTCTGGTTCCTCTTCCCATGGATGATCCAGTCTGTCTTCTCTCATAACAGCTGTGGTGAGATCAGTCATGTTATTTTGTGTAATCCCAGTCTGTTCTTGTCCCTTGTAGAATTGCTCCAATTTCTAGCTTTTTCACTAATGTAGTTTTTGTCTTTTGCCATGTTAGACAGAAGAGTCCCTTTTCTGTCTTCCGCTTTAAGGGCTCCATCTTCCTAGAGTTGATTCAGTTCCTTCTTTTCCTCAGTAGGTGGCACTGAAAATAACAAACTTTCAGTAGGGGATTCTGTATCCCTTCCATTTTATTAATGAAAAACTGTTTACACACTTTCAAGAGCAGTTCTTGTTTGAAAAATGACTGGAAAAGGGCATTGTTGAGTTCCATGTTTATTCTGGCTCACTGATTGATTCTGTATCAGATTTGCGCAGTTTCAAAGATAAAATGTACTTTCTTACTTCTAACTACTGGGTAAGATTTAAGCATGGGGCTGGGGAAGACCAAGCAAAGAGTGCTCCTGACTTTCTTTCCAAGAAGTGCATCTATATACAGAAATAAAAAGACCTGTTAGCAGCCCACTTCTCTGTGATAGACCACCTCTGACACCTCTCCAGGTGCTAGATAAATGCCAAAGTGGAATAGATGTTTCATTTGAAATGGAGAATTTACCAGAGGCTCTATGATGTCTTCCAGTAACCTTAATATACATTAGTCACCTGGCATAATCTTGTTAAGTAGAGTGACATTTGAATAGTGTACCATTATTACCCTGTATTCTGACTGACATGGAGAACAGCACTCTTTGTGCTCATCAGCTGCTTAAATATCTGATGAAAAAGTCATTTTTCAAATGCAGAAACTAGTCTCTGGCTGATTTACCATGTGTTTAAATCTATCACTAATGAGCCATCTACTGATCAAGTAGACAAACATCCTTTCTGGTATAATGTGCAGTAGACTGGGTTCTTTTAACAAAGCAAACACCTTTATTAATGGCTGAAGTGTCCCAATGGAGTTTTTCAGTGAAAGGATTATTGCTGCACTAATTCTTAACACACATTCTTTGTTGTGCCCCTTTGACTAAATTTCCCTGTGCACCCCAGAGATTCTTCTCTTACAGTATTTGTGTATTGCATAGTATGATTATCTGTAGTTCTCAGTAGCTTTTAACATTACTCATCCATTACCCCAGGCATTGATATAGACTAGAATAATTCAATGCAGACCATAGAGAGCATGTAAATATTGCGTCCAATAGTTTAAAAAAATGTTGTCTATGTGAAATATTTGCAAGCAGAATGATTAACAGATTGAATTGGCGCACAATTTAAATACTAATCAATATCTTAACAGGACCTGCTCACTGTTCCAGAAGTGCTCTCAATGGACACTTGGCACCATCAACCATTCCTGAAGAAAACAGATCAGTTTCAAAGAAAAGACCTGAATTGGAAGAGACTCTTCCATCCTCTTCTTCCTGAAGAAACTGCAGTATTTCTATAAGTAATGCTATGCAAAAGCTGCTGTAATTATATTATTGTTATAGGGAGTAGTTATTTCCCTTTTAGAAGGATTTTTCTGCACTTTATAGAATAATGTAAAAACTAACTTTGAAGTGTACTTTATCTTTATATAGTTTATTTGCAAGAGTATTTTCCTAATGACTTCACAGTTTGAATGTGCATTTTTTTGGAACAAATGATGGCTTAACAGATAGGCATCTGCATTTGTAAGTGTAGCTCTTTTCTAAAAAGTGTGATGGTCTGAGAGTTTAACAAACCTGCAGATTTTAAATCTTGAAGGTTTCAGATGGCTGGGGGTATGATGTTACTTGTGCCATGGACCAGCTGGTCATTTGTACAAAGATAGGATCTGGTCTTACAGTCCTTGTGCACTCACTGTTCTCCTTGAATGGGAATTTTGCTTGTGTAAGAAGTAAGGGATTGGGTCCCTAATAGGTTACTATAGCAGCTTGATGGTAATTTTAATATTGCCTTCCTTTAAAAACACAAGGATGTACATAATCTGATCCTTATTTTTAGCCAGTTGAAAGTAGAAATATCTCATGTATTTTTCTAAAGAAATGTATAAAAAGTAACTTATCTGCATATGAAGCATTTGTACCAAACATTGGGTATTTAACAATTATTTATTTATTTTTTTTGCATAAAAAATTTCTACTTACTTCATTACTAAAGGTCTACAGGCTTCAAGATGTACACAAATTGTTGCTGAGGTGTGTAGCATCACTGAATAGCTAATGCAGTACTGTTTACATTTACTCTGCTCATTTCAAGTAAGACACATTTTTAACAAAGTATTATTTTAGTGTTTGCTTCTAAAATAGACTGTTAAACTACTGTTGTAAGTATGAATATTTGTATCTCTACATACTTTATTTATGATGTATTTATACAAAAGGGGACTTCTGTTTATTATGACTCCTCTATATCACTTCACTATGGCATAAATGTAGAGCTAGAATCTGATCTCAGTTACACTTGTGAAAACTATCAGAGGGATAGCCGTGGTAGTCTGGATCTGTAAAAAGCAACAGAGAGTCTTGTGACACCTTATAGACTAACAGACATATTGGAGCATAAGCTTTCATGGGTGAATACTCACTTCGTCAGATGAATGTAGTGGAAATTTCCAGAGGCAGGTATAAATATGCAGGCAAGAATCAGTCTAGAGATAACGCGGTTGGTTGAATCAGGGAGGATGAGGCCCTCTTCTAGCAGCTGAGGTGTGAACACCAAGGGAGGAGAAACTGCTTTTGTAGTTGGCTAGCCATTCACAGTCTTTGTTTAATCAAATTTGGTGTTGATTTGGTGTCAACACCTCAACTGCTAGAAGCGGGCCTCATCCTCCCTGATTCAACCAACCGCCTTATCTCTAGACTGATTCTTGCCTGCATATTTATACCTGCCTCTGGAAATTTCCACTACATTCATCTGACGAAGTGGGTATTCACCCACGAAAGCTTATGCTCCAGTATGTCTGTTAGTCTATAACAGGGGTAGGCAACCTTTCAGAAGTGGTGTGCCGAGTCTTCATTTATTCACTCTAATTTAAGGTCTCGCGTGCCAGTAATACATTTGAACATTTTCAGAAGGTCTCTTTCTATAAGTCTATAATATATAACTAAACCATTGTTGTATGTAAAGTAAATAAGGCTTTAAAAATGTTTTAGAAGCTTTATTTAAAATTAAATTAAAATGCAGAGCCCCCCGGACTGGTAGCCAGGACCCAGGCAGTGAGAGTGCCACTGAAAATCAGCTCGCGTGCTGCCTTCGGCACCCATGCCATAAGTTGCCTACCCCTGGTCTATACGGTGCCACAGGATTCTTTGTCTCTTTTAACTTGTGTAAAAGTGCATTAGCTGTAAATTAGATCAGAATCTGGCCCTCTAATTACTGAATTAATAATATAGGATAGCAATGCCTGCTATTACCTCTCTCTCATATAAGGTTGTTAGTGTTTGCTTTGTAAACTCTTGTTTTTTGTGTTCACTTTGAGACAAACTTGGTCTATAAGTCTTAGCCATAGAGTACTTTTAAAAAAAAGTTGCTGTTTTTAATTTACACAATTGGTTAATAAATGTACAGTTTTTTGCATTCAATCATACATCAAATTTTGTCTTATAATTGAACCTCCTTTTAATTTGACATGTATTGGCTAACTAATCTGGTACATGTTAATAACATCTTGAACTTGTATAGGCACAAGAAGGTGAATTAACAATCAAATGGAAGCTCTCCTTTTAAATTTCCTTGATTTTTGTTTGTTTAAATTTTCACAAATATGATGAGAATTACATACTTAGGTCCTCAATCTTGCAAATGCTTAGGCACAACCCATTGAATTAAACTACCCACATGTGTAAAGTTATGTGTGGGTATAAGGGCTTGCAGGATTAGAGCCTTATTTTGTGCTCAAATTACCAATTAAATGTAACTAGTCATTTGCACACACAAATTAGGTACATAAATGCATTTTTCTGAAAATTTGGGCTTTAATAGATGCTGTTACACCTCCACACTCTTGTAAATTGTAAAAATAAGTATTAAAAAATATGAAGTTACTCAGTAATCTGCGTGTTGTTACCACAATCTATCATGTTGATGAGAGCTAGTATATTTAACTTCAAATGCAGAGTTTTTTTAAACATTCATGCAAATCCACTGTTTTCTTATCCTTAATATTTGAGAATTTTTCTTCTATTTTGTTTTTTTTAAATTGTACCCCCAATTGTCCACATTATAGGTCTAAAAATGAAATCTGAAGTCCAAATTGTCTTAGAGTTAAGATTGCAATAGAGAAAAAAACTTCTAATACTACACTACTTCTATAGCTCTGTTATTTCTTAAACTTTTAAAGGAGTGTCAAAAATTAAAGTAGAGTTTGCTGTAATTTATGTTGCTCTGAATCTGAGACCATGCAATTTCGAATGAAGTTTGTGGCAGTCCATAGGTGTTTCAGTATTTTGGTTATCATCTTCTCCCATTAATACTTTGGTGTTGGTTTAGTGTGTTTTTGTTTCTAGAACTGGATGTCAAATCAGGGTAATCACGTTTCTGGGATTATATATTTTTTAAATGCCTATTCTCAAACCTCATTGAATTATTAGCCTAGCTTTCATTTTACCAGTACATGTGCACACATTAAGCACATAATCTGTTCGTTTCTGACCATCACATAGTGCATAAAAACAATGATTTGGATTCCAGCATTGTACAAGCGGTGCAGCAAACATAGGCTGACCTTCAAGACCTATAACGTTAACTGACTCCACTGGGACTTCTGCCACAGATGAGAGGGCACTTCAATTGTAGAACTCCATAGCTCCTAAATGACTGGACATGTACCTAAATTTAATCACGCTGGTACTGACCATCCCATGGGACTTCTCATGTCATTAAAACTGGAGGGACAGTTCAGTATAGACCCAATCCAACTCCCATTAAAAGTGAGAGTCTTTTATCATTAAACATGTGAATAGGTCTGTTGACATTACTGAAAATGCCCATGTACTTAAACTTAAGTACAGGTTTAAGTGCTTTGCTGGATTGGGTTTAACATGTATTAGGTGGCATAATGGTTTGGAATATTGCATGTGGATGTCTCGGAATTGCATTAAAAACCCTGCTGTAGGCCTCCATAGCTGACAAACCTTAGGTACTTGAGCCAGGATTGTTAAAAGTTTTTAGACATTGCTCCACTCAGCCCTAAACTCTGCAAAGGTTTTCGGAAGCACCAACCAGTGGATAATCACAGAAAGTGCTTTCTTGATGGAAAAAATGGTGTCCTGTACCCGCATTGTAACACGTGAAAGTAACATTTCTAATTTTGGGCTGTCTGGTTTCTGAGCGCTGAGGGAATTGGTCTCCAAAACTAAACTGCATTGTTGTGGTAATATCCACCCTTAAAACATTTTGTAAGTAAGGCTCCGATTATGTCACAGAATCCATGACATCCAGAGACCTCAGTGACATTGGGGCACCATAGCAGCCCAGCTGGTGGCGGCAGCGGAGGACCCTCCCACAGCAGACCAGCCTCTGCAGGTGGTGGGGTGGGGCTTTCGTGCTGCGGAACCTGGAGCTGTCCAGCCACCACGGGAGGGAGAGTGTAGCGCCCCCCCCCGTCAAAGGTAGCCGAGCCCCTCTCCCTTCCCTCCCACCCCACATGTAGGCAGTTTTCTTTGCCTGCCCCTCTACATGCACCTCCCCCCCCCACCACACACACAGAGCTGTCCCAAAGCTCACAAATCCCTTCCAACTGCGCTGAGCTGGCCCAAGCCCTCCTCCCTCCAACTCCCATGCAGAGCTGGCCAGAGCCCTGGCCCCCTGCCCCCATTTGGCAAACCTGAGCATATGTCCCATTTGCTCTTGCCACCTGGACAACAAATGCCCAGTTTTGTCAAAAAAAAGTCAGGATGTCTGGGGCCGAAACGGGATGGTCAGCCTAGGCAAGGGGTCCCAAGTCATCCCCCTCCTCCCCGGCTGCCCAGTCTGTGCCCCCCTGGGGCCAAGGCCAGGAGTGGGGCCAAAGACGGGAGTAAGAGCTGGGGGCAGCAGTCAGGGCGAGTGATGCAGCTGGGGTTGCGGCCAGGAGCAGAGCTGCGGCCCAGTGCAGAGCCAAGGCTATGGTGGGGCCAGAGCGGAGCTGGGGGCACACCAGAGGTGGGTGGTGCTCCCTGACCACCCCATGGAGGCCAACCCTGGCTCCACTGCATTCCCCCATGCCGTCACTAGGGTGGTATGCACTACAGTTTGGGGACCACTGCCCTCGCCTGGGGTTGATAAGAGCTTCTCGGGGCCCTTCAGCTGCTCTGGGTGTGTGTGTGGGGGAAGAGTGCCCAAGTACAGCTCCAGGCCCCCCTTGCCCCTCCCCCGGTGAACTACCTGGGGCAGGTGGAGTGTCCCGGGCGCCCCAAAGCAGCCCCAGCACCCTGGGCAACTCTTACCACTGCCTGGCTTCTGAGGGGGCATGGGCCTTGAGGGTGGGGAGGAGTGGGGGGGGGGGGAAATGTTCTTTGTGCCCAGGGCCCCAGACACTTCTGCTTGCCCCTCCCCCAAATGTAGACATCAAACTATGCCTATACTGCATCTCCTGAGTCTTCTGCTGCTCTAGGCCTAAACAGGGCCGGATTAACTTTTTTGTGGGCCCGGTGCTAAACATATCTGTGGGCTCCCATTGGAGAAATAGGGCATGTTATTGGGGGGGGACGAGGGGGCGGGGCCGCAGAGCGAGGGGCCGGGTGGGGGCAATGAGACGCAGCGCAGCAGGAGTGGCCCCACTCAGCCCAGCACAAGGGCACTATTTACAAACCCCAAACTGGTAGACGCACACTCGCCCGCCCAGCCCTGCACTGCCAGCGTGCCCCCGCCACTCCTCCCCACCCCCAAGGGCCATGCCCCCCTGCCCAGTGCCCTGCCCATATGCCAGCGCCCCTCACCCAGAGACTTCCCCCACAGATCCCTATGCCCAGCACCCCCTGCCAAGAGACCCCCTCCCGCTGAATCCCACCACAACTACACAGCACCCGGCACACCATACCACCCTTCCCAGCTCCTCCACCCACAGCACCCCCTTCACAGCCCCACCATCATAGCTGTACAGCCTCCCATATTCCTGAGGGAATTCTGCATCAAATTCTGTGCATAATATTTTTAAATTCTAATTTTTTTATACTAAATAAATGTGGAAGCTCTACCATGGCAGGGGGAGCACAGGCCACTGGCTGCATGGAGGTGGGAGAATACTCTGCAGCCTTTCCCCTCCCCTGGGACAGAGATGTGGCAGTGAGACTGAACTGGACCCTGACAAGGGCCAGGCCTGCCCCAGAAACACCCTGGGGCCCTGCCCCTTTTGCGCCAGGCACACCAGCTATGGACAGGGAGGTTCAGCCCAGCAGCAAGATCCAAGTGCAGAGGGACTTAGTGTGGGGGAATCCAGACGGGGGTAAGAGGGTTCTTGGGGGGGGGTAAGAGCATTCTGTGGGGGGCAGTCTGGGTGCATCCAGCTCACTGGGGGATCTGGATGCACAGGGATGTGCCAGGTGAAGGGGCAATGTGACTCTGCAGGGGGGGGAATCAAGTGAAAGTGGTTGGAGCTCAGCGGGGGGGCAAGGGGAGAGTCTGGGTGCAGGGGAGGTAGGGTTGTTGTACTTAAAGAACTGCACAGGAGCTTTTTTGGGGGGGGGGAATGAGGCAAATGCCACATTCACTGGTAATACATGTATCAATCATGAGTGTATCATATGAGCTATATTACACTCATGCACGCACATACACACACAAGCACACTCCATCTTATTGTTGTTACCAACTAGTTGCTCCCCTTACCTTCACTGGCCAGGTGAGTTAGACAGGGGAAGGGTGGAGCCGGGCTTCTGCCGATCTGGATCAATGCGCCGATGTTGACAAGACCCACGGTCCTCTGAAAGACACTTTATAGCAGCTTCCTTATCACGCAATTCTATACCAGATTCAAAATCTGTCTCTGTTGGTCCTTTGTGCTGCTCCCTTCTGGGTATTGTCCCAATAATGTTCAAAGAGAGTGTTTCCAAAAGAAGATGCTTGATTCTAAACCACTTCCCAAGGCCATCAATATGTCTGCTCTGCTTTAGTGAGCCCGCTTGACAGGTTTGATTGTCCTTGGGTCTGGCTTCCATCCTCTCTCCAACGAGCTGGCTGGAGGTGCTTGGCCTCCATGCCTTGCTCATTCACACCTCATTCATTCAACATGCTGATTGATTAAGGGAGTGTGGGGAGGGGATCTTATTCGACTCCTAGCAAAAAGACATTTTTCGTCTACTAGTTAAAATAGCCTTAGGGGGCTATAACATTATACCAAGGCTTAACACTATGTTTTTCTACATAGGGCTCTGATATAAAGGGCCTATATCAAAGGACTTGATCCAAAGTTGTATGAAAATAGCTTAATACAAAGTCATATGAAAGTTAGAGGTTATGGGCTTAATACAAGGTTATATAGCGAGACATAATATAAAGTTGTATGAAAGTTATGTGAAGATGCTTAATACAGAGATTTAGCTACGTTTGGGTGGGGGGAGTCTACGTGAAGGTGTTTGGGCTCATCGGGGTGGCACAGATGCAGGGGAGGTGGGGCTTGTCAGGGTGAGGGTTTGATAGGCTTGCTTAACGGGAGCCCCAGCTGCTGCCAAGAGGATCCGCATGCTGGGCTCCCATTTCCTCTATCCCACGGATCGGTAACCTTCGGCACCTGGCTGACCAGGGTGTGCCCCCTGGTGGGCTGGGCCCCTTTGTTTACATTCCGCATCTGCAGGTTTGGCCGATTGCGGCTCCCACTGGCCGTGGTTTGCCGCTCCAGGCCAATGGGGGGGATGGGTGGGGGGGGAGGGCCGAGAAGCCGCAGCCAGCACATCCCTCGTCCTGCAGGTTCCCCGCCATTTGCCTGGAGCCGCGATCGGCCAAACCTATGGACACGGCCAGTAAACAAACTGGCCCAGCCCAGCAGGGGGCTTACCCTGGAGGCCGCATGCCCAAACCTGCCCTATCCCCATCTCATGCCCTTTCCTTCCCCACTGCCTCTGTTCCCCTGCCCTGCCTGCCCCACCATGGGCACTCATTGTTGTACTCGATGGCTCCCAGCACACAGAAGGGCGCTCGACCAGCACTAGGACCCAGAAGGTGGTGTCCAGCTGCAAAGTCTGGGGAGCTGAGCAGCACCTTCTTTTTTCAGCCTGGCTGTCCCGTGCTGCAGTCACTGAGTAGGTGTACGCGTTCCACCCCCGGCCTCATGCCTGCCTCGTCTCCCCAGTGAGCATGCTGCCGCTGTGCTCATCCCCCACCGTCCTGCTGGCAAACAGCGGGAACTTGGCTGCCCTCATGCAGCAGGAGCCTCAGTGCCAGGAGCACCAAGCGTCTGCCCTCGCAGGAGAAAGCAGGGGGTGGAGAAGAGTGGGCCTGGTCGGGGCCCCCCCCTGGAGTGTGGGCCCGGCTCCATTGTAAATCCGCCACTGGGCCTAAAGGGTGAGTGCTAGGCCTGCTGACAGTGAGTAGCAAATACCCAGGACAAATTAGGTGCATAGGCCTGGGTTTTCTGAGTTAGGTTTAAGTGGTGGGAGAAGAACCAGCCCTACAGAGGGTGGGCCTGAGCTGTGGCGTGGTTAGGGAGCCAGCATAATCAGCTTTAGTGGTGTATATAAGGCTTTAGCTGAAGGACACTGAGGTGGTGGGGGAAGCTGTGCCCTGTGAGGTGGCAGAGTTGTGTACCGGGAGGCTGGCCTGCGATTGGATGAGTGAAACCAGTAGGGCAAATCAAGACGCTTAAAAAAAAAAAAAAAACTTCTGTAATGCTCCTTGTCCCATCATTAAAGTTTCTCCCACCCTTATGTTTACTGTATTGTTTTTCAGTTTGACAGTTTCTCATCTCACCAGCAAAACACTTCCTTGTGAACTCCTTCCGTCCCAGTCTTGCCACCCTGTAAATCGCGTGGGAGGTGACTATAGTGTGTCAGTACATCCCTGATGTGATGGAAGCGCTGTAAAAGGCCTAATTTTCAATTGATGCCAGGTCTTTAGCCTAGCCCACTGCTTGTTAAACTAATGGCCCCAGAGCCAGCTAGCACAGTGATTCAGTGCCCTCCTGGAAAGTGGCGGGGGGGGGGGGGGGGTCCTATGGAGCCCTAGCTATAACATGAGTGGCTCTCCACGGGGTGTGTGTATATGTGCAGGGGACATGTGAGTGCTTCTACCCGCCTGGTAGCACCCATGAAGCGCTTTAAATGTCAAGACAGAGTTCTGGCAACCGAGCACTGTGGGGGTTAGGGTGGCCTTAACTGTATCAACTGGTGGTGTGGCTTTGTCACACCCTAGCTAGGTTGCCTTAGTATGGACCTGCCTATAATTAGTTGCTGTAGGGATGACAGTCTAAATGAACATGCTAGATTATGCTGCAAGCCACCAGGTGGCATTGTTGCCCAGTTTTTACTTAGTTTGTGAGCAAGGTACAGTCTTTGACCATATGTGGCATTGTGACACTTTGGGAGAGTATTGCAAACAGAAGGAGCATTTGCTCTTATGTGGCTAACTAGAGTCAATTCTTGAGGCTCAGGTGTTCCCTGGGAACCAGGCATTGGTGTTGTGGCTAAGAGTCCTGAAAGATGGGAATGCCTGTGTGCTACTTGTGAATACCGCTGTTCAAGACTATTGTAAATGAACCAAGGTACATTAAGGAATCCCTCCATACCTGCATCCGTAGTCTTTTTCCTCCCCAAAATAAGGCAGCTGCAAGGCCCTGAAATCTGCTACTGTTCAGCAAAAGGGTGACAGTATAAAATGGTAAGCTGCGGCTTCTCCCACTCTCACCGATAGTATAATAATCATCTAATTGGCTAAATAAATTTGGAGACCAAACTCACTGAAGATAGCCTTTCCCAGCTCCCGCCTATGGCGGTTTATCTCCTCCTACCTTAGCAGATATAGTGACCAAACAAGGTGTGTTTTAATACAGCTAACTGTAAAGGGTGGAACAAAGCAGGCCGGCCACACTTACAGCATGGGGGACTCTATCCTGGGAAGCAATGACTGAAAAAGATTTGAGGGGCATGGTGGATAATTAGCTGAACATGAGCGCCCACTGCAGCCAAAAGCACTAAAGCGATCCTGGAGATGCATAAACAGGGGAATCTGGACTAAAAGCAGAGCGGTTATTTTACCTCTGAGTGCCCTAAGTGCCTATAAGGCATGTTTTCTAATCCTGTAATTATTCCCTAGATCTTCTCTGAACCACATTTATCAACATCCCTCTTGAATTGTGGACACCAGCACAGGACACATTAGTCCAGCAGTTGTACCAGTACCAAATATCTATTTATCTTAATAAAGAGAAGGGTGACTTGAGCACCCGCAGAAGGAAAAAATATTGAATAAGGGGCTCTTCAATTTAGCAGAGAAACATATAACATGATCCAGTGGCTGGAAGCTGAAGCTAGACAAATTCAGTCTGGAAATAAGGTGTAAATTTCTAGCAGTGAGAGTAATTAACCACTGGAATAATATACCAAAGGTCATGGTGGATTTTTTTTAATGAAGATACGCTCTAGGAATTATAATATATGGAGATATACCTATCTCATAGAACTGGAAGGGACCTTAAAGGTCATTGAGTTGAGTCCAGTCCCCTGCCTTCACTAGCAGGACCAAGTACTGATTTTGGCCCAGACCCCTAAATGGCCCCCTCAAGGATTGAACTCACAACTCTGGATTTTACAGGCCAATGCTCAAACCACTGAGCTATCCCTCTCCCAAATTATTTTGAGGAAACTCTATGACCTGTGTAATACAGAAGGTCAGATTAGTTGATCACAATGGTCCCTTCTAACCTTGGAATCTATGTTCTTGCAGCCTTGATCCAACCAATCTTCCCTACTCCATCTTTGTTAAAAGCTATGTATGTGTTGGGAGGGGATAGGTATAACTAATGAAGGAAAGGGGCTCTGATCAGAAAGAGAGAAGAATCTGAATTATTTGTTTCCTCTCCTTTAAATCTATTTCTGGAGTTTAAATGGAAGTGTCAGAAAAATATAATGTAAAGACCAAATGACAAGAAATCACACATTGTAAAGTGCAGGTAGCATGCTTTATTTCAAATGAACAATACTATCTCAAGGAGGTTCAACAAATACAGCTAACAATAAAATTGACTACTATGTTAAGAGAACTAAATCAAATTGAAGGTGAGGGCACTATTGTGGTTTTAGCACAGTTTTTTGGATTTTTTTTAAAAACTGTGGTTCATTGCTTAGTTGCTTGGAAATTACAATACGTAATAGATATCTAATACTACCACACAAACTCACAATCACTGCACCCCGGGAACCTCCGAGAGTCAGTACTGCTGCTGCACTTGAGTACCTAAACAACTTTGTTGAATGAGGGAATGGCCAGGTGATGTTACTTCTTAAAAGCTATTCAGGTAGTCAATATGCCAGAAACAGTACTCAAACAGTGAGTGAACAAAGTGCTGGCCGCTTGCACTTTGCTCAAAATATTGTAAGTCAGTCCGGAAATAAAAATTAGTGTGACAATCAGAGTCAATGTAAAACATTAAAGTGCTGATTACAGGAGGGTAAATGCAAACATCACCAATGCCTTACACTTCTGATTCAACAGATATATTCGTGCATGTATAGGTACGATGCACAGTATCATTTCTTAGGTGTATGCAGTCTTCAACAGGGAGCCTCTCTACCTGTTGAGGCATTCTTAGACATCAACACTGTGTTGAGGCACAACAATTAGTTAAATGTTGAGCAGGGTATTCGTTTCCTTAGAAACTTTCTCCTACCAACCGTTAGTTCCAAAAATTACATTTTAAAAGTCATAAAATAAATGGTACAAAACTCTATAACCGTTAACTTCGGCTATATACAGTATGTACATGTCATTGAAAAATGTTTAAAATTCATAGGTCAAATAATAACTCTAAGTCATAATGTATATCTTTGAACTTTGTCTCATTCAGGTAGGTACAAAAATATTTTTTTTTCCTATTTACAGATTTGATATTTCAGTCTATATGACACTTGTAAAAAGTCAAGTGTAAATAAAACAGATCAAGCCCTCTAAATTGATTGAATATTAATATTCACAGTGGCAGAGTCAGTACCAAATTCATTTCCTAAATTCAGTGTATAAAGTCCGCCATCATTCTTCTGGACATCCATGATGATAAGAGTGGTTAGATCTTCACTAGTTTCAATATGGAATCTGCCTTGCTGTTCCTGACTAGTAATTTTTTTCCCTTTGCAGTACCATGTTACTTCAGGAGCAGGTTCACCCGAAAAGGCACAGGATACCGTGAGAACCTTTCCTTCATCAATGCTGATATCAGATGGAAGAGCTTCAATTTTGGGTGGTACTCCTTTGCAAAATGGGAAAGTAAGTTTCAAGTTAGTTATTTTCATTAAGAACTATTTCCCTGCAGCAGAGATATTCTAAGTACTACTCCCGGGTATTTGATATTCTAATTCTACCAGTAATTTTATTGCTCACCTCTCAAACCGGATGTAATCATTCTACCAGTAGAACTCTCCAGTTGTTTCAGACTAGATTTTTCCATAATACTGCTGGAGCTCATCTCTACAAAGGATTCTTTCATGGAAGAGGCCATGCTTTGGGCAGACATGCTTGCAAATTTCATTTCAGTCATGCCACTACTGCTGAACGAAGTCTCTTGTTTAGAAGCAGACATTTGAAATGACTTAGAAGAGAAACTTTCCTGCATGCTTGCATCACCGCTTGTCCTCAATACTACCTCTTTTGGAGGTTCTTCAATTAGAGCTGTGGAGCATAGCAAACATAAAAGGAAAAAGCTATGTCATATCATTAACTGGTGAAGTAATGTCATCCTATGTTGACTTCATAGAAGGGAGAAAAGAGTATGCTTACTTTTTAAAGGAAAACTTCAATGGACCATAAAAATGTTTCCAATTACTTGATCCAACATGGCTAAATCGCTAATAATAATTTATATATGAAATAATGAAGCAGGAAGCAGACATTTTATTAGCCTATGACATGTATGAACAAAGGAAAATTACAGCTGCAGCCAGAGATATAATTCTGCTGCTTTTTAACCAAGTTTAGTATTTTTTTCTGGCAGTGGGTATTTTAATTTGGTTTTTTATTCCTTTTCAGACTAATCAGAAAATACCACCCAAAACGTACCTAAAAAGCGCTATGGGAACTACTTGCTATCCTTCAATCTCTAGCTGCATCTCTTATTTGCCAATTTTAAGACATATCATCAGATAGCATTTCCTGTCAGATTTATCACTAGAATCATAGAGCAAGAGATTATGCATTTGCCTAGTTCATATCAGTAGAAATTCTGAAACATTTTCAGGTACTTTTAAATACTGTTTTATAATTTCTCTTTGCTTGACCTACATATTCTGGTTAAGTGAATTGTTCTGTAGTCATCTAACAAGTAGTAAATATCACCGCTGCTTTCTCTTTAACGTAAGCACAAACATACAGCAACAGCAAAAATACAATAACTCCTTGATTCCAGGAATCAAGATATTCTTGAACTGCCAGCAAAACAATGTAATTCAGTGGTAGAGTAGTACACTTTTTTTTTTAATGAACTACTTTGGTGTTCAATGAAACAGTGATCACCAGCACCCAGGGGTTAATGGTAAGATCACAGTTAAGAGAATGTTCAATGCTTGCTATTGCCACTCATCTGGTAGGAAACTGAACACTCTTAAATAGGTGTTAAAATACCATAAAAGATCCCCCATATTTGTAAAATATAAATTATATTGTACTTTGTATAACAAAAATAGAAATGTGTTAAAACACTTAAGTCAACACCACTCTACAGATTTTGTTGCATCTAATTCTACCAGGCGAGAGTTCTAGTCATTCAAAACAAGAATTAAACTACAAACTTACGGAGTACAGTCAGGGATGCTGTAGCAGAGCATTGTCCATGGTAATTTTTAGCTTTGACTGTGTATTTTCCACTGTCACTCACTGCAGCATTTAGAATATTAAGAGAATATATAGTATTGGAGCGATTTACATTGATTTTGGATGACATAGCAATCTGAGGGGGAAAAATATTTTTGATTATGATCAATTTTAACAAGAATTTTGAATGCAATTTTTAAAGCTAATATGTAAGTGATTACTTACTGGTTGGTTATTCTTAAACCACTCAATTTCAGGAGAAGGATCCCCAGAGATTTCACAAGTCAACAATACATCTTGTCCTTCATCAATGTTTTGAGATTTGGGCTGTGTGATGAAGGCTGGTGCATTCGAACGCTCAGTAGAAAAGGTTATATCAAACTGGCATCTGACAATGCCTTGGTCAGTTTTACCTTCACAGGTAAGTATTCCTTCATCTTTATGGCTAGCTTTTTTGATGGTTAGAGTGTGATCACTTCCAGATACACCATATCTGTAATCTTCTGAGTTAGGTAGCTCCATTCCATTCAGCACCCACTTCACTTCAGATGCATCATCAATGTTAGCTTTCACAGTAACTTTCTGACCATCAGACACAGTCATTTTAGTGGAAGAAGCTTTAATTTCTGCATGTGATCTTTTGGCTTCTTCAGAAACTGCTGACTTTTTAACAATTTCTTCTTGGACCACTTCTTTTTCTTGAGTTGTCACTGCTGATTTCTTCTGGGTAGAAATTTTAAGTGCCTCAGCCTCTTTCTCAACTGATTTAGACTTTTCAATCATGCTTGACACTTGGGAATGGATACTTTTAAAAACTTGGCCAACAAATTGGAAGTTAGTTTTAGATACACCACCTTCCCCAGTGATTTCACAGGTATATTCACCTTGATCAGACTCTGCAAGGTTATGGATTTTGAGTTCATAGGTGCCATCTGCTGAATAATGAAACATGAAATGGCTGTCTTCTTTCAGTTTGTTGCCATCTTTATACCAGGATACTTCTCTGACACTTAAGATACTGCTTTCAGCTGCACAGGAAAACTTTACCTTGTCTCCACAAGCTTCCACTTTCAGCTGCTGAGTGATCTTGGGAGGAGCAGCTGTTGGTAACTGCACTTTCTCCGCTGGAGTTGTCCTGCCTTCTGCTGCTGATTTAGCTTTTGCATGAGCAGTAGGTGGTTCAGGGGATTTTACACGTTTAGGTGATTTAACTGGCTCTGGAGACTTCACACGAGGCTCGGGAGATTTGACTTTTGGGGGTGATGTAACTGCTTTTTCAGAAACCCTTGCTCTTTGTACAGTCAAAGTAAAGTGTGCTTCCTGTCTTCCTTCAGAGTTTTCTACCACCAAAATGTAACTTCCTTCATCTGATGTCTGGACAGAAGAAATCTCAAAAGTAGATTTGTATTGTGTTCGTGTGACTTGGAAGCGCCTGGAAGAAACAATGGCTTGACCTGCACGTAACCACGTTACTGTTGGTGTTGGTTCACCATCAATGTCACAAGAAAATCTTGCAGTCTCCCCTTCAGAGACAGTGATTGATCGTGGTTTTGTTAATATTGTTGCTGGAAGAGTGGTCTTAAACTTCTTAAGTGAAGCCCTTTCCTCCAATGATTTTTCTTCGGCTGCAGTAATTTTCTTTTCAGCAGAAGCATAGTGTTCGTATGACGAGAGTGATTCTCTTGTCTCTGTCATTTCTGATTTGACCTCTCTTACTGAAGAACTAGCCTCTATTGCAGATGTTTTCTTAAAAGAGGAAACAGCATAAGCCTCTGTCTTTGTCAAGTCAGGAAAAATGTATCTTGGTACTTCCTCATCTTTGCGCTGGGAAGAGTAGGTAGTATAATCTCCTCCCGTAACATCTAATGTCGCATAATCAGAACATTCTCCTTTGTAGTTTGTGCATACAACACGATATGTTCCACTGTCATCAATATGGCAGTCAAGAATCTCCAAGGTTAACACACCACTGGTATTAGTGAAATGTATCTTACTGCTCTCTTGGATTTCAATACCATTATGGTACCATTTCACTTCAGCTGTTGGTTTTGACTGGACGTTCAGAATGAACCTGGTATTATGATTGCACGGCACACGATGAGAGCGCATTCTCAGAGTGATGCGAGGGGTGTGATCCAAGGTGAAAGGCTGCTGAGTCAGAACTTCGTATTTCCTTTCCATTGTTTTCTGAGTTTTCAAAGCAGCTTTCATGGAGTCATACCTGGAGAAGATATCAAATCTGGCCATCCTTTCAAATCGAGAGAGTGACCTTTCACTAGTTACTGGGCTTGGTGAACGTGGCCGAGTTCTCTCTGGCGTAGGGGATCTCCTTTCAGTTTCTTCTGCAGGCCGTGAACGGGGCCGAATTAATTCAGATACTGGGCGCATTAATTCAATGTAAGTTGGAGAAAGAGATCTCCTCCTCCTTAAAAGCCTTGAGGGGGGTGAAAATTCCCTGTGAACATGTTCCACCATTTTTATTTCTTCTTCTTCTTCTGATGTAATCTCAGTTATTTCTCTCTGTCTCCTCCTCACTCTGCTCTCTTCCTCCTGTGCCATACGCTCAAGCTCGCTCTTGTATTCAGAGAGTCGCTGAGTTGTGATAACTGGACGAAGCAATTCTTCATCCTCTCTCTCATCCATTATTCTCTGTCTTTGCTTTGGTGGTCTATAGACAGCCCTGTCATGGCGTTGACGAAGTTCTGCATAACTTGCTCCAGTTTCAGCTTTAGATGGGATGTGATAGGTTGAGTACCTCAGCTCTCTTTTTCTGGCTTCCTCTGTACTGACCCGCTCCCCTGCTGAAGAATAACGAAGGGCAGACAGCTCAAAGCGTGGAGGGCTTCTGCTTGGTGGTGAAGCAGAAAAGCCTAACTCAAGTTCTTCTTCAAGACGCAGTCTTTCCTCTTCAATTCTCTTCATAGCTAAATAGTCATCAGTAGATAGGAGTAATTCCTCATCCGACAGGTCACTAAGTGATCGCCTTCTTGGTCTGTAATAAAGTTCATAATCAGGAGATGGTGTTCGGCGGCGTGCTGGTCTCACAGTTTCAAGGTCATCTTGTGACAGCTTTGGTATGCGCCATTTAGGTTTATACTGATCAGAAATGCGTGGGAGTGGCATCACATAGAACTGTTCCCATCTAGAAAGGCGAATGCGCTTTGGCCTTTTCTGAACAATTCTGTCCAGTTTTCCTGGCATTTCATACTGGTCTCTCAGCTTCTTGTACCACTTCATATCTGACATAGGCACAAACTGTTTAATGGTCTGATCTTCCTCAAGAGCAGTGCGTACATGCCTGCGAGGCTCTGGTATCTCATACGGCATGCGAAGTCTCCTTTCTTCCTTTATTTCTTCCTTCTGAATTTCATATACACCTTTAACAGTCTTAGTACTCACCGCTGGCTTATACAGGATGGCAGCTTCTCTTAGAGCTTCCTGTGCAGCTTGTGTTAGTGGAACAGTTTCAGTCCCAGAAAGGATTTCTGCCATTCTTAGTGTCTTGTCAATTTGTTTTTGTACATGCTTTTCCCGCTCTTCTTCTGTCTTGTATTCATGCTTAACATATGTCAAGCGTTCTACTTTCAGGTAAGCCTGACAACTTGAAGATCCAGCACTGTTTGTAGCAGTAACTCTATAATAACCACTGTCTTCTGGTAAAGTATCTCTGATGTGCAAAGCATAATAGTCCAAGCCTTCATAAACAATTTCAATGTTGGGACCACATGACAGAGGTTGACCATCTTTCTCCCATTTCAATGTTGGTTTTGGTACACCAGATATCCTTATCTCAAAGCACACACTTTGGCCTTCTTGGCACTCTGCATTTGCTAATAGTCTTTTGAACATTGGTCTTAATGTGGTGTCTGCTGGAGGTGGGTGTGGAATTACAGTGAGCTTAGCTTTGCAACTGTCTTCACCATATTTGTTGCGTGCCAAAACACTATATTCAGCATCATCATCCTCAGTAAGATTATGGATGGTAAGTTGATAAAGACCTTTGTCAGATTCAAAAGCATACTTCCTATCATCATCACCTGGTTTAATTTTCTGACCTGATTTGAACCATGTTACTCGAGGTTCTGGGTGGACGGTTATAGTTACTCCAAACCTGACATGTTCACCAACATAGGCAGTGTGGTTATACAGGGGCAAAGTAAATTCTGGTGGCCTCTCTAGAAGTCTCATAGTGTCCACTCGGCGTTTCACTTTCTTAACTGTTCTGTATCTATAATACTCAGAAACTTCTCTCACACCTTTAACAAATAGCTCTGCATAGGAACTATCTTCACCATAGTCATTTACTACCTTGCACCTATAGGTACCATCATCTGATTTAGTAATGTCTTTAACATACATGGTTGCCACTCCTTCCTGGTAGCTGATTTCATACTTCCCATTGTTCTCCAGTTGCCTGATACCAAAGTACCAAGTCACTTGTGTGGACTGATCGTAATTTTCAATCTTACATGTGTATTTCGCATGCCCTCCTTCTTCTACAACAGCATGCATTATCTGCCCAGAAATGGGGCCAATGTCAATTGATGCAACTTTCACTTTGGCAACTGTAACACCTTTCTGAGATCTAATTGCACCACCACAGGAAATGCGAGCTACCGACACAACCGTATTCCATTCTTTTTTCACCAGTGTCTGGTAGTACCGCCTATGTCTTAATGTCTTGATGACCTTAGTGCTGATCTTTTCCATCCTCTGTTTCAGCCATGGATGACTAAGTGCTTCTGCAGCAGTCATACGACCCTTCCTTTCTTTTACTAGTAGGCGATCAATGAAGTCCATGGCCTCAATACTTATATCTTTGAATGCTTCATCATCAAAGTTGTATTCAGCACTGATGATATTTTCAATAGTCTGTTGGTTTGTTTCAGCAATGAAAGGATTAATACCACTTAGAAGTATATATACTAGGGCACCAAGTGACCACATGTCAGTAGCTGTGCTGACCACATCATGTTGATGTACTTCAGGTCCATAATATTCAGGAGAAGTAAACTGAAGTCTAAAGTTGTCACCAGGCTTCAACTGTCTAGCCTGACCAAACTCAATAATTTTAATTATGGAGCTTCTTCTTGTGAAGTAAATGATATTCTCTGGCCTGATATCAAAATGTCCAATGTTATGACTGTGCAAGAATTCAAGTGCTTCACAGACCTGGTGTACATAGTTTACTATTTCTCTTTCACTCAGTTCAAATGAGGTTGTACTAATTCGTTCAAAGATGTCAACTCCAGATATGAACTCAAAGATCATGACTAATTCTTCTAGGCTTTCAAATGATTCATGAAGATACAAGATATTTCTATGCCTAGCAATGTTTAGGATGGAAATCTCTTTCTTTACTAAAACTTGATCAGCTCCCTTTACTTTAACAAATTTAGCTAGGAAGGTCTTCTTGGAAACTGTTTCAACACAGCGGTGGACAATTCCAAAATGCCCACGCCCAAGCTCTTCAGCAATCATATATTTGTCATAGAGTTCCTTTGTGGAAGAGTGAGATGCTTTAACTGTGGTGACTTCTCTGGTCTCATCAACTTCTTCATCATAGTTCAGCATTCTTGTCTTATCTTCCTGTGTTATAATTGGCTCTGTAGGTTCAGAAGGTTGACTTTGCCCAAATTTATTTTCTGCAATTACACGGAACTGGTAGCTTGTCTTGCCAAATAGGTTTACCACAGTGTATCGGGTATCACGAGCTTGTGCAACACGAATCCATCTCTCTGCTGTAGTAGCACGTTTCTCAATGATGTAGTTTGTGACTCTGCTTCCACCATCAGTTGCTGGAGCAGTCCAGATCAAGTTGACTGAATCCCTTGAAATGTCACTTACTTTCAGACCCCTTGGTGGATCAGGTACATCAGCCACATCTAATTCAACTGTTTTTTGATCAATGCCAAATCTATTTTTAGCACAAACAATGTAGAAACCTGCATCTTTTCTGTCCACACCATTTGGAAAAACTAGAGAGGTGAATGATCTTGTAACAATAACTTGGTAATGTCCATTGTTATCAATGAGATCTTGTCCTTTCTGCCATGTAATCACTGGATCCGGCTTGCCACTGAATGGAATCTTGATGCTGACCACTTCACCTCGGAGAGCATGAACAGCTCCCATACCTTCAAGATTTTTGGGCAAGTGAATCTTAGCAGGAACTGTAGCAGAAAGAAAGAAAGATCCCATCAGTACAAACAATATTTTAACTAAAACACAGCAGGAGTATTCTAAACTTTGGAAAGTTAAATAAGAATTTGACTAAAGCATCAAAACACTTTATTCACCTTCAACATCCAAAGAGGCAGTGCCAGACACAGATCCTCCCTGATTGGTAGCTCTAACTTGGTAGACAGTGGCATCATCATCTGTTGCATTTGTAATGACCAGCTGGTGATATCCACCTTTAAATTCTTGTATCTTAACCTTTTCACCGTCTGGCAAGATCTCTTTACCCTGTCTAAACCATTTAACGATAGGCTTAGGATGACCAGTGACTTTGCAAACAAATGTGGCAGTGGCTCTGAATTTCACATTCAAGTTTCTTAGTTCTTCCTTGAAATGTGGTGCTTGAATTAGTACATCAGATTTTGGAATGACTGATTGTGATACTTCACTCCATTCACTTTCACCACCTAGATTTTCACATTTTACGCGGAATTCATATTCAAGGCCTTCAACAAGACTTTTCACAGAATAGACTGTTTCGTGAATTTCTTCTGTTGTTACTGCAATCCATTTGTTTTGTTTCTTTTCACGTTTCTCGAGGTAGTAATTTCTGATCTTTGCACCTCCATCACTGGCTGGTGGTTTCCAGGACACAACACAAGAGTCCTTTGTAACAGCAGTTACTACTGGTTGACTAGGTTGCCCTGGTTTTTCTGTAAAGAATAAAAAGATTCAAAACGTTAAATGAAGTTAGCTTAGTAATTTGCAGGTATACGTAAACTCGTATTTTGGTGCACACTTACCAAATGGACTTTTGATAACAACAATCGATGAAACCTCTAGTGCTTTGCTAATGCCATATGTATTCTGAGCAGACACACGGAAATAATAGCCTGCATTTTCAGTTAGATTAACAATTCTGCATGTTGTGCCTGAAATGCTTGAAGATACCAGTTGCCACTCTGTGCCTTCCTTAGCTTCACGTTTCTCTACCACATAGTTTGTTATCAAAGCACCTCCATCATCCTCAGGTGGCTTCCAGCTGATTACCACAGAATTTTTCAGTAGGGCTTCCACAATAATTGGCCCTGTTGGTTTATCTGGTTTATCTATAAAAGGAAAACATAGTATTTTAGTTATCTGCCAGTAAATATTTTAGAGAATATTATTCAACAGAATTATTGGAAATAGATTTAATACCTTGTATTTCCACATTAAGTACTGTGTCAACTGTTCCAAATATGTTGCTTAGTTGCACTTTATACTTCCCAGCATGGGTCTTATGCTGGACATTCTTAATGACAAGATGAGTATAATGCTCAGTGTTCTCAATAGTAACGTTTTCTGAGTCTCTCAAAGGTTTCTTGTCATGGAACCAAGTAATAGCTGGTACTGGGCGACCAATATACACAATATGGAGGCGAAGGGTTCCACCCACACCTGCATAATATTTCTCTTTCAGTGGGAAGCCAGAGTGGAACTGAGGGGGAGCCTGCAAGAGTAGCTTGCCACTAGTTTCAATCTCCCCAACATCATTGGTAGCCATGCAAGTGTAGACACCTTCATCTTCTTGTTCTTCTGTTATTACAGTCAGTGTATGTGTGCGTCCATCTGATGACATTCTGTATTTTCGGCTTTGTACCAGTTCTTTGCCAAAACGATACCATTTAATGTCAGGAAGAGGTCTCCCAACAATCTGGCATGTCAACTGAGCTGCTTCACCCAGTTTAGTTGTAACATCCTTCATTGCTTGTCTTATGCCTGGTGTTTCTCCAGCTGTAACATTGAAAGGTTAAAGATAAGAAAATTATTAAATGTTCCTCCACTATTACTTTATCTATACACATCCTTCACTTATACCTGTCACCAGTTTACATTTAAACTTGCAGGCTTATTCTTTAAGACCATATAGCCAATATATAATGTTCATGAGCACAACATCATAGTTTACCAGGACATAAAATATCATTTAATCTGTCACATAAATCATAGTGACTAGGATAGTACATTTAAACTTACATGTTAGTTTAGTCTTTACTGTCATAGCTGTTCTTCGAGGTCTGCTGACTCCAGTCTCATTTTCTGCAAAAACCCTGAATTCATATTCTGTAGCCTCCAATAAACCTCCCACTGTGAATTGTCTGTCTTTGATACGTTCTTTATTGCACTTTTTCCATGCGCTCTCTCCAGACTGACGATATTCAATCCAGTATCCCAGGATATCTTTTCCACCATCACATTCAGGCCGTTCCCATTCTAAAGTAATGCTATCCTTAGATATAGAAGTGATCTCAATTTCTCCAGGTTGACTTGGTTTGTCTATAAAGTACAGAATTAACAAAAGTTAAATTTCACTTCTCTAAGAACTTCACTAAATTGCGCTCCAAAATGTCAACTAATTTGAACAGTTTCTTACCAAATGGATCTTTGCACACCACTGGTTCAGAAGCAGGGCTTGGTTCACTCTCACCAATGTCATTTTGGGCAATGATGCGGAATTGATATTCAGCATCTGGAACAAGTCCTGTGACTGTGAACATTGTAGTTGTGATTTGAGTCTTGTTATGCCTGACCCATTTCTCTGTAGATGTCTCTTTACGCTCAACGTAGTAGCCAGTGACACGAGAACCACCATCATCTTTAGGTCTGGACCAGAATAAGCTAACAGAGCTCTTTGTGACATCAAGTACTTCTGGTGGATTGTTTGGAGGCTCTGGAGGATCTGTTAAAAATAACGTAATAACCATGTATTTTTAAAGCTCTTTTGTGTGTGTGTGTGATTGTACTTTTACAAACATAAGACATGATAATTAAAACAGGAATTTTATTGTACAAAAATCTACTCACTCAAAGGTGTCTTTGGTACAACTGGTTCTTCAGATTTCAGGGACTTGCTAATACCAAACTGGTTTTCAGCAGAAACACGGAAGTGATACTCCACATTTTCTTTGAGCCCTTTCACGACTAATGATGTTCCCCTCACTCTGGAATCAACAGTGTACCAGGCAGTCTTAGGTACTTCTCGCCTCTCAATGATGTATCCAATAATATCTGCCCCACCATCGTCGGTAGGAGGTCTCCAGCTTACTCTGACTGAGCGAGTCTGTATGTCATCATACTCAAGTGGCCCTTCAGGTGGATTTGGAATGCCAATCACTCTGACCTGGATATAAACAGCCTTCTTTGCACATTTGTTTTCAAGTGCCAAATCATAGGTACCAGAATCTTCTCTTTCTGCATCTTTGATCACAAGTTCAGTGTGTGTCTCAGAAGTTGCTATCATTGCTCTCTTGCTGATGTCATGGCCTTCTTTAGTCCATTTGCATATCGGTATGGGCTTACCCTTAATTGGTACTGTAAGCCTGATAACTCCACCTTGTCTCACAAACAGGCCTTCCTGGTATTTTTCAAGTTCACAATCAGGATATTCTGAAAATAAACCCAACATGTTATGTTATATCTATTTTACAGATATTCTGTTATGTCTGTTTTACGCAAAACAATTGCTTATGTCTATTTTCAGCAAAAACTAAGACCTAAAACATCTTACCAAGCATTTCTGTTACTTTGACTGTTCCTGGCACATCAGCAGGTTCTCCAGGCCCACCAGCATTACAGGCCATCACACGGAATCTATACTCTGCGCCTTGTGGTAGATGTGTCAAGGTGTACTCATGTATTTTGGTTGGAGTGGTATTACATTTGGTCCATTCAAACTGATCAACCTTTTGCATTTCAATCAAGTAGCCAGTAACTTTAGACCCTCCTTCTTCTTCTGGTGGACTCCAGGCCAGGGACACTGATGTTCTTGTAGTATCAGTAACTCTTGGGTTCTGAGGTTTACCTGGGGGTGCTGCAATAGAAGATCAGATAGCAAGTAAATATATTTTAAGATAGTTCTATGTTTAGTTTGAATATTTAAAAGGCAAAACAAAGTATTATCATACACCATTTGATAAGTATTTAGTAATGGTGATGTTTAAACAGGAAACTAATGAATAAAACAGATTTTTAAAAGATTCTTTGTGTATCTAATTAAAATATCTGCTGCAGTACATTAAGGTATCCAGATGAAAAATTTTATTTTGTTTAAACATTACAGCAGGTCTTATCAGTGACATTCCCCTCTGCCTCAAATGTTCTCTTCTCCATGTAAGAAATTATTTACCAATTGGATCCATAGCAACAGCAGGTTTGGAAGGACGGCTTGGTTTGCCCGTGCCTCTGGCATTGATAGCTGTGACACGGTGTTCATATTCTAATCCTTCAATCATTCCAGTGGAGCGATAACGTGTCATAGTCACTGGAATTTTATTTACACGGACCCATCTATCTGCTCTGACTTCTTTGCGTTCCACAATATAACCAGAGATCTGTGAGCCACCATCATCTTCTGGTGGATGCCAAATAAGTGTCATGCCTTCACGAGAGACATCAGACACTTGTAGAGTGTCAGGAGGACCAGGAAGACCTGTAACAAAAAGACACAGAATTAAGAAAGAAAATATGAGAATGCATTTACAAATGTAGCTTTCTGGCGACAAATCCATAATACATACTACCTATCACCTGTGGTGCTTTTCATCACCAGATCACAAATCATTTCACAAAGGAGAAAGCTGAAGCTGAGAGAGGTGAAGTGATTTCCCTAAGCTGACCCAGCAGGCCAGTGTGTTGACCTGGGAGTAGAACCTAGATTTCCAGAGTCATAGTCCAATACTCTATCCAGAGCATGTATATTATGCATATACAGGGCAACATATTAGTTTTAGATGTGGCACTTTTTCTCCACAAGTATAACATCATTAGTACATGTGAGAGTATAGCGTGTTATTTGGGCAAAGGAAATAATAGGATTTATTCTAGGGGATCTAGCCCTGTTTGTATTAATACATAGGCCCATGTAAATTGTTCTCCATTTTTAAATGTAGAGAATTGGAGAAAATGTAGACTTACTGATTCTACTCTTGCATTCTATGATGTCAGACTGAAGGTATGATCCAATTCCAAAGCGGTTTGTAGCAGCCACACGGAACACATATTCAGAACTTTCAATGAGTCTAGTGAACTTAAAGGTTGTCCTTGTTACAGATTCGGAAACTGGTAGCCATCCAGGACGGTGTGCATCACGCTGCTCCACCACATAACCACTCAGTGCAGCTCCACCATCCAGCTCAGGTTGTTCCCAAGAGATGGTAACAGAAGTTGAATCAATGTCATCAATTCTGATAGGTCCAGTGGGTGGTCCTGGTTTATCTAGGAAAAATTTAAAAGAACATAAGTTACTGTTTAAAAAAGAAGGTAGGTTGCCATTGTGACAAATTTCATGATGAAGGAAGAAGGATTGTGGACAATCATATCTTAATAATAAATCCTTACCAAGAATGATAACTTTTATAGTATCAACAGCAGTTCCAGTCGTGTTCTTCAGTTCAAGTGTGTACTCCCCAGTGTCATGTATTGTGGTCTCACGCACACTTAATTTAGCTACTTTGGCTTCAGTTTCAATCTTGGTGCGTTCTGATTCTCTTAGCTTAGAACCAGCGAAGAACCAAGATACAGCTGGAGGTGGTCGGCCACCAATTGGAATAGCTAACTCTATGGGTCTGCCAGCTGGCACATGAACTGTCTTTTGAGTTATTCCAGCAAGGTCAATTGTGGGTAACACTATTAAAAAACAAAACAAAACCTTTTTAATATCCATTTTGTAAATAAAATATCACACATTTTGAGTAGTCCTCAACCTGTTCTTTTAACTATTATACCTACCTTTTTGGTCTTGTACAGTTATTGCTGTGACAATCTCTCTTGGTTCTGACACACCCTTCTGATTTTGTGCTCTGACTCTGAACAAATACTGTTCACCTTCATTTAGTGAGATGATTGTGTGCTCAAAGACTGTAGGCTTCAGTGTCACAACCTTCATCCACTTTTCTATTCCAGCTTTGCTGGCCTCAATAACATATCCAGTCAGTCTGCTGCCACCATCATGCTGTGGTTTCTCCCATGCAAGAGTTACAGTTGATTTAGTGATGTCAACTACCTCCAGTTTCTGAGGCACCATAGGAACATCCGACACCAGTACTGCATCAGATGTTTCACAAGGTTCACCAATACCATAAATATTTTCTGGAAGCACTCTGAAATAGTACATAGCTCCTTCTATAAGTCCAGTAAGTCTATAAAATGTTTTGCTGCATTTGGTAGTTACTGTCTTGTATGCTCTCATGGTAGCCTCACGTTTCTCAATTATATAATTGTTAACTGGTGCTCCACCATCAATAGTAGGAATTTCCCAAGTAATTGTCACGGAATCTTTCGACACTTCCTTAACTCTCACTGTGGCAGATGGGCCAGGTGCATCTAAATGCAAAATCAAAAGGGATTATTTCCTATTTGCTCTTTTCCTAATTTGGGTACTTACTGAATTTTGGCTAAGTAAAGACATCAGGATTTGGACTTCATAGATAAACTGATCCTTTAGAAACATATTTCCCTTGATTTCTACTGTATCTCTTCTTTCCCCCTCCTCCTCCCCTCCTCTTCCACCTCACCCCCCATGGTCTTTTATCATTATTTTCTGGGTTCTACTTAAATTGCAAACTCCTTTCAGCCAACACCTTTTTCCTTCTGTCTAAAACAACATGTGTAAGTACAGTGCAATATCAATATGTAATAGTAACAATACTCACCATATACTTTAACAACGACTGTTGCTGATTTCTTGCCTGATTGATTTTCAGCCTCAATTACATATTTGCCAGCATCATACCGATTAACTTTATCCACAATAAGCAGAGTGTAGCTCTCTGTAGTGTCTATAATAGACCGATTTGCAAGGTCAACACCCTCTTTGCTCCATGTAATTACTGGAGATGGTCTGCCAGATACAGACACCATTAGGCGCAAAGAACCACCAGCTCTGACAGTGACAGTCTTCTTTAGGTCATCAGCAAGTTCAAGGTCTGGTATTTCTGATGGGGAGAGGGAAGAAATACAAAATGAATTAATCTTTGAATAGTTTTAAAGAAAAATATAATCTTTCCATAAAAAAACTTGGGTTTTCAAATTACCTATTCTTTCCACAGGTTCGATTTCAGCTGATGATTCACTGAATTCACTCATACCATTTATGTTTGTGGCAGCAACTCTGAAACGGTATTTCTGGCTTGTTTTAAGAGCAGTCACTGTGAATTCAGCATTCCTTAGGGTGGCAGTAGTGTGTGGTCTGTACCACTGTTCAGTACCTTCTTCTTTCATTTCAAGAACGTAGCCTAAGAGGTCAGCACCACCATCATACATGGGCTTTGTCCATGCCAAGCTTATGCTGTGCCTAGTAGTATCCACAACTCTTGGAGCTGAAGGAGGTGCAGGAGTGTCTTTGGAATAGAGGAACACACATTTCACATTATTGCAGGGAACATTTTACAGTTTAAAAAACCTTATTTAGTAACAATATTCTAAAGAATTAGTGGCTAGAAATTTATCTGAAATTAACTATAATCACTTTTATTTTAAAGTCATTGCAATGCTAGTAATCATAATGAATTCACATATTCTTTTGGATCTCTTATTTGGAATGTCATTGTAGTTAATTATGAGGCAATATGTTTAATGAATATTAAAAATATATTTTGAATTTGACTACTTACATGATGGCTCCTTGCACAAGATAGATTGAGAAGCATCACTAGGCTCACTGTTCCCAGCAGCATTCACTGCAGTGACACGGAACTGATATTCACTATGTTCCATTAGACCTGTAACTTTCAGTCTGGTATCATAAACAGTGTAATCTCTGTTGACTCGTGTCCAGCGTAGACTTCTCTTTTCACGTTTGTCTACAAGATAGTTGCTAATCTCACTGCCACCATCTGATTCTGGTTGCAGCCACTGAATAATGATGTGTTCCTTGCCAATACCCACTGCTTCAGGTGCACCAGGTTGTGATGGAATAGCTGTTGGTGTTCAAAAATATGAAAAAAAAATCAGATTTTTTTCCAAATATTTCACATATGAAGAAAACTCCATAAATGCTGGAGCTAAAAGATGAAAGCACTTACTGAAAGAGTTTCTAGCAACAATGGCTTCTGTTTCAAGTGGAACACCTGACCCATACTTATTGACAGCTCTCACACGGAAGATGTATTCATTATTTTTAATAAGTCTTGTCACGACGCATGATAATGTTTGGCATTCAGCCTCAACAATAACCCAGTTGAGCCTGCTGGTTTCACGTCTTTCTACAATGTAGTGGGTGATTTCTGCACCTCCATCTTCATGTGGAACATTCCATGCCAGAGTGCACTTCTCTTCGGTTACTCTGCTAATAGTGATTTTGCCAGCACATGGACCAGGTGAATCTGAATAGGAGTGAACAAAGGTAGTCAATGAAAAGCTTCTCTCTCTTTTTTTGTAACTATAATTGTGAATTCCAATGAATGTTCACAGCAAACCATTATCTATGAAATACATACCAAGCACTTTGACAAGGACTGAAACTTGCTTTGTTCCACTTGCATTTTTAACTGTTAGTATGTATTTTCCACTATCACTTCTGTCACAATACTTGATAACTGCAATGGCCCGTTTGCTGGTGTACTGCAGAGAGATCTTTTCACACAGGTCCAATTCTTTGTCACCTTTGGACCAGAAGACCTTTGGTTCTGGTTTCCCACCAATGGCTGCATCAAGAACAAGATCAGATCCAGCCCTTATGGTCACAATTTCTCCTTGCAATCTGGCATCCAGCTCAGCCTTTGGTGGTGCTATCATAAAGAGATAAAAACATTAACATTATAGTATTAAAACTGCAAGCTACACAACATTTTAAATGACCCGGGGGAATGTTTCTTACAATATTCATCTTTGCAAGTGACAGCACCAGTAGATTCAGATCCTTTGCTGATTACACCAGCTGCATTCTTGGCTAATATACGGAATTCATATTCTTCTCCTTCACTAAGAGCTGTCACAGTAAAGCAGTTTTCTGAGACAATGGTATAGTTGCATTTCAACCAGCGTCCATCTCCAGCTTCGTTGTATGGTTTGCGTTCTATAATATACCCAATAATTTTGCTGCCGCCATCATAAAGTGGAGGAGACCAGCTCAATGACACTGTAGACCTTGTGACATCTGTTACCTCTGGTCTGCCTGGTGGATCTGAAAGAGGACAATGTAAAATGAAAAATCTAATTCTGTTGCTTAAATAATAAAGAACAAATATACTCTAAAAGTTACACTTACCAACTGGGTTTTGAGCCACTATAGGTCTGGAAGCTTCACTAGCTTTGCTCACACCAGCAGCATTTAGGGCATAAACTCTGAATTGATATTCCAGACCTTCCACTAGTCCTGTGACTTTGTAGTTGCATTCAAAGGATGGCACGTTGTTTTCCTTCACCCAAAGAATGGTATTGCGCTCTTTCTTTTCAATCCAGTATCCAGTGATTTTGCTGCCACCATCATGATATGGTTCCTCCCAGCGAATGGCCATGGCATTGGCAGACACAGAATAGACCTCTGGCCTGGTAGGTGGACTTGGTGGGACTGATTGTAAAAAGTAAGAGAGAAAAAAAGTTAGATATTGCCACTAATTACATAAACCAGAAAAAACAATTTCTTAAAATATATGTGTGTGCATATGTTTGTTTTTACCAAATGGATGCTCAGCAACTATTGGTGCTGATTCCACGGGCTTGCTGACACCAAATCTGTTTTCTGAGCTGACCCGGAAAGCATACTCCATGTATTTGGTGAGATGAGTGACTTTGATCTGTGTACGTTTGACACTGGAATTTATCAGCTGCCATGCTGTTGTACCAGATTCTCGTTTCTCAACTATGTAGTTTGTAATATCAGTGCCACCATCATCTTCAGGTTCTTTCCATGACAACACACAGGATTCAGCAGAAATGGATGATATTTCAATAGGGCCAGTAACTGCACCTGGTCTTCCGATGACAACCACTGTGACAGCAAATGTTTTCACACCGGCTGTGTTCTCAAGTGTCAAATAATATTTGCCAGAGTCACCTCTCATGCTGTCCTTCACAATCAATGTAGTTCTATCCTTTGTTGTCTTGATGGTCACTCTATCGGTTTCCTTGAGTCTCATTTCTTCAAGTTTCCATGTTACTTTTGGAGCTGGTCGCCCACTAATTGGTATATCAATAGTAAAGGTGCTTCCAGCTTTGCAAGTTATAAGTTGTCTAGTTATTCCACTAAGATCTGCTGTTGGTTCAATCTGTGGCTCTTTAATAATAACAGAAGAGAAAGCTTCTCTTGGCTCACTGTAGCCTGCATCATTCTTTGCCTTGACCCGGAATTCATATTCATTGTTCTCTAGAAGACCTTCAACTGTGAAAGTAAGTTGTTTAGTTTGACCAGCTTCAGCCCAATAGTCAGATCCCTTTTGTTTCATCTCAAGAAGATATCCAGTGACACGGCTTCCACCATCATGGTCAGGTTTCAGCCAAGCTAATACTGCAGAAGATTTGGTAGTATCAATAATATCTAGTCTCTTAGGTGGAGCAGGCTCCTCGGTGGCTACAACTGGCTCTGTTAATTCACATGGTTCACCTACACCATATTCATTTTCTGCTGAAACACGGTAGTAGAATGGCACACCTTCTGCAAGATCAGTGACCTTAAAGATTTGACGAGTACATTTTGAACTCACTACCTGCCAGCTACGACGGCTTGCTTCCCGCTTTTCCACAATGTAGTGATGGATGCGGGCACCTCCATCCAAAACAGGAGCATCCCACATTAAAGTAATAGAACCTCTGGTCACATCCTTAAAGGTAATAGGACCTGGTGGGCCAGGAGTGTCCAGTACCTTGACAGTAAATGTAATAGATTTGCTACCACTGACATTTTCTACAGTAAAGACGTATTTGCCAGCGTCATTTCTATTGCAGTTCTCCACAGTCAATGTACTGAATGAGTCAGTTATGTGAATGTCAGCACGCAGGCTAAGGTCTGAGTCTGCTTTAGACCATGTAGCAGTAGGAACTGGTTTGCCTAAAAAGGCAATAAACAGCCGAATAGTTGCACCCGCTCTGACAATGTGAGTCTGCTTGAAGTTTGCATCAATATCAATTTCAGGTGAAGACAGTCTGTCAGTTGCTTGGATTGTAGCAGGAACTTCACAGCTTTCTCCCTTGCCTGCACCATTGACAGCACTCACTCGGAATTTATAATGTTCACCTGCCTCTAAGTCGGTGACAGTATATTTGGTAGCAATACAAGTCTCTGCATTGACTTTATGCCACTCTCCTAAGTCAGCTTTGCACATTTCAATGATGTAGCCAATTATTTCCATGCCGCCATCAAAAACTGGCTTGGTCCATTCCAAGCTTACACTTGACTTTGATGTATCTGTCACTTTTACAACAGTAGGCGCACTTGGTGGGTTTACTGGCTCTCTACATTTAATCAGCCTGGAGACAGCACTTGGAGGTCCTACTCCTGCAGCATTTTCAGCCATAACTTGGAATTCATATTCATTGCCTTCAGTCAGGCCCGTTACTCTGTATCTTGTCTCAGCAATGGCTCTCTTACTGGATACTTTGACCCAGCGGACACTCTTTTTTTCTCTTCTTTCCAGGATATATTGGTTGATTTCATTTCCGCCATCGGATTTTGGCCTAGCCCATGTGAGTGTGATACTGTCTCCTGTTATATGGGTAGGCTCTGGTATACCTGGTGCATCAGGAACAGCTGCAAAATGGAAAACAGTTTAGAAACCATTCAACAAAAGTTGGTAACTGTGTAGTTATTTGTTCAAGACATAAAGGAAACTTACTGTATGATATTTGTGCTATAATTGGATCAGACTCTAGTGGCCTGCCAACACCAAACTTGTTAACTGCAGAGACACGGAACTGGTATTCATTGCCCTTTATTAATTTAAGTGCAGTGTAACTGCAGGCTTCACAGTTATCTTCAACTAATGCCCAGGCAATCCTACTGGTTTCACGTTTTTCAATCACATAGTGGGTAATAGCAGCACAGCCATCATTAGCTGGAGGCTCCCACCATAATGTCATCTTCTCTCCAGTAACATTTGTGAATCGTATTGGTCCACCAACTTTTCCTGGAGTATCTGTGATAATAAAGCGTCAGAGTTATAATTTACTTGTGCTGCCACTTACAATGTAAACACTATTTAAGAGTAGCTTACTAAAAATATCTACAAAGTACCTTGTACTCTGACTTTAATGTCTTCTTGTTTGGTGCCTGATGCATTCTTGGCTTCTACCGTGTATATACCACGATGGTCCCGAGTGGCATCTCTAACAAAGATAGTGCTAGATCCAATAACATTTGTTATTTCAATATTCATCTTCTTTTCAATCTCCTTTCCATCCTTAAACCAAGTCACTTGAGGTACTGGACGGCCTTTGATAAGAGCTTTAAGTCTAATGCTTTCTCCAGCCTTAACAGTAAGGCCTTCAAAGTGCTCAGCACCGAATTCTATTGTTGGAGGAACTAAGAAGAAAGATAAAGTAAAGTATATATATTCAGTCATATTTATCAAGCTATTCATTCCTAATAAACAAACAAGTAATAAAGGCATATATAGACTCTCTCTTCTGACTAGAAAATTCAGAATTTTTAAAATATAGGGATCAATATGATATTGTAAGTTGTCCTATCTGAAATTTTATATATTAAGAATTATTTTTTTATGTTAATCCACTCTCCATCATATTAAACTATAGGTTAAAATATTAATTGAAATGTGTTGGTGTAATGTGCTGAGCTAGTCTAGCAATTTGCATTTCTAAATTCTGCATAGCAATAAAACCATTACCTAACCTAAGGCAGACCTATCTTTGCAGCTGCCACTTGTAAACCACAGAACCACAAATTAAGTCCTTTGGCTTAATTTTAAAGTTATCTGTACTCTTTAGTTCCTGTAGTCAGGCTTAATTATTGTGAACACCTTTAAGGCACCACAGCTGTTAGAAGCTCCTGCCTTACTCAAAAGGGAAGGGGAACTGCAAGCCCCTATCCACAGTGACACAGCCAAACCTCTCAGGTTGCTCAAGCTCACCTTGTGATGCGATCTAAATCCTAAGACTAAAGCCCCAGCCCAGGGGTCAGCAACCTTTCAGAAGTGGTGTGCCGAGTCTTCATTTATTCACTCTAATTTAAAGTTTTGCATGCCAGTAATACATTTTAACATTTTAGAAGCTCTTTCTACAAGTCTATAATATATAACTAAACTATTGTTGTATGTAAAGTAAATAAGGTTTTTAAAATGTTTAAGAAGCTTCATTTAAAATTAAATTAAAATGCATAGCCTCCCCAGACTGCCAGGACTCGGGCAATGAGAGTGCCACTGAAAATCAGCTCATGTGCCGCCTTTGGCACGCGTGCCATAGGTTGCCTACCCCTGCCCCAGCCTATTCCCATACTCAAATGTGTCAAAATGTTTTGGAGCAATGGCTAAAACAACACAATGTCTCTACAATAGACTACTGCCAAAGTTGCAACAAAGAAAAGTAGCGAAACCATAACTAAATGTTAATACAGTAGCAAAGACAGAGCAGGACCCCACTGCGAATTCCAAGATGCACTCAGTAGCAGATGAAGGCAAAAAACTCCTCATGATATGCTGAAGTAAAAACTCCTGTGTGGCCCCAAATGTAGCAACTGGTTAAATCCTATGGATCCCTGCTGGATGCTGGTCTTGCATCTAACTCTGCATGGAATGGGAGGGAGAGGTGGTGAAAGCCTGCTGCTCCTGGAAGGAGTGGTATACACTCCCTCTCCATTCAGCAGCTCATATACCAAATATAAGCTAAAAGGTGCCAGACAGGAGCTTAGCTGGATTTAGAATTTACCATATAAAAATGCAAGTGTAACATACTAAAATATTAATAAATAATGCTTACCACATTCATCTCTGGTCATGATATAGCCTGAAGATTGTGATGGTGGGCTGACTGTTCCGACAGCATTTCTTGCAATCACTCTGAACTCACATCGTTCACCTGGGCTAAGTCCTGTAACTGTATATTGGCATTCACTGATATCAGTAAAATTGCATCTGAGCCAGCGGTCATCACTTCCTTGCCGTTTCTCGATGCTGTAGGCCACAATCTTACTGCCTCCATCATGCAGTGGTGCAGTCCATTTAAGGGTGACAGTTTCCCTGGTGATATCAATATAATCAGGAGTGCCAGGTGGATCTGAAAGGACATAATTGCATACAGGATTATTGTTATTAATCTGCATGATGGCTAACACTATATTACAATATATACATTTTCTTAGTGAAATGCTTGTTTACTCACCTACTGGAGACACAGCCAAGGTAAATTTGCTTGGCTCGCTAACTGGGCTTACACCAGCAGAATTTTCAGCACATGCACGGTATTGGTAATCCAGGCCCTCAATCAATCCAGTAATTCTGTATTCTTTACCAGATATTGGTGAAACATTAACTTTCTGCCACAAGATGCTGTTTCTTTCTTTCTTTTCAACATGGTATCCAGTAATTTCTGAACCTCCATCATAAACTGGAGCATCCCAAGATATTGTCATTCCATCAGCTGTTACATTGTACACAATAGGTTTGCCTGGTGGGCCTGGTGGTCTGAACTGGTGTTTTGCTACAACATCTGCTGAGACAAGTGGTGGGCTTACACCATATCTGTTTTCTGCACGAACTCTAAACTGATATTCGGTGTCTTTAACTAGGTTAGGAACTTTGAAAGTTGTCCTAGCAACACTAGAACACACCATTTTCCAATTGGTTTGTGAAGTTTCTCTCTTCTCAATGCTGTAGCAAGTGATTTCTCCTCCTCCGTTGTCTTCAGGAGCATCCCATGACATCACAACACTGTCTGCTTTGATTTCATCTAGTCTTATGGGTCCTTTTGGTTTTGATGGAGGACCAAGAGTTATGACTGTGATTGTAAATGACTTTCTGCAAACTGAATTATCAAGAATTAAGGTGTATTTGCCACCATTCTCTTTTTTCACATTCTTGATGCTTAAACTTATTTTGTTTTCAGTTTTCTTGAAGCGAACTTGTTCACTTTCTTTAAGAGGGATGCTATCCTTGAGCCAGCTCATAGTTGGTCTGGGTTTACCTTTATATGGCAATTCGATGTGCATATTATGGCCAATTCTTACTGTAATTTGTCCTCCAGAGATATCAGAAAGGTCAGCTTCAGGTGTTATTACAAAGTCTTTTACTGTAATGGGTCCAACAGTAACAGCATCACTCAATCCTTTTTCGTTTTTAGCAGATACTCTGAATTCCATGACAGAAAGCTCCTTAAGTTTTTCAACTTCAAATTCACATGTCTTACTTATGCCTGCGTGTGACCATTCTTTTTCTTCAATCATTTTCTTTTCAATAACATAGTCTGATATAATGCTACCACCATCGAAGTCAGGTTTGCTCCACTGTAAGGTAACAGAAGTCTTTGTAGAATCTTTCATGGCCAGATCCTTTACAGGTCCAGGTACTTCCGCAGGTTTCACTGGTTCTGAAGTCTCACAAGGTTCTCCCAATCCATGTTCATTTTCTGCAAGAACTCGGAAGAAGAATGCAGTCTTCTCTGACAGATTAGTTACCTTAAATGTTGTATGAGAACACTTTGTTGTAATAGTCGACCAGGCTCTTTTGGTGGCATCTCTTTTTTCAATGACATAATTTGTTATTTCAGAACCACCATTAATGAGCGGTGGCTCCCATATAAGTGTAACAGTGCCACGAGAAACATGTTTAAGCTGCAGTTTCTGGCAGGCTGATGGTGTATCAAGTACTTTAACATTCACAAATGAAGATTTTGGTTCACCAACTCCATTCTCGATTGTGAGAACATATTTTCCTGTGTCATTTCGAGTAACTTGAGGAATAGTAAGTAATGTGGATGATTCTGTGTTCTGAATGTTGTATCTTTCATCAATTCCAAGATTCTTTTCACCCTTTCTCCATGTGACAGTTGGAGGAGGTCTCCCTTTGAATGGAATCATTATCTGTACATCTTCACCTGCTTTAGCTACAATGGAGGTTCTGAGAGCAACATCCAGGTCAATCTCTGGCTCCTCTGCAGAAATAAATAATAATAAAAATATGAATAATTTGGGAAACAAAATATAAAATTAGTTGAAATACCAAAACCCTAAAAAAGATAATTAAATCAATTAAAGGTACATACCAAGTATATCTTTAGCTTGTACATATTCTGTCATTTCAATAGGCTCTCCTTGCCCAGCACAATTTATAGCAGATACACGGAAATAATAATTGACTGCAGGTTGAAGATAGGACACAACATACTCAGTTGTTCTCACTTCTCCTCTAGCACTGACTACAGACCATTCTTCTTGCTCTCCTTCTCTCTTTTCCACTGCATAGCTGGTAATTGCACTTCCTCCATCATAGGCAGGCTTAGTCCAGCCAAGAGTGACAGATGTCTTAGTAGTATCCACAACCTTTAGCTTAACTGGTGGCCCTGGTTTGTCTGTAAAAGATATTAAAATTCAATCATAAAATTTGTTCTCAATTATTCCCAGACACTCCCATGAAAGTCTGCTCATTATAACTTGGCCCTTAAACAGTGAGATGTGTGTGTGTAAATTATTTCTTACCAATAGGATCTGCAGCTTTGTAGAAGTCAGAAGCTTCAGAGAATGGACCTTGTCCAGCTGCATTGACAGCACAAACTCGGAAATTATATTCACTGTTTTCAGTTAGTCCTGTTACTTTCTGTCTGGTGTCACGGATAGTTTCTTTAACAACCTTGAACCAACTTAGACTCTTCTTGTCACGTTTCTCAAGGTAATATCCACTTATTTCACTACCTCCATCTACAGTTGGCCTGTTCCAGACAACTGTCATTGAATGCTTGGTTATCATAGTGACCTCTGGTGCACTAGGTGGTCCAGGTGTAACTGGAATAAAAAAGAAAGAAAAAATGACAGTAGTTTAATACCACTTAAAACTAAAACATTCAGGACTATTCAGTTGTATTAGTTAATATACGTTTCTCACCAAATGCATTTTTAGCTATAACTGGTTCAGATTCCAGTGGATCACCGACTCCAAACTTGTTCACACCTCGGACACGGAACACATACTCATTTCCTTTGATGAGTTTTGTGGTAGTGATGACACATTCCTCTAGTTTTTCAGAAATTAAAGACCATACTACCCGACTTGTCTCACGCTTTTCAACAATGTAGTGTGTTACAGTTGCACCACCATCATCTACTGGAGGTTCCCACATTATGGTAATCTTTTCAGCAGTGACTGTCTTGAACTGTATAGGCCCACCTGGAGGTCCTGGCTTGTCTGTTGAGGACAGGAGAAATGAGACATATATATGTGTGCTATAGAACTACATTTTAGTTTAATAAAATAATACTATTATTCTAATTCAATACATACCAAGTATTTGCACTCTAATGTGAGCTGATGCTGAACCCATGGCATTCTTTAATTTTAATTCATAGTTTCCACTGTTAAAACGAGTTGCATCTTTGATGAGTATAGATGCAAAGTCTGTTGTGTTTTCAATAGACACTTGTGCACTGGTTTGTATCTCTTTGCCATTTTTGAACCATTCAATTGTAGGTATAGGCTTTCCTGAGATGCCAAGTTTCAGCTTAACTGCAGTACCTGCTTTGTATTTCACCACATCTGTGTATTCTGGTTGTACATCAATTTCAGGTGCACCTTAAAAGAGGAACAAAAAAAAATGGTATAAAGATTTCAAACCACTCAGAGGATTCAAAACCATACCAATATTTTTATTAAGCAATAATAATAGTGGTAATTAATATAAGGCATTGCATAATATACATGATGCAATACTTGGCAGTGCCTAGATACTATGGTCATAGGTGTTTTAGATATGCAGTTAGGAAAATAAAGATAAGTCTTAGCTATATGTCACATTTCAATCCAAAAGTTCTCAAACTCTTTGCAAATTAAATAATACATTAATTACATTACTACTAAAAAGCATCCATATCTCTGGGGAAAGACTGCATCTAGGAGGACAAATGGTGCAGTGCACACTGCACAACATTTAGGGGAAAGGACATTTTTAGCCAAGGACACTGGGGCAAACCTCTGCTCCTATGAAAAGTGTCACAAGAGCTTTAATGTCCACACACAGCAAAAACAATCTCAGTTTCTCAGGTCTTGTCCAAGTGGCCCAACACAGTCAACTGTATGGAACTCAAGTTATCTACATTGGGAAGATGAAGGGATGCTTCATTGGGAAGCATTGGGAAGCTCAATCAGCTCTGTTCAGATTGAATCTTTGTTCAGAAAGGCTAGATAATGCAAACCCAGTGCTTAGAGCATTATGCTAGCCCTCCAGTTTTTAAACTCAGCTTCTTACAATTGTTTTCTAAAGACTAGGATTCAAGCACTGGTTATATGAAACAATTCTGACTTTAAGCCCTGAAGAATCACAAAATATTATGTAATTGCAAAACTCTTACCATATGTATCAACACACGTGATAGGACCTAAAACATCTGATGGATTGCTAATGGAACCAACAGCATTCTTAGAACAGACACGGAATTCATACTGAGAATTTTGTGTTAGTCCAGATACAGTAAACTGAGTCTCAATGACATTGGTGAAACTGCCCTTTGTCCATCTGCCGTTTGGAAGATCACGTTTCTCGACAATATAACCAGTGATCTTGCTACCGCCATCATAGGATGGTTTTGTCCAAGAAAGACTGACAGACGTCTTGGAAATATCTGTGACATGAACATTTCTTGGGGGTTCTACAGTAAGAAAAAACAATAGTATTTATAATTAATAGCAGTACTAGCATTATCTGTTGGCTTACTGATAAGAAAGAACATTACAGTGAAAACTGTGATTTTTTTCCCTACAAAGTACACACCACAAGCATCAATTGCAAGAACTGGATCAGACGGATGGCTTGCTTTTCCAATGCCAGCTGCATTTTCTGCATAAACCCTGAATTCATAGATAAGTCCAGCGCTGATGGTGGTGACTTTGAAGTGAGTTGTCCGAATAAGGGTCTTGTTAGCCTTTTGCCATAAAATACTGTTCCTATCTTTCATTTCCAAATGGTATCCAATGACTGCACTGCCTCCATTAGTGACTGGTTCATGCCATCCAACAGTGATGCTCTCTCGGGTGACATTAGTGACCCATGGTGTGGAAGGTGGTCCAGGTGTTGCTAGAGACATTAAAAAAGCAGTTAATATATCATTTCGAAAAAAAAATTAAAAGCAACAACAAAATGTTATGTGAGAAACTGATGACTTACTGTATGGGAGCTTAACAGTTACACATTGTGAATCAATGTGGTCACTGATTCCAAAGCGGTTTTCAGCTTTGATACGGAATTGGTATTCTTCTCCTGTTGTTAGCTTCATGACTTTAATAATGCTTCTAGCAACTGTTGCAGACACCTCAGACCAAGCAGCAGTACTTGTTTCTCTTTTCAGTACAATATAGTTGGTAACTTGACTTCCACCATCATTATGCGGTGGCTGCCATTTGAGAGTTACGCTGTCTTCAGTGATATCACTGACAACAACAGGACCAACTGGAGGACCTGGCCTGTCTAGCACTACAATGTTAATGAATGATTTAGTGGTTCCACTGGAGTTGGCAGCAGTGATGTCATATCTACCGGCATCACCAGCCATACTTTCTTTAAGGTTAATGATGACACTTTCTGCTGTGGTTTCTGTATTAAACCTCATGGTTGCTTTCAATGGAACACCATCTCTGGATAATGTCATCTTTGGCAATGGTTTTCCAGAAATTGGAATTTCAACCTTTAGGTTCGATCCCGCTCTAATGTACACAGTGTTATGTGGGAAGCCCTTCATATCAATCTCAGGAGACTCTGAAAAACAAAATGTTTCCAAAACATTAAAAATTTGCTTTTTCAAAATTGGATATTTTTTTTAATGTATGCAAACATTTCATCATGTGTTTCAATGTCAGCAGACATACCCAGTTGTTCTCTCACTGTAATAGGGAGCAGGAGTTCTTTAGGATCACTTAGACCAGCTTGATTTTCTGCACACACTCTGAAGAAATAGTCAACATTCTCTTTGAGGCCGTGGACAACATGATGAGTTGTCTTTACAACTGCACATTTAACCCAATTTTGCTGTCCTTTCTCAAGAGCTTCAATGAGGTAGCTCACAATTCTGCTTCCACCATCATGTTCTGGTTTCAACCATGACAGAGAAATGCTGTCTTTAGTGACGCCAGTTACTCCAAGCTTTTCTGGTGGGCTTGGTTTTTCTAAGATAAAAAAGATTCAACATGACAGGATAATCAATACAACATAAATTTTCTTCTTACTTTGGCAAGAATGTCATTTGAATTGTGAAAAGTATATATTTTAATTGGCATCTATATGAATAGATTTTTTATACCTAGATAATTGCAATATTTAAAGTATAAATTCTTAATGGTTTTCTCTTATATTTGTAAAACCCTTATGCACATCTTTGGTGCTGTATAAAAATTAACAACTTCTAAGTAATAATAATTATTACAACTAATAATTATTTTATGTTAAATATTTTAAGCATATATATAATTTATGCTCTAAGTATTTTTATTGTTGAAACAAACCTGTTATTTTAACTCCTTCTTTGGTCTCAGTGGGTACTCCAACACCAAATTCATTTTCTCCAGAGACTCTGAAGTAGTAAACAGCACCTTCTTGAAGGCTGGTAACTTTGTAGGAAAGGCGATGGCAATTGTTGGTTATAGTGACCCAAGCCTTCTTGCTAGCCTCTCGTTTTTCAATGTAATAGTTCTTCACAGGAGCACCGCCATCATTCTCAGGAACATCCCAGGATAACACTGCAGATTCTTTTGTTACATCTTTTACAGCAATATTAGATGGAGGTCCTGGGGAATCAAGAACTTTGACAACTAAGGTCAAGGTAGCTGTGCTCAGGACATTTTGTAATGTTAATGCATATTTTCCAGAATCATTTCTTGTTGCTTTCTCTATGGTAAGTGAGGTACAATAATCTGAAGAATCAATAGATGCTCGTGTACGGAGATCTGTCTCTGGTTTATTCCACATTACATTTGGGACTGGTTTTCCCCTGAAAGGTACGGTCATTGTAAAAGAGTCACCAGCCTTTACAATTAAAGTCTTTCGCATTTCACTATCAATATCAAAGGCAGGTTCTTCTTCTCTTTCCTTTGCTACCTGAGGTTCTGAGACATCACTTGGATCACTAGCACCAACTTTGTTGATAGATCTTACTCTGAAGACATATTCAGACCCTGATGTTAGCCCAATTACACTGTACTCTGTGCCTCTTAAATTTTGAATAGCTATTGACCAGTCAGTTTCATCAGTTTTCTTGTATTCAACTGTGTATCCAGTAACTGGGGCACCTCCATCAAATAATGGCTTTGTCCATCCAATTGTTATATTTGATCTTGTTGAGTCCAGAATCTTAGGTTTAGATGGAGGAGATGGTATGAAAACTGGATCTTCTGCCCGAATCAATGGTGAAGTGTCACTTGGAAGACTGAGACCAGCAGCATTTTCTGCATAAACCCGATATTCATATTCACATCCTTCTCGAAGACCTAATGACTTAACTCTTAGATCATAAACTGGTTTTTTGTTTACACGGATCCATCGTAGGCTATTTTTCTCACGTCTTTCAATTATGTATCCAGAGATCTCATTTCCTCCATCACTGTCGGGCCTTGCCCAGCACAGGGTCATGGAATCCTTTGTCACACTGGTTATCTCTAAAGATTTAGGTGGATTTGGAACTGTAAATGGATCTAGGGCCTTGACTGCATAACTCTCCAAAGCTTCACCAACACCATATTTATTAACTCCCATCACTCTGAAGATGTATTCGTTTCCTCTAAGTAGTTTTGTCACTTTACAGGATGTTGTTCTAAGCTCTCCTTCACAAAGTGTCCATGCAATTCTACTGGTCTCACGTTTTTCTACAATATAGTAATCAATATCTGCACCTCCATTTTCTTGGGGTGGTCCCCATGACAGGTGACACTTTTCAGCATTAAGGCCAGTTATTTCTAATGGGCCTGCAGGTGGGCCGGGTCTATCAAGTACTTTGCAGTTAATAGCCAAAGATCTTGTTCCTGCAACATTCTGCAGTGTTAATACATACTGACCCGAATCCCGTCTAATGCAATCCTTAACAGTTATTGCAGTAGTGTGATCTGTTGAGACTATTTCAACTCTTGCTTTTTCCTCAATCTCTTTGCCATCCTTTGTCCATGAAATCACAGGTGAAGGTCGTCCTGCAATATCAGCATTGATTTTAAGGACCTCACCAGCTTTAACAACAACAATGTCCCTAAATTTGACATCCATCATGATTCTTGGAGCATCAACATCATCTTTTACAGTCACAGGTCCAGTTGATTCAGATGGCACACTAAAGAGTCCAGCAGCATTCTTTGCAATAACATGGAATTCATATCGCTGATCTTCTGTAAGTCCAGTCACATCAAAGAAAGTTTCTTGTATGTTAGTGTAATTGCACTTTAGCCAACGGCCATCCGGTAGCTCTCTGCACTCAATAATATATCCTGTAATCTTAGCTCCACCATCATATTCTGGTTTGGACCATGACAATGAGACACATGTTCTTGTAATATTAGTAACTTCTGGCTGACCAGGAGGATCACATGGGTCTCTTGCAGCAGCTGGTTCAGATGATTTACTGCATTTGCCTATTCCTGCAATATTTTCAGCATACACACGATATTCATACATTAGTCCTTCTTCAAGGCCAGTGACCTTCATTTGTGTATCACTTATGAGGCTTTTGTTTACTTTTGTCCAAAGAATGCTGCTTCTTTCTTTCCTTTCAAGATGATATCCAATTACTTTGCTACCTCCATCATTCACTGGTTCCTGCCAACTTACAGTCATGAAAGTTTTAGTTGCATGTACTACTTGAGGAGTTCCAGGTGGACCAGGTGGCTTAAATGGATACTCTGCAACAACAGAGGGAGACTCAATATAGGTGCTCCTACCATAGCGGTTTTCTGCATACACACGGAACTGATATTCAGATCCTGTGGTTAGACGCACTACTTTAATCGATGTTCTTGCAACTGCTGCAGACACTACATCCCATATTGTTGTGGTAGTTTCTCGCTTCTCCACAATGTAATTGCTAATATGGCAGCCACCATCATACACTGGAGGTTTCCAAGATAAAGTTACATTATCTGCACTAACACTGTCAATATGTACATCACATGGAGGTCCTGGTCTGTCAAGAACAATTACAGTGATAGAAAATGTTGTAGATCCAGCACTGTTGGAAATACATAATTCATAGTTTCCAACATCTTCCTTTGAAGCTTCCTTGATGGTCAGCAATGTTGAAGTCTTTGATGTTTGAACATTTACCCTAGTTGTCTCTTTTAAGGTCTGTCCATCTTTCCTCCAGCTAGCTGTTGGTGGAGGCCTGCCTCTGATCGGCACATCAATCTTAAGATCATCTCCAGCTTTAACACTGAAAGTATTGAAAAGAAGTTCAGCAGAAGGCTGGATTTCAATATCTTTTGCAACTACTGGAACTCCAAGTTGTCTTGGATCACTCTTCCCTTTTTCATTAATAGCAATCACTCTGAAAGTGTATTCCTCTCCCTTACTTAAGCCTGTTATTGTTGCTTCTAGTGTCTTAACTTGGGTACAAGTGCTCCATTTTTCACTTCCTTTAGTTTGCATTTCCACTATATAACCGGTAATTTTACTGCCACCATCACTCTCTGGTTTCTCCCATGTAATTGTAGCAGTGTTGCGAGTCACATCAACAAGAGTTACTTTTCCAGGTGGATACGGTGGTTCAGAAACCTTAACCGGTTCAGCTGTTTCTGCTGGCAAACCAACCCCATATTCATTTGCTGCCAAGACACGGAAGTAGTAAATGCATCCTTCCTGTAGCTGATCAATTTTGAAGGTATTTTTAGTGCAGTTATTTGTAACTGTGGCATATGCCTTTCTAGTAGATTCTCGCTTTTCAATGATGTAGTTCGTAATTTTAGCTCCACCATCAATAAGTGGTGGTTCCCAGGCTAATGCTACTGAATCTCTCTTAACTTCTCTGATTGTCAAGTTAACCGGTGCACTGGGGGAATCAAGCACTCTGACATTAACAAAAGCTGATTTTTTGCCACTATTATTTTCTAAAGTCAGGTTGTATCTACCACTGTCAAATCTGTTTACATTATCAATGACGAGCATTGTATATGAACTGGTAACCTCAATCTGAGCTCGGTCACTAATGGTGCCTTCTGCTTTTTCCCATTTGACTTCAGGTTCTGGTCTTCCTTTGATGGTAACAAACAGACGTAATGTACCACTCGCACGTACAGTGACTACTTTTCTGAGATCTGCATCTAGTTCAATTTCAGGAGGTTCTATTTTGTCAGCTGCAATGACTGTACCAGGTATAGTTGCAGGTTCCCCGACTCCTTCAGAGTTAATGGCACAGATGCGGAAATTGTATTCATTGTTTTCTTTAAGTTTTGTTACAGTGAACTGTTTCCCTTGTAGTCCTGTTGGTGGTGTGCAAGTAATCCATTCATCAGCAGTAGCTTCTTTTACTTCCACAACATATCCCTTAATGGGAGCTCCACCATCATAAATAGGCTTGTTCCATGCAAGGGACACTGATGATCTGGAAGTGTCTGTCACCTTTGGATTACTTGGTGGGCCTGGTGGATACAGTGCATCACATGCACGATAGAAAATGGATGGCTCACTAGACTCACCTACACCAGCTGCATTTTCAGCAGAAACTCTGAATTCATAGAAATGCCCATCTGTAAGTCCAGTTACTCTGAACCGCAAGTCTGTTAGCCTTTTCTTATGGCACTTGGTCCATCGAATACCATCTTTGTCGCGCTTTTCAAGTATGTAACCTTCAATTTCAGCTCCACCATTGTCTACTGGACGACCCCACGTTACAATCATAGAATCTTTTGTGATTGCTGAAACTTCTGGCACTGAAGGAGGACCTGGAGGTTTGTATGGATTACAAGCCACAACAGGCTCAGATTCCAGTGGTTCTCCGATTCCAAATTTGTTCACAGCCATTACACGGAAAATATATTCATTGCCTGGAAGGAGTCTGGTTACTTTGTGGTTAAGAGCTTGCACATCAGATGCCACTAGTGTCCAGGAAAGTCTGCTTGTCTCTCTCTTCTCAATGATGTAATGTGAGATACTAGAACCACCATCATGTAAAGGCGGGGCCCATGCCAAGTAACATTTTTCTGCCGTGACACCGGTAATCTTCAAAGGACCCTCTGGAGGTCCTGGCCTGTCAAGCACTTTTACTGTGATTGGTATAGATTTTGTACCCCCTACATTGCTGAGTTTAAGTGAGTAGTGACCTCCATCAATTCTTATGCAGTCTTTGACGGTGAGAGTTGTTCTCTGAAGTGTAGATTTAATTTCCATTCTTGCAGTTGTTTCTTCAAGCTCTTTTCCATCTTTTGACCATGTAATGTCAGGAATAGGTTTACCATGGATGTCAGCCTCAAGAACAAAGGTTTCTCCAGCATGAACAACAATGACATCTTTGTATTTTGGATCCAATGAAGCTCTTGGTGCTTCAATTTCATCTCTAGCAGTAATTGGCCCTGTGCTTTCAGATGGTTCACTCAAGCTACCAGCTGCATTTCTTGCAATTACTCTAAATTCATATATTTGGTTTTCAGCAAGACCAGTTACTGTAAATTCTGTTTCTAGTACATTTGTAAAGCTGGCTTTCATCCAACGACCTTCAGGTAGTTCTTTCTTTTCTACAATATATCCAGTTATTTTGCTACCACCATCGTACTCGGGTTTTTTCCAGTTTATTGTAACATAATTTCTTGTAATAACAATGGGATCTGGGCGGCCAGGTGGATCACATGGATCGCGGGCAACATACAGTTCAGATACTTTGCTAACTTTACCAATGCCAACAATGTTTTCAGCAGAAACTCTGAACTCATATTCAAGACCTTCTTCAAGGCCATCTGTTTTATATTTGGTGTCTGGAATGAGGGCCTTGTTCAACTTTGTCCAAAGAATGCTGTTTTTATCTTTACGCTCAAGATGGTAGCCAAGAACCTTGCTTCCTCCATCATTAACTGGTTCATTCCACTGTACAATCATATGATCCTTGGAAGCTGATGTAACAAATGGTGTTCCTGGTGCCCCAGGTTCCTTATATGGGTATTGTACAACAACTGCTTTAGAATCCAGTGGAGAGCTCTTTCCATATCTGTTTTCAGCACAAATTCTAAACTGGTATTCAGAATTTGTTTTAAGATTTGCCACTTTGATTGCTGTTCTTGCAACTGTTGCTGATACCATCTGCCAGGTGGTGGTGGTTGTGTCACGTTTCTCTACTATGTAGTTGGTTATCTGGCAGCCTCCAGTATAATCTGGTGCATCCCATGATAAGACAACAAAGTTTGCGCTAACTTCATCAAAGCGGACAGGTCCTCGCGGAGGGCCTGGCTTTTCAAGTACAATTATGCTCAGGTGCTCTGTAGCTATGCCTGCTGTGTTTGATGCTGTTACTGTATATTTGCCAAAGTCATCCTTATTACTTTCTTTAATATGTAAGATAGTGGATGTTGGTGTGTCATGAACATTTAACCTGGTTGTCTGTTTAAGTGGCTGCTCATCTTTTGTCCAAGTAATCTTAGGGGTGGGTCGGCCAATAAATGGTACTTCTATCTTAAGATCTTCTCCAGCTTGAACACTGTAAGTATTAAACATCAGCTTGAAACTTGGCTCAATTGTCAAATCTTTAGCTATCACAGGAATTGCAAGTGCTCTGGGATCACTTTTGCCTTTTTCATTGTAGGCTATCACACGGAACTGATATTCTTGATTTGAACTCAAACCGGATACAACTGCACAGCACACTTTGGTCTCAGTGACAACACTCCATTTTTCTATTCCTTTAGGCTGCATTTCAACTATGTACCCCAAAATTCTGCTACCTCCATCATGTTCAGGTTTCTCCCATGTAAGTGATGCACTTTTGTGAGTCACATCAGTGAGACTGACTTTCCCAGGAGGCAAAGGTGGCTCTGAGGCTTTCACAGCATCTATAGTTTCAGCTGGAATACCAGTTCCAAATTCATTTTCAGCCATAACTCTGAAATAATAAGTTGCTCCTTCTGTAAGGTTTTCAACTTTAAAGCTTGTTTTGCCACATTTAGCACTCACATTTGCATATGCCTTTCTGGTTGACTCACGTTTGTCAATCACATAATTCTTTACTTTTGCTCCACCATCATTAGCGGGTAGTTCCCAGGATAGTACTGCATAATTTTTCTTAACATCTTTTACTACTAAATTTTGTGGTGGTCCTGGTGTGTCAAGGACTTTTACTGTAACAAATGCAGACTTAGAGCCACTGCTGTTCTCTAACTTAAGAATGTACTTGCCAGTATCATTTCTATCACAGTTATCGATGGATAGTTGTGTGTAGTTTATGCCTTTTTCAATTTGAACCTTATCTGTAAATTCACCTTCTTCCCGAGACCATGTGATTTCAGGTGTTGGTCGTCCTCTGAATGGTATGTGAATCCTAGCAGATCCACCAGCTCTAACCAATATTCCTTTCCTTAGTTCTGAATCAATATCAAGTTCAGGAGCTTCAAGCTTGTCTTCTGGTTTAACAGTTCCAGGAACTGATGCAGCCTCTCCTACACCAATTTTATTGAGGGCACACACTCGTACTTTATATTCCTGATGTTCAATAAGTTTTCTAATCTCAAATCGAGTGACACACAGCCCAGTCTGTGGAGTAGCTACTGTCCATTCTTCTTCCTCTGCTTTACAGAGCTCCACAATATATCCTTGGATTTCACTACCACCATCATAAATAGGTTTACCCCAAGCAAGTGTAATTGAATTTTTGGTGGTATCTACAACATGAGCATTAGTGGGTGGACCAGGTTTAAACACAGGGTCACAAGCTTTAAAATAAGGAGAAGCTTGGCTTGGTTCACCAATTCCAGCAGCATTTTCAGCAGATACTCTGAATTCATACTCATGGTCTTCTGTTAGTCCAGTGACTCTTAATCGCAAATCTGTAATTCTGCGTTTATTACATTTTGTCCATCTGATGCCAGCTCTGTCTCTCTTTTCTACGATGTAACCAATAATTTCACTGCCTCCATCACTATCTGGCCTGCTCCAGCAGACAGTCATGGAATCCTTTGTGATGTTGGTAATTTCCAGTGCCTTTGGTAGACCAGGAACCACAAATGGATTTTTCATAAGTACTGGAACAGACTCCAGAGGCTCGCCAACACCATATTTGTTAACTGCCATTATACGGAAAATATACTCATTACCTTCCAAAAGTTTTGTTACTTTCAGCATTGTGGCTACAACATCTGAAGCAACAACAGTCCAAGCAAGGCGGCTAGTTTCTCTCTTCTCAACAATGTAGTGAGAAATGTCACTACCACCATCATGTAGTGGTGGATTCCATGACAATGAACATTTTTCAGAAGTAATTCCAGTAACTTGAATTGGGCCTTCTGGTGGACCTGGTCTGTCCAATACTTTTACATTTACAGGTACTGACTTTGTTCCTGCAATGTTAGAGGCTTGTAAAATGTACTGTCCACCATCAATTCTAATGGCATCTTTTACAATAACTAATGCCTTGAAATCAGTGTTCTTTATCTCACATCTAGCAGTTTCTTCAAGTTCCTTATCTCCTTTGAACCACTTAATGGTAGGTAGTGGCTTTCCATGGACATCAGCCTCAAGTTTGAACATTTCTCCAGCATTTACAACAATTGTATCTTTGTATTTTGGATCCATTGAGATTCTTGGAAGCTCAACTTCATCCTTCGCTGTTATTGGTCCTGTACTATCAGAGGGTTTGCTTATTGCACCTGCAGCATTCTTTGCTATGACTCTAAATTCATATCTTTCATCTTCAGTAAGCCCTGTTACAGTGAACTGAGTTTCAATGACATTGGTGAAGCTAGCTTTCATCCAGCGGCCATCAGGTAAGTCACGTTTTTCTACAATATAACCAGTAATCTTGCTACCTCCATCATATTCTGGTTTGGTCCACTGTAGAGTAATAGAGCTTCTTTTCACAATTATGGCTTCTGGGCATCCTGGAGGATCACAGGGGTCTCGGGCTACATAGCACTCTGAAACTTTGCTTGCTTTTCCTACACCAACAATATTTTCTGCAGAAACCCTAAATTCATATTCAATGCTTTCTTCAAGGTTAGTTGTTTTATAATGTGTGTCTTGAATAATGGTCTTGTTTATTTTTGTCCATAAAATGCTGTTTCTTTCCTTTCTCTCAAGATGGTAACCCAAAACTTTACTTCCACCATCATTAATTGGTTCATGCCACTGTACAACCATAGAATCTTTTGTTACTGTTGTTACAAATGGTGTGCCAGGAGGACCTGGTTCTTTATAGGGGTACTGAGCTACAACTGGTTCAGATTCCAAGGCAAAGCTCTGTCCATATCTGTTTTCAGCAAATATTCTAAACTGATATTCTGAGCCAGTTTTCAGTTTAGTCACCTTTAGGGTAGTTCTTGCAACAGCAGCTGAAACAGTTTCCCATACAGTGGTTGTTGTATCTCTCTTATGAACAATGTAGTTGGTAATTTGGCAGCCACCTGTATACAGTGGAGGATTCCATGATACTGTAATGCTTTCAGCACTAATATCATCAAACTTTACAGGCCCTCTTGGAGGATCAGGCTTGTCTAGTGTTATAATTTCAACACATGCAGACTTTTGTCCAATAACATTAGCAACTGTGATTCCATATATGCCACTGTCCTCTTTGTGTGTTTCTTTAATGTTCAGTGCAGTGAGATTAGGCAAATCATTAACATTAACTCTTGTTGTCTGCTTTAACTGTTGGCCATCTTTTGTCCAAGTAACAGTCGGCTTAGGTCGACCAGAAATTGGTATTTCTACTTTTAGATCTTGACCCACCTGGATACTGTAACTGTGGAATGCAGGTCTTACATCTGGTTCAATAACAAGGTCTTTGGCGACCACTGGAACTGCAAGAGATCGTGGATCACTCTTGCCCTTTTCATTTACAGCTATTACTCTAAATAGATATTCTTCTCCTTGAGTTAGGTTAGTAATCAGTGCTTCAAGTGCTTTTACACATGCACATTCTGACCATTTGTCACTGCCCTTAACTTGCATTTCAACAATATATTGTAAGATTTTGCTACCACCATCATGTTCCGGCTTTGACCAGTTAAGCAATACACTGTTTCTTGTGACATCATCCACTGTTATTTTCCCTGGAGGTTGAGGAACTTCAGAAACCTTAATTGGGTCAATGGTTTCTGCTGGAAGGCCAATTCCAAATTCATTCTCAGCAGTGACTCTGAAGTAGTAATTGCTGCCCTCCTGAAGTTGGTCTACTTTCCATGAGGTCTTGTGGCAATTTGTTGCAACAGCTGCATAGGCCTTTCTTGTTGCTTCACGCTTTTCAACAATATAATTTTTAATTTTAGCTCCACCATCCAATAAAGGAGGTTCCCATGAAAGTGAAACCGAGTCTTTGGTGATCTCCTTAATTTTTAGGTTAACAGGTGGACTTGGGGTGTCCAGTACCCGTACACTGACAAAGGCAGACTTTATTCCACTACTGTTTTCTAAAGTAAGAGTGTATTTTCCAGTATCAAATCTGTTAACATTGTCAAGAACAAGGGAAGTGAAGCTGCTAGTAATGTCAATAATAGCTGCCTCTCTGATCTCACCATCCATTTTACCCCATTTTACTTCAGGGGTTGGACGCCCTCTAATAGGAACAAATAATCTTAAGGAACCACCTGCCCTTACATTTACAATTTTCCTTAAGTCTAGGTCAAGATCAAGGTCTGGAGCTTCCAATTTTTCTTCAACAATAACAGTACTAGGAACATCAGCATGCTCTCCAACTCCAGCTTTATTAACAGCACAGATACGGAATTTATATTCATGTTTTTCTAATAAATTTTCTACTTCCATATTTGTTTTCTTGATTCCAGTTGGTGGGGTACAAATTGTCCAGTCACCAACACTTACATCACATTTTTCAACAATGTATCCCTGGATTTCACTGCCACCATCATAGATTGGTTTGCTCCATGAAAGGAAAACTGAAGATCTTGTCACATCTATTGCTTTGGGATTATTAGGTGGACCTGGCTTGTAAATAGGATCACAAGCCTTATAGTAAGTGGAAGGTAGGCTTGGTTCACTAAGACCAGCAGCATTTTCAGCTGAGACTCTGTACTCATAGTCATGGTTTTCTATAAGTCCAGTCACCCTGTATCTCAGTTCACTAACCAAACGCTTGTTGCATCTTGTCCAGCGAATGCCTTCTTTATCTCGTTTTTCAAGAACATAGCCCAGAATTTCACTACCGCCATCTGAGGCTGGTCTTTCCCATACAACAATCATTGAATCTTTGGTAATGGCTGAGACTTCTGGGGCATTTGGTGGAAGTGGCACAACAAATGGGTTCTTTGCAATTACTGGTTCAGATTCAAGAGGTTCGCCAACACCATATTTGTTTACAGCCATGATACGGAAGACATATTCATTTCCTTCCAAAAGTTTTGTAACTTTGCAACTAAGGGTTTGCACATTGGAGTCCACTACAGTCCAAACTAAGCGGCTAGTTTCTCTTCTTTCTACAATGTAGTGTGAAATATTACTACCACCATCCTGTAGTGGGGGTTTCCAAGCCAATACACATTTTTCAGCAGTAACTCCTGTTATATCAACAGGCCCTTCAGGTGGCCCAGGTCTATCAAGAACTTTGACATGAACAGAAGCTGTTTTTTCACCTGCAACATTCTTTGCCAGCAGTACATAATGACCACTATCAACACGGATGGCTTCTTTTACACTGAGGCTTGTTGCAAAATCTGTGCTTTTTATTTCCAAATGAGCTGTGTTTGCTAATTCGTGATCACCTTTTAGCCAGTGAATGGAAGGTAATGGTTTGCCATAAACATCAGCATCAATCTTGAATGACTCACCAGCATTTACTATAATTGTTTCTTTATATTTTGGATCCATACTTATACGAGGTGGCTCTACTTCATCTTTGACTGTGATTGCCCCTGAGCTTTCAGATGGTTCACTGAAAACACCTGCAGCATTTCTTGCTATGACACGGAACTCATACCTCTGATTTTCCACTAGGCCAGTTACTGCAAACTGAGTCTCAATGACATTTGTAAAGCTTGCTTTCATCCAGCGACCATCTGGTAACTCCTTCTTTTCAACAACATAGCCTGTGATTTTGCTTCCACCATCGTATTCAGGTTTCTTCCACTGAAGGGTTACTGAGTTCCTTGTGACAATTATAGGTTCTGGACGACCTGGAGGATCACATGGGTCATGTGCTGTATAACATTCAGATACTTTACTTGCCTTTCCAATACCCACTATATTTTCTGCATAAACTCTGAACTCATATTCAAGTCCCTCTTCAAGGCCAGTTGTCTTAAATTTAGTGTCAGGAATAGATGTTTTGTTTAGTTTAACCCAGAGGATGCTATTTCTTTCTTTGCGTTCCAAATGGTACCCAATGATCTTGCTACCTCCATCATTAACTGGTTCATGCCACTGTACCACCATGCTATCTTTTGAGCGAGCCGATACAAAAGGTGTTCCAGGTGGACCAGGAACTTTGAATGGATATTGGGCTACAACAGACTCTGATGTGAGATATGTACTCTTTCCATATCTGTTCTCAGCTGCAATTCTGAACTGATATTCACTTCCAGTCTTTAATCTACATGCTTTTATTGTTGTTCTGGCAACAGTAGCTGACACAATGTGCCAGACAGTAGTAGAAGTGTCCCGTTTTTCTACAATATAATTGTTGATAGAGCTGCCACCATCATATTTTGGTGGTTCCCAGGAAATGGTGATACTATCTGCTGTTACTTCATCTATCTTTACTGGTCCAGTTGGAGGCCCTGGTTTATCAAGGACAACAATATTAAGAGTTTCAGTAGCTTCACCTGCAGAATTTGTAAGTTTGACTATATATGGTCCAACATCCTCTTTGCAGGCTTCTTTTATTGTTAGCAATGTGCTGTTTTCTGAACTTTCTGCATTTACTCTAGTAGTCTGTTTCAGTGGAACATTGTTTTTATGCCATAATACAGCTGGTTTGGGTCGACCAACAAATGGGATGTCAACCTTTAAGTCCTCTCCTGCTAGGACACTGAAAGTGGTGAACAATAATTTGAAAGCTGGTGGAATCACAAGATCTTTTGCAACAACAGGTATGCCCAGTTGTCGAGGATCGCTGATACCTTTTTCATTCTGAGCTGAAACACGGAAGGAATATTCCTCCCCTTGTATTAGTCCAGTTATAGTGGCTTCAGTAACTTTTACTGTAGCACACGTTGCCCATTTTTCACTGCCTTTGCTTTGCATTTCTACAATATAACCCAGAATTCTGCTACCTCCATCATGTTCAGGTTTTTCCCATGACAAGGATACACTATTTCTTGTCACATCCAACACAGTTATCTTTCCTGGGGGCAGTGGTCTTTCTGACACTTTCACTGATTCTGGAGTTTCAACTGGAAGGCCTATTCCATACTCATTTTCAGCTAGGACTCTGAAATAATAGTTGCAGCCTTCCTGCAGGTTGTCTACTTTCCAGCTGGTCTTGTGGCAATTGGCAATAACCGTTGAATAAGCTTTTCTTGTTGACTCACGCTTTTCAACAATATAATTTTTTATTTTTGAACCACCATCTATGAGAGGAGGCTCCCATGTGAGTGTAACAGATGATTTTGTGACTTCTTTTATTTTCAAATCTTGTGGTGCTCCAGGTGTATCAAGAACCCTGACATTTACAAATGCTGATTTACTGCCTGAACTATTTTCTATTGTCAATATATACTTGCCACTGTCAAATCTATTTACATTTCCAACAGTAAGTAGAGTATAAGAGCTTGTTGATTCAATAGTAGCTTTATCTAAAGACTCTCCATGTTCTCTTGTCCATTTCACTTCAGGTGCTGGTCTTCCTTTGATTGGGACAAAGAGTCTTAAAGTACAGCAGGCTCTGATATTGATAACTTTACGTAGTTCTGCATCCAGCTCAATCTCTGGAGGTAGCATTCTTTCTTCAGCCTTTGGTGATCCAGGAACAAGGGCAGGTTCTCCAATGCCTTCAGAATTCATGGCATATATTCGGATCTTATACTCCTGGTTTTCTTTAAGATCTGTGATGGTAAAAGAAGTAGCCTTCAGTCCTGCTGATGGAGTTACAATTTTCCATTCATCTTCTTCAGGTAGTGCTATCTCAACCATATAACCTGTGATTTCTGAGCCACCATCATAAATTGGTTTATTCCAAGCTATTGTAATTGAGGACTTGCTAGTGTCCAAGACACGAGGATTACCTGGTGGACCAGGCTTAAACACAGTATCACAGGCTTTATAGAATTGACTGGTTGGACTTGGTTCACTAATTCCAGCAGCGTTTTCAGCCATTATTCTGTATTCATACTCATGACCTTCTGTTAGTCCAGATACTTTATAACGTAAGTCCGTAACAACCCGTTTGTTACATTTCACCCAGCGTAGTCCAGCTCTGTCACGGCGTTCTACAATGTAATTGGTTATTGGGCTTCCACCATCAGAATCAGGACGTCCCCAACAGACAATCATAGAATCTTTTGTAATTGCTGTAACTTCCGGTGTTTTGGGCGGATCAGGTGGCACATATGGATTTACTGCAAGAATAGGCTCTGATTCCAGGACTTCGCCAACCCCATATTTGTTAACAGCCATAACACGGAACACATATTCATTGCCTTTTAATAGGTTAGTGACCTTCTGTTTAGTTATTGGAACTTCTGAGGCCACGTTTGTCCATGCTAGTCTGCTAGTTTCTCGTTTTTCAACGACATAGTGGTCAATCTTTGCTCCTCCATCATCCAGAGGTGGTAACCATGACAGTACACATTTTTCACTTGTAACCTCAGACACAGCCAAAGGCCCTTCGGGTGGACCAGGTCTATCAAGAACTTTAACATTGAAGATATGCTTTGCAAAGCCACCAGGATTAGATGCAGTAAGCGTATATGCACCACCATCTCTTCTGGCAGAATCTTTGTTGATCACAACAGTAGAGAAATCTGCCTTTTTTATTTCTAATTTTCCTGTGTCTTCTAGCTCTTTTTCATCTTTTGTCCATGTCAGGGTTGGTGGAGGTCGACCTGTAACATCAGCCTCAAGTCTGAAAACTTCACCTGCTTTCAGTACTAAAGTGTCCTTGTATTTGGCATCCACCATTATCCTTGGTGCTTCAATGTCATCTCTGCATGTTATTGCATCTGATGGCTCAGATGGTTGGCTAACTGCCCCAGCAGCATTTCTGGCAATCACACGGAATTCATAAGCAGCATCTTCTGTCAGACCACTTACAGTGAAATCTGTCTCTAGTATATTGCTAAAGTTAGCTTTTAGCCAACGACCATTAGGAAGGTCTCTCTTTTCAACAGTGTAACCAGTTATCTTAAAACCTCCATTATATTCTGGTTTAGTCCACTTAAGTGTTACTGCATGTCTTGTAATGTTGAGAGGTATTGGTTTACCAGGAGGATCTATAGGGTCCAGAGCAAACACTGGATCAGATGGTTTGCTTGGTTTACTTTTGCCAGCCATATTTTCTGCTATAACACGGAATTCATATGCAATGCCATCAGTAAGTCCACTTGATTTAAAGAGATTGCCTACCACCAATGCTTTACTTACAGTCTGCCAAAGAATGCTATTTCGTTCTTTTCTTTCAACATGATATCCCAAAATTGGACTTCCACCATCAGTAACAGGCTCATTCCAGCTAATGGTCATTGACTCTTTTGTGACTGCAATCACCTGAGGAGTACCTGGAGGCCCAGGAACCTTAAATGGATAGTTGGCAATTACAGGTTCTGAAGAAAGGGCTGGACCTGTTCCATATCTGTTTTGAGCTTTAACACGGAACTGATACTCAACTCCAGTAGTAAGATGAGTAGCTTTAAACATGGTACGTATAACAGTGGTTGCTAACTCAGTCCATGTGGTACTGTCAGTCTGACGCATTTCTACAACATAATTACTTATTGGTACCCCTCCATCATTCTGAGGAGGTTCCCATGAGAAAATTACAAAGTCAGATGAAACTTCATCAAATTTGATGGGTCCCATAGGAGGGCCAGGAATATCATGAACCAGGACAGTAATCACATCACTAACTTCTCCAACAATATTTTTAGCTGATAGGGGATATCGGCCACTATCATTTCTTGTGCATTCATTGATGGTTAGTATGGTCGCGGTTGCAGTGTTTTCAAAGTTTACCCTGTGTGTCTGTTTAAGCAGCTGGTCTTCTTTTTTCCATGTCACAGTTGGTCTTGGACGACCAAGCACAGGGATCTCAATTTTGATGTTGTCACCAGCTCTGGCAATGACCGATTTCTGGTAGATTCCACGGAGGTCAAATTCAGGAAGCATCATCTGCTCTTTAACAACAACTGGTCTGCTCTCTCTTGGATCACTTCTTCCAGCACTATTAACTGCCATAACCTGGAAAGTGTATTCCTCATTTTCAGTTAGATTCTTCACTACACAGTCTAGCGTTTTCACAGTTGTGATGTGTGTCCATTGAGTGGAACCTTTTTTCTGTGCTTCAATTATATAACCAGTGATCTTGCTGCCACCATCATGTTCTGGCTTTGGCCAAGCAAGGCTAACTGTGCTCTTTGTTATATCCATAATATTGAGGCTCTCAGGTGGTGATGGTGCTTCAGAGGCTCTTACAGGTTCTGTAGTTTCAGCTGGTTCACCAATACCGAACTCATTTTCAGCCAGCACTCTGAAGTAATATTCACATCCTTCAACCAAATTAGGAATCTTAAGGGAACATTTCTGGCAGTTGGTGGTGATTGTTGAATATGCCTTTCGTGTTGCTTCACGTTTTTCAACAATATAATTTGTTATACGTGAGCCACCATCTAATAGAGGCATATCCCAGTGCAGGACGATGCTGTCTTTAGTTATTTCCCTAGGCTTAAGATTTATTGGTGGTCCTGGTGTATCCAAGACTTTTACATTTACGAAGCCAGTTTTCTTACCAGCAGCATTTTCAAGGGTCATTATATATTTTCCAGCATCATATCTATTACACTCTGTCATAATTAGAAGAGTAAAAGAGTCTGTATTTTCAATGTTGGCACGTGCTTTAAGTGGGATATCATCTTTTGTCCATGTAACTTCAGGAGTTGGACGACCTTTAATTGGCACAAATATCCGAATACTCAGCCCAGCTCTAACAACAAGTGTTCTTCTCAGCTCAGCATCTAATTCAAAATCAGGAATCATTTCCCGATCTTTGATTTCAACACTTGGAATCTGTGCTGGTTCACCAGCACCCACAGCATTGATGGCAATGATTCTAAAATTGTATTTGGCTCCTGGCTGGAGATTAGCAACAACAAATTCAGTGATTCTTAAAGCAGTTCCTGTTGTGTCTTTTACCCATTCTTCTTCCCCTTCCTTTTGATGCTCTACTATGTAGCCAATGATGTCAAGTCCACCATCATAATGAGGTTTGCCCCATGTTAAAGAAGCACTGGTCTTTGTAGTATCAATCACTCGTGGGTTTGAAGGTGGACCTGGTGGATCTGCAGTAGTGAAAAAAAGACAAAATTCCAACATTATATTAGACCTGAGTTTGTATAGGCAACCAAAATATTAATACTCTATGGTGAACTCTGCAGTAAAGATATGATACTAACATGCAGCGTCTTTAATTAGGACTGGGTTTGAAGCATCACTTGGTGGTCCAACCCCTGCTCTATTTTCTGCACTGACGCGGAATTCATATTCATTTCCTTCTAGGAGTCCAGTCACTTTGCATCTAAGGTCTGAAACTGGTTTCTTCGTTACTCTGACCCATCTCAAACCTTTCTTTTCTTTCCTTTCCACATAGTAACCTGTGATCTCACTACCACCATCATCAATTGGCCTTTTCCAGGTAACAGTTGCACTATTTTTAGTCACATTTGTTACTTCCGGTTTTCCAGGAGGACCTGGGGGACCTAATAGGAAAAAAATACAGAGTTTTTGAAACATATATGAGCCTTTAAATACTATAATGAACACTTGGTTAAAGTGTTAACCTTTTCTACTTACCAAATCTATCCACCATTTTAACTGGTTCTGACTGTACTGGTTCACCCTTGCCATACTGGTTCACAGCTGAGACACGGAAGATGTATTCATTTCCTTGAATGAGCTTGCTAACAACATGCCTGCAAGTTTCTATATTTTCAGCAATTAAAGTCCACAGGAGTCGGCTAGTTTCTCTCTTTTCAAGTACATAAGACTTGATGGGTGATCCACCATCTTCTGCAGGAGGTGACCAGGTAAGAGTAGCTTTTTCAGCTGAGACGTTGCTGACCTCAATAGGCCCAGGGGGTCCAGGTACATCTAAAACTTTCACATGCACATGCTCCTGTTTAGTTCCAAAAGGATTGCTTGCAGTGATTGTGTATTCACCAGAATCTTTCCTGGCTGCATATTTGACATTAAGTGTGGAGGAAGTTGGAGTTGTTTCAATGTGTACAATATCTGAAGGCTTAAAGTCTTTTCCTGCTTTGGACCATGCTGAAGTTGGAAGTGGTTTGCCATGGATGCTAATAGCAGACATTGTAATGGTATCTCCTGCTTTAACGGTCAAGCCTTCTTTCAATGTAGGATCAATAACAATAGTTGGTGCCTCTGTAAAAGAAAAGCATGTTTGTCAGAAAAGAGAGCAAGAGAGTGTATTTTAAACAATAACTTAATAAACCAACCACCTCCCCTATATTTTTGATATGGTCTACGTACCATACTCATCCTTGCATATTATGGTTCCTGTAGGTTCTGATGGTGGACTGATAGCACCAGCAGTGTTCTTTGCTCTAATTCTGAACTCATACTTCCCACCTTCAACAAGGTCAGTTACAGTAAATGCACAGTCTGGAACATTCACATGATTAGCTTTTGTCCAAGATTTTGAAGGCAAGTCACGTTTTTCAACTATGTAGCCAATTAACTTATGTCCACCATCATACTTTGGTTCTGTCCAAATGAGAGTTACTGAGTTCCTGGTTATATTGATAACTTCAGGTTTCCCAGGAGGATCTTTAAAAAAATTAAAATAAAACAATAGTAAAACAAATGCCAATATTTTTCAACCCACAGAATTTTCTCTTTTTTCTTCTGATGACTTACCAATGGGATCAAGTGCCACGATTGGTTCAGATGGCAGGCTTGGTTTACCTACTCCTGCCAGGTTGATTGCCATCACTCTGAATTCATATTCCAGACCTTCAGTTAACCCTGTTACTCTGAAGTCTTTCATTCTTAATGGAGTCTTGTTAGCTCTCTTCCACAGAAGGCTATTTCTTTCTTTAAATTCAAGGTGATAACCTACAAAGATGAATAGTAAAATGTAAAATAGCAGTTGATATTATAAAAAATTTCATTTGCACAGTTAACTGCCCAGCATACTACTGCTGTATCTGTATCAGACTAAGGAATAGATATGAATGTAAATTACAGATATATGCAGTTACATGTTTTGTGAATACAAATACTAATTTATGCATGCAAATATGAATTTATATAGGTGCACCTATTGTCCCTTCCTTACAAGATTTGGCCATATGTGCATGAAACAGCTATAATGTCACAATTCCTCTTTATTTCTAACTTTAATTTTTAAATTTTTTATTATTATTTTAAAAACAGCATATATATTAAATGAATGAAAAAGAAGCATAATTTTAAAGATACATAAAGGATACATTAAAACAAAAAGTAATAGTTTTATTTTACTTTTCATTAAGAAGAAAGAAGAGCTAGAGGGAAAAATGGTGAGAAGGTTTTAAGGCAAATACCTGTGATTGGTGAGCCACCAGTTTTCTTTGGGTCAGTCCAAGTTAGAGATGCAGAATCATGCCTAACATCAACAATTTTGGGTGGTGGAGGAGCATCTGGCACATCTAGAATATGTTAAAAATAAATTAGCATTAAAAGGAAATACCAAGATTACATCATTTTTAATGAAAAAGATTATTATTTATGATTACCAAATGGATGTCTTGCAACCACAGGGTCAGATTTAAGGCCTTCTCCTACTCCATATTTATTTTCAGCACTGATCCTGAAAGTATATTCATTTCCCTCATGAAGTCTTGAAACTCTAAATGTAGTTTTCTGGACAGCAGAAGCACATGTCACCCATTTATTGTTTATATTATCTCTCTTTTCTATGATATAATTAGTGATTTCTGAACCACCATCGTCTTTTGGAGGTCCCCATTTTAAGGTTATAGCATCAGCTGTGACTTCTTCAAATTTCACAGGTCCTGTTGGGATGCCAGGTTTGCCAACAACTTTTACGGAAATAGTGCCTTCCTTACTGCCAGCACTGTTCTTCAGAGTGATTGTGTATTTTCCAGCATCATCTTTCTGGCAGTCACGTACCAAAAGAGTGGTGTTAACTGCTGTAGACTCAAAGGCAACTCTTCCAGTCTCAGTGAGTACTTGGTCTTCACCTTTCTTCCATGTCACAGTTGGGGCAGGTTTTCCTTTAATTGGGATTTTAAGACGGAAACTACTACCTTCTTTGGCTAAATAGCACAAATCAGGTAGAGCTCTTAAATCAAGATCGGGTGCCACTGCAAAATAAAAAGGTATCAATTATTCATTTGAGCTTAAAAACCTTTGTTTTAAAATGTTAATTCAGTTCTAAACTAAACTGATATGTATCCATGCATGATGGACATTATGTATAAAGCAACATATAATTTGGATAAATGAAAGAGATTATTAATGAGTTTGGAGAAATACTTACCAACATCATCTCTTGCCACAACTGTAATCTCACTTGGAGTTCCATATCCAGCATCATTCTGTGCTCTTACTCTGAAAGTATACTCCTTCCCTTCTGTCAAATCTTTAGTTGAAAACTGGAGGTTCTTTGACCTCATAACTTCTTGCCATGAATCATCAGCAGTCATAATCTCAACAGTATATGCAATGATACGGCTTCCACCATCACTGATAGGCTTTTTCCAGGCTAGATTGCAGGATGACTTTGTTACAGCCAAAGCTTTTAGGTCGACAACTGGGCCGGGTGTTTCTAGAAGGAATAAAAACATTGGTAAGTCTCAATTACAAATTAAAAACAAGGTCATTTTAAAAGTAAAGTAGGAAAACAATATTCAGTTTTCTCACCAGAAGCTTTAATAGCATCCCGAGTTTCACAGGGGTCACCAATGCCGTATTCATTTTCAGCGAGCACCCTGAAAAAGTATGATTTCCCTTCCTCCAAATTAGTTATCCTGAAACTTGTCTTTGGGCATTCAGTTGAAACTGTGGACCATGATTTTCTCTCTGCATCCCGTTTTTCAACAATATAGTTTGTGACTGGACTGCCACCATCAATTAGAGGAGGCTCCCAGGAAATAAAGGCAGAATCCTTAGATGCTTCTTTTACAATCAGATTAATAGGAGGTCCAGGAGTATCTATATGAATGCAAAATAAATATTTGATTTAATCATCAAAATACAGAAAATATTAACTGGTATTACATTAATTTTAAAAATAACTAATACTTAAGATTAGTAATAATTCTGGAACTTACCAAGTACTTTCACAACCATGGTGTATGATTTTTTACCACTGCTGTTCTCCAGAGTCAAGACATATTTTCCAGCATCATATTTGTTTACATTTTCACAGCGTAGGAAAGTGTCAAAATCAGTTGACTTGATATCTAGCCCTTTCCTGTCTCTTATGTTGGCATTCACTTTAGACCAACTAATCTTTGGAGGTGGACGTCCTCTTACTGGCACATAAATCCTCATTGTGACTCCAGCACGTAATACAAGTACTTTCCTCAGTTCTGCATCGAGATCTCCCTCAGGTGGAACTGTATTGGTAATAAAATATGTATACATTATAATTCAGTATTTGAATGTAGCATTAAAATTGCTGTAAGCGAAAGTCCCAGTTTACTGGCATTGTACTGGATAGGAAGGCTTGTTCCTGTGTCTCAGCTGGTGTTATTTAAACTGTGGTTTTCACCTAGTTTCAAGATAATTGATAGGCTGAACTTCTTCCACAGTGCTTCTTCCTTCTCTCATCAACTACATCTCTTTTCCCCCCACACCCATCATATGAATGAGTCCCTCTTCCTCCTTATCTTAAAAGGAACTTGTAACTCATCTGCCTCTCCTGTACTTTTTTACCCTGCACAAGTGTAACTATTACTGGGTGGTGCTACACTTTTGCTCCATTTAGTTGTGTATAATGAAGTAGCCTGAATGTCAACTGGGGACAAGAGCCCCATACAATTAAATCAGGCAGGATGCCCCAGAAAACCACAAGGCAGCTGGGCTTCAAATTCCTTGAAAGGTAGGAGAGAGACTGAAGGCCTGAGGAAGAGGAGAGAGAGATCTGGATAGTCTGAATGAGGGCTGAGGGGAAAAGGGAAAAATCTTGAAGACCCAAGAAGGTGGGAGAATTACTGCTGGGGAGACAGGAAAAGCAGGCACTATCCGCCCTAAAAATGACTCCAATCTCATTCCTCTTCAGTTGCCAGTTCTCCCACACTCTGTAAAACAAGCTCTCTCAGGCTCCCAGCTACCAGACCCTCCTGTGTTCTCCTGCTACAAGCTGTGACAAGCCCCTCCTTTAAGCTTCTAAATCTACCTCATAAATCTTCACTGAAAGCAGCAAGTTCATTTGTTTTCCAGAATACTTACTTAAAATGTCTTTGGCAAGGTGTTTGTCAGGTACATCACTTGGGTCACTGTATCCAATCTTATTGACAGCATAAATACGGAACTGATATTCTGTATTTTCTGACAGTCCAGTTACCACATAATGGGTATCCTGTAGGTTTTTTGGCAGATTGCATCTGACCCAGTTGTCTGTGTCAGCTCTTTTTACTTCAACTAGATAACCAATAATGGGGCTTCCGCCATCATATGCTGGTTTGCTCCAAGACAGGCTTATAGAATTACGGGTTGTGTCAACCACTTTTGGGAAGGCCGGAGGGCCAGGAGGATCTGAGAATGAAAACAATAGGAAGTTACATAGAATATATTAAATAATGATACTGAGCAAAAGCATGTGGACATTTGAGAAGAAAATCAAAATAAATGCTTTTAACTTACACTGAGGATCATGAGCATATGCTGCCTTAGATGGTCCACTGGGTTTGCCTGGTCCAGCCTTATTCAGTGCTGTCACTCTGTACTCATATTCCGTTCCTTCTTGGAGTCCAGTGGCCTTTACGGTTCTTTCTATGACAGGCTTCCTGTTTACCTTTGTCCAGTTAACAGTCTTAGTTTCACGTTTTTCAAGTATATATCCAGTCACAGGGGACCCACCATCATCAGCTGGTGGCTTCCAGCTAACAGTCATAAAATCTTTTGTTATATTACTAATTACAGGTGGATCGCAAGGCCCTGGTACATCTGTAAAGATTTATTGAAAATTATTTTCATATTCTTAAATGTGCATAAAAACAATCACAAAACCCTGCTGACCAACAAGCCTACCGTATGGATTTTTAGCAACTGTTGGCTCAGTGAAGATGGGCTCTCCCACACCGTATTTGTTTTCAGCGCAAATGCGGAACTGATATTCATGTCCTTCTATCAGTTTTTCTACACTGCAGCTTGTAATTGGTACATTGGCAGTGACTTGGGCCCAATTTGGTCTGCTTGTTTCACGTTTGTCAACAATATAGTTAGTAATTTCTGAACCTCCATCTTCAAGAGGAGGCTCCCAAGAAAGCATTGCACGGTCTGCACACATATTGGTGATTTTAACTGAGGCCGGAGGACCAGGCTTATCTGAAAAAAATAATGATTAATAGTTATATCTCTAGCTTTTGCTATATTATCCAAGTTACAAATATGGACTAATAAATTATCTTTAACCTACCAAGTACTTTAAGCTTAATGGTTGCTGATCTGGAACCACTTGCATTTTCAGCAGTAATAGTATAGTCTCCTGTCTGCTTCCTGTTAACGCTGAACAACTCCACAGTGGACAGGTTTCTCTTAGTGGTGATCTTAATGCCTTCAGCTGGTTTTAAAACATCTCCTTCTTTCTTCCAAGTAATTGTTGGCATAGGTTTGCCATACACATTAGCTTCAAGACAAACATTAGTTCCAGCTTTTACTGTAAGCAGTGATTTCATAGATACATCTAGCTCTATTCTGGGAGGAACTGAAAAGAAACAAAAAGAAGAGAGCTAACCAACCTAAAAGAATTAAACATATCATATAAATACCAGGTACAAAAGCATGATTGAATGTTATCAGAGTTTGCAAAAACTTTTCAAGTATACAATCTTACCATTTTCTGCCTGAATGGTCACTGGGTCAGAAGGTTCAGAAGGCCAGCTAATGTTAATTGCTGTCTTGGCAATTGCTCTAAATTGATATTGAGCATTTTCTTCCAAACCAGTAGCAGTGTATTCTTCTTGAGGAATTTGATGCGGAGTAGAATTGCATCGCACCCACTTATCACCAGGCAGTTTGCAAGCTTCAACAAAGTAGCCAATAATTTTGCTTCCACCATCATGCTTTGGTCTTGTCCATACAAGTGACACAGTACTCTTAGTGACATCAATAACTTCAGGTTTACCAGGAGGATCTAAAAACAAACAAGACCATCATAAGTTTACCCTCATCAAAACATTTGTACATTCCAGAAAAATCTTTTACAGTGGTGGATGGTACTCATAGCGCATCTCTCTAAAAACCCACAACAATGCTAGATCGCACAATATATAGATACAGTGTATTCATTACATATAAAACATCTAAAGAAATGGGAAAAGTGATTATTATAAAGTTGCAAATATTAAGTATTAAGTAAATGTATTACTACTAGAAGTAAGTAAAAGTAAATAACATAAATTGACCAAAAATATTAATGACGTTACAAATCATTTAAATGTTTTGCTTACCAACTGGGGCTCTTGCTGTAACAAAATCAGTTGGCTTGCTAGGTTTGCTTGCTCCAGCTTTGTTCAGGGCATAAATTCTGAAAGTATACTCGAGACCTTCAATTAGACCTGCACAAGGATACTCTGTAGAACGCACAAGTGTATCGTTAGCCTTCACCCACAGCAGACTATTTCTTTCTTTACGCTCTATGAGGTAACCAGTAATTGGACTGCCTCCATCACTGTCTGGTTTGTCCCAAGCCACAAAAATACAGTCCTTGTTGACCTTGGTAACACGCGCATTTTTTGGTTCACTTGGAACATCTGTGGAAAAATAAAATGGATAACATTATCTGTTCTTCTACTGTTAGAAGAATTAAAATCAGAGAAGTGCCATAATTTAAAACTGACATACCAAATGGGAACCTTGCCACCATCTTGTCAGATGTGAGTGGCTCAGAAATGCCAAAACGATTTTCAGCACGAACACGGAACATATACTCTTGTCCAGGGGTCAGTTTTCCAACTCTGCAGCTTGTCTTTGTGACAGAAGCTACAGCTGTTATCCAGTCTCCCCGGCTTACATCACACTTTTCAACCACATAGTTTGTAATGTTACTGCCACCATCTTCGAGAGGCATATGCCATGCAAGTGTGCAAGCATCAGCATCTATATCAGAAATGTCAAATGGAGGCTGTGGTGGACCTGGGGCATCTGCATAAAGATGTAAGGAGAAAAATTTAAGAAAATAGTAGAGAATGAAATATCTTAAATCTAGCTGTGTAGAAAGTTAGGTTGAAAATGAAAGTTACCCATGACTACCACTCTGATTCTCTGAGTGGCAATACCCGAGCTGTTTTCTGCTGCAAGAGTGTAGTAATCACTGTCTTTCCTAGTCACATCCTTAATTATGAGAACAGAAGAGTTTTCTGCTTTATGCACAGCCAGACGACTGGATGTAAATACATCTTGTTCTCCTTTCATCCATTTACAGATTGGCTGAGGTTTCCCATAGACATATGCTTCAATTCTGAGTTTCTGCCCAGCTTTAATATTAACATGATCTGGCATCAGGATCTTAGGTGGCACTAAAAAGGACAAACAAACAAGCACAAATATTTGTAACTCCTGTGAGAAATTATTTTATTTTGTCATGCAAGTGATCTCTGCTGGAGCCCTGAGGATTTTATAGGTAGTATCCTTAGTCTCAATTCAGTGGGGATGTTTTAATAGTTTGAACCGCAGGTTTGAATTATGTAAACACCCTTGAAACCAGATGCTCCATAGCTGTCAGTGTAAACTCTAACTTCTATCTTTATATTCTGAATTTAGATTGTAAGTGAATGTTTCTGTGTTCAGATTGTCTTCTCATATATTTGAACAGTGCCTAAGACACTAGCAGCACTTAAAAACCATTATCGTCCTTTTAGCCAAGGATAACTGGATGGCACTTAATCATCAAGAAGGGTCACTGTGAAGTGACATGACCCTCTCTCTGCCAGGGGGTTGAGTACACTGCTTTCCTGATGCCATCTTCAAATCATAGAAATGTAGACCTGGAACGGACCTCACGAGAACACCTAGTCTATCCCTCCACGCTGAGGCAGGATCAAGTATACCTAGTCCATCCCAACAGATGTTTGTGTAACTTGTTCTTAAAAACAGGTTAGACTTCCTGGGATGCAGGAGACTGGTGACTTAAAGTGTGATCTTCTACAGAAGTGCAGTAGAGATAATTTAAAAATTGACTTCCTAGGACTCCATCAACCAAAAACCTTGTTCGTTTCATTATTAAAATAGATTTTAAATATTATATATAGTAATAATTAGATACTTACTGAGTTGTTCTTTAATTTCAAATATTCCTTCAGTTTCTCTTGGCAAACTTACTCCTACAGCATTTCTAGCTGCCACTCTAAATTGGTATTTCTTTCCTTCTTTCAGGCCGACTACAACAATGTTCAGATCTTTGACAACGGAATATTGTGTCCAGCGATCCTCAGGTTGTTGTTCTTCTTTGTAGCTAATAATATATCCATCAATTTTAGAGCCTCCATCACGCAGTGGTGGCAACCAGCCTAAAGTTGCACTGTTCTTTGTAATTTCAGTAACTTCAAGTTTTCTTGGTGGATCAGGTTCACCTTAAGAAAAAACAAAGCAGATATATTAAAACATAACCACATTAACTGGGCATGCTTTGGTAGAATTACTAAGAATTCTGACTGGTTTTTCATTAATTCAAAAAGGACTTTATTTAACAGAGAAATTCATTTGATTTGAAAAACATGTCACATTAGAAACTACCAGAGTGATTAAATTAATATAGAGTTACGATAAGTATTCAGGGTTTTTAAATTTTTATTAAGCAAACATATCTGCAAGGAATATTTATTCACTGTCACTGAGTGGTTAGCAGCCATACAGAATTTAGACATGTCCACATTCATGAAAAATAAGAAGCTTACTGGAGATTAAAGCAAATAAAGATGCAAGAATAAAAGATGGATATTAAGAAATACTTACTCAGTGGATCTGATGCCAAGATTGGTTTTGGTGCTTCTGTTGGAACACCTGGACCATATTCATTGACAGCAGTTACTCTAAAGAAGTATTCATTTCCAGGTACAAGATTAACTACTTTGAAACTAGTTTTCTTTACATCTGGAATGACTGTTGACCAGGTCTTTCTGTCAGCCTCACGTTTCTCCAGGATGTAGTGAGTTACTGGACTACCACCATCATTCTCAGGAGGTACCCATGAAAGCTGACATGACATTTTTGTGACATCTGAAACATTGAACTCGGCTACAGGTCCAGGAGTATCTATAAAGAAACATTAATTCATATATCAGTCCATTTACAATGAAAGTTTGGTAATGACTTCCTATACATGGGGAATTAATATTAGCCATGTACAGGGATACTCAAATGATATTGTGATAGGAGCCATAAAATCCCTGTAATAAATAATGAAAAAATAATAAAATTGATGTGTTTACAAATTGTTTACGGTGACTTACCAAGGACTCTGACATTCACAAATACGGCCTTTTCTCCAGCTGGGTTAACAACTGTCAAAGAATATTTTCCTGAATCATCACGTGTAGAATTGGGGATGACAAGGAAGGCCATAGTGTCAACCAGATCAACCTGTCCTTTTCTGACCACATTATCAATGCCCACTCTCCTCCAGGTGACTTTAGGTGCTGGTCGCCCTCTAACAATGCCAAAAAGTCTAATGGGACATCCTGCTCTGACTGTGACTAATTTTCTTAGGCTTGCATCCAAATCAATCTCAGGAGGTTCTGAAACAAACATTAAAGAAAAACAACAAAAAAAGTTCAGAATGTGAAATAAAATCTAAATATAGCAAATAAATAATGCAAAAATTCATAGATAAGAGAGAAAAAAATCACCAAGTATTTCTTTAGGAGACACAGCTTCCTTCAGTTCAGCTGGTCGGCCAATGCCAACCTGGTTTTGGGCACAAACCCGGAACTCATATAGTTGTTTCTCATCCAGGCTGGTAACTGTAAATTCTGTATGAATAACTTGTGCAGCAACATTACATCGTTTCCATCCTACATCAGGAGCTACACTTTCACCTTTTGGTCTCATTTCCACAACATATCCAATAATCGGTGCACCACCATCATAGACTGGTTTTCCCCAGCCAAGAGTGATGGAACTCTTTGTGCTGTCAACCACCTTCAGATTAGTTGGAGGACCAGGAGGTTCTGAAAGACACGATAAAGGGCAGGAATAAGGATACATCTGAGCCCCTAAGCAACCTGTTAATTTAATATTTTATTTTAATAACAGTAAAATATATCACTACAGTACCTATTGGGTCTTTTGCCACTACCGGTCTCGATGGCAAGCTTGGTTCTCCAAGACCAATTTCATTTTCAGCCTTGACACGAAATTGGTATTCATGTCCTGGAATGAGATCTATAACCTTCTTGCGTCTCTCTGGGATTGCACTCTTAGTAACAGGAACCCATCTTAATGCTCGTTTCTCTTTCTTCTCTAATATATATCCTGTAATTGATTTGCCACCATCATATTCTGGTGGGTTCCAGACTACAGTCATCTCATTTTTACTGACTTTAGTGACTTCGGGGGGATCAGGACGGCCAGGTCTGTCATACTTTGTTTTTGCAATAATTGGTTTTGTTTCTGTTGGAGGGCCAGTGCCCATCTTATTCTCTGCACGAACCCTGAAGATATACTCATTGCCTTCTATGAGGCGTGTCACATTTGCATGCGTTGTTAGAACAGCAGCAGAGTATGTAGACCAAACCATACGCTTGCTCTCACATTTTTCTAAGATGTAATTTTGTATTTCACAACCACCATCATCTTCAGGTGGGTCCCAGTTGACAGTACACCTATCACTTGAAATGTCGGAGATCTTCAAATTTCTTACAGGACCAGGTTTATCCAAAACATTAACGGTAGCATAAGCTACAAAACTACCAGCTGCATTAGTTGCAGTAATCACATATTTACCACCATCACTACGCTTAGATTTTGTGAGAACAAATTTAGATGAATTAGAAGTTGTTTCAATTGTGACTCTTGGAAATTTGGTTAAATCTGTGGCATCTCTGTCCTTTGTCCATACAACTTCTGGTTGGGGCTTGCCTTTAAGTCCTGCCTCAAGTCTAATAGAGTCACCTGCTTTTACAGTTAGCACACCACTTAACTTCAGATCAAGGACTGGTTTCTGCAGTTCTTCCTTCACAACAACTTCACTTGTCTTCACCCAGTCACTTTCACCTCCCTCATTCTTGGTCTGAACTCTGAATTGATATATTTTATTTTCAATGCATTTATCAACCATGTAGTGTGTTTCCTTAATACTGCCCTTGTGCACCCTTTCCCATTCATCTGAATCCTTCAGTTTTCTTTCAACGTGGTAAGATAAATTGGGGCTTCCACCATCATAATCTGGTCTTCTCCATTTCAGATACACAAATGTCTTCCCTGTTTCTGCAATGTGAAGGTTTTCTGGTGGACCAGGCCTATCAACAGGATTAATGGCAAGGATAGGAGTCTTGGTCTCAACGACAGGGCCTGGCCCTACTTTGTTCTCTGCACAAACTCTGAAGAAGTATTCATGGTTTTCCATGAGATTTGCCTTTACTAATCGTTTGGTAACATCAGAAGAGACAATTGACCATCCTTTCTGGTTTGGCTGACGATATTCTACTATGTAATTTGTAATTTCTGACCCACCATTATCTACTGGGTTTTCCCAAGTGACCATACAAGAATCTTTTGTAACATAGCTTATCTTCAAGTTCTGGCATGGTCCGGGTCTGTCAAGTACATTAACAAGTGCAAATGCTTGAGCATGTCCACTGCTGTTCTTCGCTGAAATGATGTATTTGCCATGATCGTCTCTTGTGGCTTCTTTCACATGCAGTTCAATACGAGGGAATTCATGAACCATCTCAACACGCTTGTCTCGGACTAATACTTTGCCATCCTTAGACCATGTTATGTCAGGGTCTGGTCTTCCCTTTACTCTACCAGTAATATGGATTGTTTGGCCTACTCTGACGGTGATTAAGTCACGACAGGTCACATCTAGATCTATTTCTGGAGGAGAAAGAATATCCTTTACAAGAACAGTTTCTGGCAGTTCTCTGGGCTCTCCTTCTCCAACGATGTTAGCAGCTTTTATACGGAATCTATATTCATTTCCTTCAATTAGCCCAGGTACCCTGAAGGCACACTGTGGAATGAGTTCATCTTTATTAATCCTATCCCACTGTGTAGTTCCAGTTTTCTGACATTCCACAACATATCCCAAAATAGGGCTGCCACCATCTTTGAGAGGCTTTGTCCACACCAGGTCAGCTGTTTCTCTGGTCTTGTCTTTTAGTTTTGGATTAATGGGAGGTCCAGGTGGTCTGATAGGGCGTGAAACTTTTATTGGGTCAGAAACTGGGGATGGTGGGCTTATGCCTACCATGTTTTCTGCAAAAACTCGGAATTCATATGTGTTGCCCTCAAAGAGACCAGTGGCTCTGAACTTCAGTTGAAGCACTGGTGTCTTGTTGACACGTACCCATTTTCCAGATATTTCCCGACGTTCCAGAATGTATCCAGTTATTGGACTTCCACCATCAGATTTTGGTAGGGTCCAAGACACTGTTGCAGCATTTTCTGTAATATCTGAAACCACTGGTTTACCAGGTGGGGATGGTGGATCAAACATATGTTTAGCAACTGTTGGCGTTGAATCAAGGGGTGCACCAATGCCTATCTTATTCTCTGCACGGACACGGAAAATATATTCACAACCTTTCTGTAGACGTGGAACCTTAAGTTTTGTTTGATTGATTCCTGAACAGACCACTCCCCAAGATTCTTTCTTGGATTCTCTCTTCTCAACAATGTAGTTCAGCACAGGGCTTCCACCATCATCTTTAGGAGGACGCCAGGAAATAATCATGTGTTCTGGTGTGACTTCAAGAATATTAATAGGACCAGTGGGTGGACCAGGAACATCCAAAACAGTAAGATGAAGACCAACAGTTTTGCTGCCAGCTGCATTAGACACTGTGAGAAAATATTCTCCAGTATCTTTTCTTACACAGTCTTTAATGGTAAGTACTGTTGAATAACTGTCAGTATCAATTTTGTAGTTTCCTTCTGTTTTAATTTCATTTCCATCAGTTACCCATTTTGCAGTGGGCACAGGTACACCTCTCATGATTGCAGGAAGTCTGACTGTGCTACCAGCTTTAACAACAAGACCTTCAATTAACTTCACATCTAGTTCCACATATGGAGGTACTGGAATTAGAAAAAATATAGAAATTACAATATGATTTTTTTCATGGGGAACACTAAAAGTAAGAAATGAAAAAAAGTCATACAAATTAAAAAGGTACCTAGTTTTTCTTGGCACTCTATTGGTATAGTTGTATCTGGAAGACTAAGACCCACGATATTCTGTGCTTTCACACGGAATTTGTAAGTCTTTCCTTGCTGTAGACCAGTAACAACACACTCTAGCATGGGTACAGTCTTGAATTTAATCCATTCCTCTGCACCTTCTTCTTGATACTCCACCAAATATCCATTGATTTCAGCACCACCGTCACGATCTGGCCTATTCCAAACAAGGGAAACTTCTGTTTTGTCAACATCTACATGGTGCAGATTCTTTGGTGGCCCTGGAGGATCTTTTAAAAGCAAAAAACAAGAAGTTTAATAGGGTGAACAACCTATGCCCCACTAACACACATACTCTATATTGTATTTGTACTAACAAGATCAGTTAATCAAAGTTCAAAAAAGATTCAAAACAAAACAAAATTCATCAATGAAAAATACTTACATAGTGGGTCCATAGCCTTGATTGGTTTGAGACAGTCAACATATGGACCTCGCCCATACTGGTTCTCAGCAGCAACACGGAAGAGATACTGAGTGCCTTCCATAAGATGTTTAGCCAGATGGCTGTGTTTCTTGGAGGATGATGAGATGGGTACCCACTGGGGAGCAGCTACATCTTTCTTTTCCACCACATAGTTGGTAATGACAGAACCACCATTGTCCTCTGGTTCCTTCCAAGTGAGATAGCAAGAATCTTTTCTAACTTCACTTACTTGCAGATTTCTAGGTGGGCCAGGTTTATCTATTTTTTAAAAAGTACAGAATATTTATTTAATAAACAAAACTAATTTTACAAAATTTAGCACGTTTCAATAGAAAGAAGTTTTTACTAAAAGTACTGCTTATCATTTACAGTCCTTTTCTCATACAGCTCTTATATTATGTTGCTTTATTACTGATTATTTCTGCATTGAAATTATTCATTTATTCTCTGCATATCCAATTTCTTTGATTTCCAATAAAATAATAAAAAGCATACAGTATAAACAAAGACCAAAAATAATTACCTAGTACAATGACTTTTACTGAAACTGTCTTTGAACCAACTGGATTCTCAACAGTCAAAGAGTAGATTCCACCATCTTCATGGACAGTGTTACGAATTTCCAGCTTACTGCCAACTCCCGTAACCTCAATATCTGCTTTGGGTGAAACCTCTTGTCCTTCTTTCTTCCATGACACTTTTGGGAATGGAATTCCTTTAATTACAGCACTAAGTCTTAGTGTATTTCCAGCTTTTACGTGTTGCTCCCGTGCCATATTAGCATCAAGTATCAGCTCTGGAGGTTCTGGGAGAAAGATTCCAGTTTTAGTAAATAAGCACATTTTGACAATATCTTTTATTCATAAACTTATCTGAGTTTATTTCACTTACCAAGCCTGTCCTTTACTTCTATTGGATCAGGAACATAAGCTGGTTCTGATTCACCTGCTGCATTGACTGCCATGACTCTGAACTTATAAGTCAAACCCTCAGTAAGACCAGTGACCTTGTATTTTGTTTCAGGGCAGGAGTCTGCTGTAAGATTGGCCTTCTTCCAATCTTCATCTCCAACTTTCTGATACTCAACAAGATAGCCAATAATCTTGCCTTTGCCATCATGACGTGGTGGTTGCCAAGACAAATCAACTGAGTTTTTAGTTTTATCCACTGCTTCAGGGTTAATAGGTGGACTTGGTTTGACTATTAAAAAAAATCAGAAACCATTAAAACCTATCTGAAAAAGATTTTCAGGAACACACAGAATATGAATGGATTTTGTTTGATACTTTACCAATTGGATCTTTAGCGAAGACTGGCTTTGATGGTGGGCTAGGATCACCAACACCAATTTCATTTGCTGCTGATACACGGAATTCATATTCACAGCCTTCAAGGAGATCAGGTACCCTGAACTGAGTTTCTGGGAAAATCGGATCTTTGGTGACTCTGGCCCATCGATTAGACATTGTTTCCTTCTTTTCCAAAATATAAGTAGTTATTGGCTTGCCTCCATCATGTGGTCTGTTCCAAATTACTAAGGCAGAATTTTTGGTAACATCTTTAATGATGGGTTGCTCTGGCGCAGCAGGAACACCTGAAGAAATAATATTTTTAAATGAATTTATAGTATAACAAGCATTCTGATGGTTAAATTATTAAAATAAAGTAGCAAATAAATAACATACTGAAACGATCCTTGGCCTTCATTTCATCAGATACTAGAGGATCACTTATGCCATAAAGATTTTCAGCATAAATTCGTACAACATACTCTTTTCCCTCAAGTAGTTTAGGAATTTTGCACGTTGTCTTGACATTGGCAGATGTTACTGGCATCCAGAGATCCCTGTGTGCATCTTTCTTCTCAATAATATAATTTGTAATTTCACTGCCACCATCATCTAGTGGAGGTTTCCAGGAGACGATCATATGATCTTTATGAACTTCATCAAATATAACTGGACCTACTGGAGGCTGAGGGCGATCTGTTAAAAGAAACAATGAACAGAAAAATCCAACAATACACAGATTGAACAGTGTCATTACTCTACTGTAAATATAACTTGGAATGAAAGGTGTGGCCTAATGGTTATAATAAAGAACTGGGAATCAGGACACCAATTTTCTATTCTTGGCTCTGCTGTTCTCTCACTATGTGATATTGAGCAAATCACTTTCCTTTGGTTTACTCATCTGTAAAAGGAGACTAATACCTAACTTATTGGGCTTAATTAATTAATGCTTACAAAGTGCTTTATCATCTTGCATTGAAATTTGCTAAAATAGTGCAAAATATTATTATTAGAGCATGTCAAATTATTCATGGTAAATAAACTTACACCAGCAATTAACTGAATACTCAAAATCAATGAATAACCTATCACAAATAATAAAGGAGTGAATTCACAATATTTCTATGTCACTCAGTTTAATATTCAATCTTTCTTCTATTTGATCAGTTCTAATTATTATTAAAAGCAAGACATTATTATAGCTCAGTTACACTTACCAACAACAGTGACTTGACAAAGGCCTTTTCTTGATCCGGAGCTGTTCTCTATGATCACACAATATTTGCCTGAATCTTCTCGGATGGATTTTAATATCCCCAAGCAAAGGGTTGTTGGAGTGGTCTGAATCTTTGTGCGCTTATCTTCTTTAACTGTAATTTCATCCTTTAACCAAGTCACCTTTGGCACAGGCTTCCCTGAGTAACGTCCAGTCAGGCTGAAAGCTTCACCAACCCGAACAATTAGCTTGTCTCTACAATCAAGTTCCAGTGTTGGAGGAGCTAAAAGATATCATTGGGAAAAAAGATAAGTAGCAATATTAATAAAAAAACTATATACCCCAAAACATACTTGTTTGTTTTCAAACTGAATTATGGAAAATAGACCCATACCAATTTCATCCTTGCATGTGATTGGTTTTGTGCAGAAAGATGGTTTTCCTTGTCCCACAATATTGCAAGCACTCACACGATATTCATAAGTGTCACCTTCTTTCAGTCCTTCAACAGTGTATTTCCGATCAAGCATTTTCTCCTTTGTAACTCTGTGGAATTTCTCTTTTCCAATGAGACGGCTTTCCAGGACATACATGGTTATGTCAGAACCTCCATTATATTTAGGTGGGTTCCAAGTCAATGTAACAGAATCCTTGGTAACTGCTTTTACCTCCAGATCTTCTGGACGCTCAGGTACAGCTGTAAATAAACATAAACAATGTGGTGAATACATTTTTTTGCCAATCTCTCTTCTATTACTATCATTCATAAAACAAAAATGTACTTACATATTGGTTCTCTGATGACAAGCTCTTTTGTTGTCTCAACGAATGGGCCCATGCCAATAATATTCTCAGGTGCAATTCGGAAAAAGTATGCCTTGCCTTCAATCAGTCCTTGAACAGTAGCATTCTGTCTCGTGACTGTATAGGTTACTGGGGTCCAAGCTTTACGGTCAGCTTCACGCTTTTCAATAATATAGTTGGTGATAGGAGAACCACCATCATCCTCTGGAGAAAACCATGTCAGTTTGCAAGAGTCATTGGTTAGGTTCTCAGTAAGGAATGGAACACCAACTGGCCCTGGTACATCTAAGATGGAAAGAAAAAGTATATATTTAGTTTTATGTACTGGACTTTATGAAACCATATTTTTAGAACAAAATTGTATGCAAATTCTGAATTTCTGATTTACCTAAAACATCAACAATAATAGTCTTCTTCCGTTCTCCACCTGCATTTTTGGCAAAAAGAGTGTAGAGGCCTTGGTGACTTCTCTTGCAGTTCTTAATAACCATAGAAGAGCTGATGGCTGTTTCTTCAATTTTAGCTTCTTCTGGTAAAGCTCTTTCATCCCTGCTCCAGGTGACTGTTGGAGGTGGCTTTCCTGAGACATAAGCTATGATCCGGATCACTCCCCCAGCATGAACAACAATTCTGTCCCTGACACTAGCATCCAAGTGAAGATCAGGGGGGACTGTAAGAAATAAACAAAATGATTCAATATATTTTCTGTTCGTTCACTTTGATTGGTAAAAATGTTTAAAATAAAAATTATAAATACCAATTCTATCCTTCATTTCAATAACTTCTGTAACTTCTCCGGGCTCTCCGATACCAGCAGCATTTATTGCTCTAACTCTAAATCTGTAGAAACTTCCTTCTTTTAATCCTGTCACAACAAACTTGGTTCCTCTTATTTCTCTATCTTTTACCTGGAAAAAGATTATAACATCAGTCAATATCAGAAAATCACAAACACCACAAAGGAATTGGCTATTGGTGGCACTTATGTATATGAAACAACTATTATGGTATAACTGTCTGACATCCACAAGTACAGCAGGCTCTAAATGCAGCGGCACCAGCACTATTCAAATACAGGGAATGGGCATCTTCTCCACAGAGAAGTCATTCAGGACATCCCCGGTGCGTATGAGTGATAAGCGGATTGAAGGGAACATTGTGAGAGGAATATAGGGAAATGGAAATGCAGGAGAGTGACTTGGAGATCTACTATTATGCAGATTCATCAGTTTGAACAATTCCTCCAAGTAGGGCGTCATAAAGGAGCCATAGCAGTTACAATAGAGTCCATGATCTGAGGCAGACAAATGGCTGCGTAGGGTTGCTGTACACTAAAATGCCAGTTTGGAGGTGAAAGGAGGAAAGGTGGGAAAAAAATCCCTTTCTCTTGCTCCTTTCTGGATCTCTTGTCCATAGCCTGTTTTTATGGATTTTATGTGCAGGTTGGGGCAGCATTTGGCTTATATCAAATGTGTGAAGAGATGCAAAAGTAGGCAAACTGGAAAAGTAGCATATATTTATGGCCAAATTGCTGGTTTGGAAACATTAACTTCTGTTCTGTATGCACCAGTGAGATTTTCAGTAATGTATTATTGAAAAGCAGTAGGAAAATGTGGAGGCATTGTTTGCAAAATAACTAGGAATAATTTGTCCTTCTATTGGCTCCTTTACTTTTGTACCTAATATCCACTTTCACATGAACCTTCTGCTCCTTTATTGATAACTATAAACATACCTGTGTAGTTTAGAGAACCTGAGTTTAGGAAAATACTGAGGTATCTTAGACACCACAGTGTGGCAAATATTAACTTTTAAATTTGGCCACATATTTTAAAACTATGAAGATAATTATTGTACAAAGAAGACATGATAATGTATACCATATAGTTGGTGTAATGAGAATGTGTACAAATATACATTAGCAACAAATATTGTTTAAAGATAGAGGAAACCCAGATTCTATAATAGTATTTCACCTACCTTTTCCCATTCTTCCTTTCCTTCCTCTTTATATTCAACTATGTAACCAGTGATCTTAGAACCACCATCCTTTAATGGTGGAGCCCATTCCAGATCAACAGATGACTTTGTCCAGTCAGTAACTTTTGGAATAGGTGGACCAGGGGGGCCTGGAAAATAATACCATATCATTACATATATATATATATATATATATATATATATATATATATATATATATATATATATATATTCTTCTCAATGGAACATTTTCAATTTGAAAAATATAAATTTAACATATTTACCAATAGGGTCTCTAGCAATTGCTGGGTCAGATGGCATGCTTGGTGGTCCAACACCAGCTGCATTAATAGCCAATACACGGAACTGATATTCTGAATTTTCAATAAGACCAGTTACTTTGTAAGAAACGCCTAGTGTCATAGGTTTGATGGGATCACGGTTAACCCTTGTCCATCTCTTTCCAGTGGTCTCTTTGCGCTCCAGCCAGTAACCTGTTACAGGAGAGCCTCCATCATATTCAGGTTCCTCCCAGTTGACAATCATTGAGTCATGTGTTATGCTGCTAACTGTTGGCTTGTCGCATGGTCCAGGAACACCTGGAAAAAAAGTTACACAAATTTTGTAACAAAATGTTAAAATATGAAATGTCTGTGCCTCATTTAATTGTCAAGGTTAACATTCACTTGCCTTCTGTGTACCTTTCTGTGGCCAGTGTGTGTAGGAAAATGTTTGTAATATAGTCTTCTTTTCTCAGACCTAGCATTCCCTCTCTGTTAGACCAGCAACTAAGAAGCTAACTCCCTTATTCTTTATTGTCTTTTTCCATAACTCAAGTTAGGAAAATAACTCTTCCATAATGGTAAGGTCAATATTACCCCAAATATAACTGTATTAGCCAGTCCAGTTTCAATAAAACCAAAGCTAGTTGTATTTTAAGATATAGCAAAGAAAAGAGACAAAACATTAAAATTTTAACCATTAACTATCTAACAGGATATCTATGGTAAAAATCTTTCAAACTATTCTAGAAATTTCAGATATGTGGGAGAGATAAAAGCAATTGGAATTTACAGCTTTGCATAATAGATGAGTTGATTCTTTAGGCTCTGCTTTGTCAAAGTCACTACAAAGAATGAGAACAACTAACATTTGAACACAATATCATACTTACTGAAAAGGTTTCTTGCTGTTTGTGGTTCACTATCAAGAGGCTCCCCAACGCCAAATTTATTTTGTGCCATGATGCGGAACACATATTCATGGCCTTCCAGCAATTTGGGCACGGTGAAGATGCATTCCTTCGGCTCCTTGGTAACAGGTACCCATGTTCTTCTATTAGCTTCTCTTTTTTCAATAACATAGTTTGTAATCTTAGAACCACCATCATCTTTAGGAGGAAGCCAAGACAAGGTCATCTGATCAGATGAAATGGATTCAAATTTAATGGGTCCCTCTGGTGGTCCAGGACGTCCTGAAAGTTAAATTTTAAGAATTATGAATGCATTATTAAAATACATTTAAAATAAAGTATCACATTCACAGAATCAACACATGCAATTGTACAAAAGCCCTTGATATTTACCAAGAACATTCAGCCTCATCTCCTTTGAAGCAGTTCCCAGATTATTTACAGCAGTTAAAGTGTATAAGCCTGTATCTCTTCTGCGAGACTGTTGGATTAATAAGGTGCAAGTATCTTCGCTCACAACCTTATTGACATGTTGATCATATAGTACTGGTGTTTTGTCATCAGGTTGCTTTGGAGTAGCTTTAAACCATGTTAATGTGGGGAATGGTACACCCTTTATCTTGGCTACAATGTTAATATCTGTTCCCTCCTCAACCTCCATAAATTCTTTGAGTTCAATTGATGGTGGACCTAGTATGAAACACAAAAAACATAAATTACCATTAAAAGGGATACAAAAGCAGATATACTTTTAAAATAGTATAATGAAATGTTCTGTTTTCCAGCATTGTTCAGTACTTACATGTTTGGTCTTTGACAACAATTGGGCCAACTGTAGCAGATGGTCTGCTGGGACCGGCTTCATTTACAGCTTTGACCCTGAATTCATATTCTTCACCTTCTTTCAGGTCCTCAACAGTAAACTTTGTTTCCTCTACATCACGTCTATTGCACTGTTTCCAAGACTCTTTTCCTTCCCCAGTACGATCCCAGCGAAGACACTCAATATTATAATGTGTAACAGGGGCACCACCATCATTCTTTGGAGGTTTCCATGTCAAACTAACAGTGTTTTTAGTTACAAGACCGATCTTGAGTTTGATAGGTGGATCAGGAGGTTCTTTAAAAATCAAATAAAAATTGGAATCAATCAACATTATAGTAGCATTTGGTTATCAAAGGAGATGTTCCACTTTGATTTAACTTACGGATTGGATCCCTGGCTGTGGTCCGTTGGATTGTATCTGCAGGCGGCCCAATACCAAAACGGTTTTCTGCACGTACACGGAAGAAATATTGTTGCCCAGCTATGAGATCAGGTACAATGAAGGAAGTGCTTCCACAATCTGGATTAACTTTTGTCCAGGCCTTCCCTTCAACAGTCCTCTTCTCTATAACATAGCCTTTGATTCTGTCTCCACCATCATTGTCTGGCATCTTCCATGAAAGTTTGCAACTACATCTTGTTATATCACTCACTTTCAGGTCTTTTGGTGGCCCTGGCACATCTGTTAGTATAAAAGCACAACAGAAGCAGTTTTAGATAAATACCTAGAAAACATGAAAAATGCTATATGAATACTCCAACACATATATGACGTACCAAGCACGTTAACTCTAACATTTACAGTTTTCTGCCCTGCTTTATTCTTTGCTGTAATACTGTATCTTCCAGAATGGCCTCTGTTACATTCTGGGATAGTAATTACTGAAGTAGTATCAGTTACTTCCAGCTGCAAATAAAAAGAGATATATATTGATTATAAATAATTACAACATGAAGAATTTAGCAGTATAGAAACAATTTATTTTTTTTTACATTACCTGAGCATCTTCAGGTATATTATTGACTCCTTCCTATAAATAAAGAAGAAAAAGTAAACATAACAGAGATTTCTTTAAATAGTTAGCAACCGATTTAGAAAGTAATCAGATCTTTTAATAACCTTTATTGCCTTCTTGGCTTCTCCTTCAAATTCCCAAGATGTTTTTGGAACTGGACGCCCCTTTATAATGGCTGGTATTTTAATTGTTGTACCAGAACGAACAGAGAGAAAATCTTGTGCTCCAATATCAATAAAAACTTCTGGTTCCTCTGCAAAAAGATTTACAAATATAATTGTTAGATGAGTTATTGAAATTAAAATTCAGCCAGCTATGGACAAAAACCTCATGATACATTCCAAAGCATGCACAGTATACATCAGAAGGCCCCCAATACTCTGTGTGGCACTTGTTGCTGTTACTTTTTCATTGGGCACAACGTGCCCTTTATGTCTGGTTGTAACACTTCTCAGATTTCTGCTTGATCATATACTATTCATGGTCACCAGGTCACTTTCTTAGATTTACAGCTTCTTTGTTGATATTCTTATATAATTCTGTGTACTGGGCTAGGTCTACCATGGTGGGTCCTGCTGTTTGAACTTAGTCTTTACCCCTCTTTGTCTCCGAAAGCACATGCACAGTAAAGGGTAGGATTTATCTCTAAATATCTAAATTAATTCCAAGACTCTTACCTAGAATTTCCTTGACAGGTATTTCTGATGTTGGAAGACTTGGTTCAGATTCCCCAGCAGCATTTACAGCTTTCACTCTAAATCTGTACTTTCTAAGTTCTTTCAAGCTGGGTACAACACATTTGCAAGTAGGAAATAGTTTGTCTGGTTCATTCACCTTCTTCCAGTCAGTACTACCTTCTTCTTGCATTTCAACAATGTATCCTTTTATAGGACTGCCACCATCTTTTTGTGGAGGTTTCCATTTAAGAGATATAGTGGATTTTGTTCTATCTGTGACCTCTGGGCATGATGGTGCACCAGGTACAACTTGTAAGAAAATGCAAAAAGTTTTGGCTGGGAGTTAGTGTCTATGTATTTTCAGATTTATATTTTAAAATGCTGTAATGTCAGCAAAAGTATTTTTCTATACATTTGTCAAAAAGAATGGCAGTAAAAATTGAGAATACTGCAAATATGTATATTTACAAACATGTTATGTATATGACATATACCATATGTGAAATTGTTATGCATGTTTTGTATATTTACAACACATATAACAATTCTACATACACAAAGCAAAGAATATAAACATTATTCTACTGTAATAATATTTAACAACAAAGAAAAATAAATCACTGATTCTGAACTCACTTACACCAGCTTAAACAGGAGTATTCCACTAAAGTCATTGGAGTTAAACTGATGTAAAAGCATGGCAAGTGAGATCAAAATTAATTATCTGAACTAAAATAAAAATAATTAATAGTTAATCAGAAAATCATTACACCAGAATAGCATTACAAACATTTTATCATTCTTGTCTCATTGAATTCAACATCAAAACGGGTTGCAGAATGTAGTTTTTATGTATTATAACCTTTAAAGCAACTCATAAAAACTGTATGCTTACATATAGGATCTGCTGCTAAAGCGGGATCTGATGGTTCACTGGGAGGGCCAATTCCAGCAATATTTACAGCCATGGCTCTAAACTGGTATTCAACACCTTCAATTAACCGCAAGACATTAAATTCCAGCCCTTTCATTACTGGCTTGGTTACTGGAGCTCTGTTAACACGTGACCAATAGACGCCTCCGACTTCTCTCTTCTCCAACCAATACCCAGTGATTGGGGCTCCTCCATTGTCCAAAGGAGGCTCCCAAGTCACCAGCATTGATGACCTAGTGCGATCTAAAACTTTTGGTTTTCCAGGAGGTCCAGGAAGGCCATACGGATCCTTAATGACCACTTTCTCTGAGAGGCACTCATCACTTGTCCCATATTTGTTTACTGCCCTGACTCTAAACTGGTATTCACCATTTGTTGCAAGTTTCCACACCTGAAAAACAAGATTTAAATTAATAAATGACTGTTTCCAAAATAAGCATATGTTAAATTTTCCCGCTTTTGACGCTGTTTAATTAAACTCTTCCTTAGTTATCCCAATGAATGGCTACATGTAGCTCTATATGCTGCACCATAGAGACTCGTATATCATGCACACAGAGCCAAGAGTGAATGAGAATGTCATAATGCCCTTGGTCTTTGGGGTAGGTGCAGACATCAACACACTTATTTGTTCCTACCATTTGGGCTGTTTGCCCTTTCAGCAAGAGGGCAATATGCTGGAGGGAAGCTGGAGGGTAGTGCTACTAAGAGGTACAGCAGCAGGTCAGAACAGCAGGGTAAGCAAAAAATCTAACAAAATTGGCCAAAATACCAAGTGGTCACATACTTTTGTCAGTGTCTTAAGTTAGTGAGAACTACTGTGACATATGACGTATGATTAAGTTTTAATGGAGAGTGAGAATGAATCCTCACTGAGATGCTTATAACAATCCAAAAGCAAAATTGGAAAAACAATTAATAAAAAAACCACTGGACTTAAAATGTCTGTATAGTGATTTTTTTCAAAATGATGTAACTTGTCAGCTACTGTATCTTTACTGGGTGGTATAAAATTGTGATCACCTTTACTCTCTAAATACAAAATTATATTTCAGATATAAATTAACCTAAAAGACACAAAAGGGATATGTCTTCTTAACTCATATATTAATTTCTTTATAAAATAAATGACATAACTGAATATATTATTTTCTTTTTGGGATTTAAGGAAAATACAGATATTCACAATGGCAATAGTGATTATCTAGAAATTCTGATCATGGGCAGTGTACCACCAGCTCAGATAACTGTGTTTTGTAATTTTTCATTGTATTGATAATTCATTTTATTTTGGTATTGTACACATGTTGTTTTTATTATTTAAGCATGTTGAATTATATAATAAAGACACTTCGTAAAGTACAGAAAAGTTTTGAGATAACTTTACCCCAAATCGTCTGTCAACCACCGTGCTGTTAACCTCCTCCCATTCAGATTTCTTCCTACTGGCATCACGTTTTTCAATAATGTAATGAGTAATTTCACTGCCACCATTATCAAGGGGGGCATCCCAGGTCAAATAGCATGATTCTGCTTTAATGTCAGAAACTGCAAGATTTCTTGGTGGAGAAGGACGATCTAAATAAAAGCAATACAATATCATATTATGTTATGGAAAAGGCAAAAACATATTTGCTTTTGTCATTTCATTAAAATAAATCAGATACTTACCATACACTTCAACATAAGCATTGCGATATGCTGTGCCGAGACGATTGGTAGCTGTGACTGTGTAAGTGCCTTTATCGCCCCTAAGTGCAGCAGGCATACTAAGTTCAGTTTTTGCTTCAGATCTAGATATTTCTTGTTTGGTTATCTTAAGTGCATCTGATGGTTTGTCAATTACAACTTCATTTTTGGCCCATTCAATCTTTGGCATTGGTAGACCTGTCACATCAGCGGGAATATTAACTGCCTCTCCTGCCCTCACTTTGATAGTATCTCCTCTGACGGCCAGACGTAATGTGACAGTTGGAGGTACTGTAAAACAAAACAAAAATAAAAGAATGAAGGCAGTAACAAAAAGCAAATAAACTAGTTAATAGAGTTTTGAAGGCAGTTGTATGTTTCTAATAGACAGGTGTACCTTCATCATCTTGTATAACTACGTTAAGTGGTAGTGATGGTTCACTTTCACCAATAGCATTGACTGCTTTGACACGGAATTCATACATATGAAGCTCATCAAGATTTTCTACAAGAAGAGATGTAGTTGGACAGAGTTGCTGGTTAACTCTTTCGAACACATTTGAGTCATGTCTTCTCTTATCAACGATGTATCCTATGACAGGACTGCCACCATCATTACGGGGAGGCTTCCAGTCAAGTGTAATGGTTGATTTTGTCCTGTCTGTGTACATGAACCTTTCAGGTGCTGTTGGAGGACCTATTATCAGAAGTAATTCACAATGAAGACTATAAGTCAGATACTTAAAGTTTTGTTTCATTTCTTATCCCATTAAATAAAATAGAGTTGACATTTTTAAAGCAGCATCTTTCATATGCAAGGTATCCAAATTATTATAATGTAGTGTGAAGTTTCTCTGATAGTGAAGTGACTATGTAGGCAACAGGGCAACAATTAGTGTCTCAACAATAGTTTAAACACAGTCTTTGACAATGAAAGCTGCCTGATTGAAAGAAGGAGGGTCAAAGTGATTATCTCCTACTCCTTTTTGGAAATGGTCATGGTAATTATACATAAGTGAGAGATCTAATTTCAACAATTACTCTGCTGAAGGTCTGAAGCCTTAACTCTGTAGCAGAGAAGTATGAACATTTAAAAAAAACATTAATATGTCTATGTACATTGACTATACAGTGTGTCATCTTCTCAGCATTTATGAAATAACTGTGCAGTGATCTAGATCTCCCTATATTTAATAATATATAAGCACACATAAGCACACAAATAGTTATTTTACCTAATGGGTCAACTGCAAGAATTGGTCCTATGTCAACAGGTGGACCACAGCCAAACTTATTCTTGGCAATAACACGAAACATATATTCCTGTCCTTCAACGAGACCTGTAATATCACACTTAGATCTCTCAGTGTCTATACACTGTCTCCAAGTATGCATTTTGGCATCTTTGCGTTCAATAAGAAAGCCAGTGATATCACTTCCTCCATCATCTTCAGGATCGGACCAGTTAAGCAGACACATCTTTCTGTTCACAACCACAGGTTTTAGGTCAAGCACTGGCCCAGGAACATCTGAAAAAGAAAACATGTTGCATAAGAAAAAAACAAAGATTTCTTGTATCTAGGTACACTTAACAATTGGTTTCATAGCATGTAATATTTCTTACCAAATACTTCTACTCTGGTTGCTGCAAATTTGGAACCACTCTCATTGGTTGCAGTAATCACATATCTTCCATGGTCTTTTCTCAATGCATTCTGAATAGTTAGCTCAGATTTGGTGCCAACATTTTCAATAACAACCCTTTCTTTGTCTAATTCACCTTCCTCCACAGTCCACACAATTGTAGGTGTAGGGCGCCCAGTTACAGTAGCAGGAATTTTAAGAGTTTTCCCAGCCATTATTTGAATGCCTGCTTTGACAGAAACATCCAATTCGACATGAGGTGGCTCTGCAGAAAAATAGGAATAGTGCATTAGTTTAAGGGAGATAAAAGAGTCTAACATGCCATACTGGTTACTATATGTTAAATGACATTTGACATTTGCACAACAACAGTACCTTGAGGTTCTGAAACTGTTATAGGTTCAGTTTCACCAGGTGGTCCTTCCCCAGCTGCATTAACAGCGGTAACCCGGAGTTTATAGTCAGCACCTTCTCTAATTTCTTTAACAGTGTATTTTCTAATCTTAATGGATTTCTCTGTGCAGCGTGACCATTCATTTATGCCCACCAATTGTTTGTAAATGAAATAACCAATGATATCACCACCACCGTTGAATGCTGGAGGTTCCCATTCTAGTTCAATAGCAGTTGAGCTTGTATCAACAACTCTTGGAATTGGTGGACCAGGTGGCACTAAAGAAATAAAAAAGCGTAAATCAAAATTCATGGATACTTAACCTACTCTTGTCAGCCTCCAAGTATTATCTTCTATTAAAATGCTTACATATTGGGTCCTGAGCAGTTTTTGGATCTGAAGGTGGACTAAATTTGCCAGGGCCAGCTGCATTTTCAGCACACACTCTAAAGATATAGGTAAGTCCTTCCAAAAGCCCATCGGCTCTTATTTCTAGGGTGTTCAGGAGGTTTCTGTTGACACGAGCCCAGTGAGTACTATTGATTTCACGTTTTTCAATCCAATAACCCAAGATGGGGCTACCGTTGTCTTTTGGTTCATTCCATTTAACCAACATACTATTACTGGTAACATCCTCCACTTCAGGCTTATCAGGTGCATCTGGTGGACCTAAAAAAATTAAAAAGAAAGAGAAAAATGCAATTTTGGCACCTATGATATCTTATCCAGACCTCAAATTTAATTTTATTTATGTAGTGAGGCATTATGGCCTAGTGGACTAAGCATGGGGACAAGAGTAAAGAAATGACCTGTTCTAACTGCAGCTCTATCATTTTCTTACAGTGTGATTTTGGACAAGTCAGTTAAACTTACTGTGGTTTAGTTTACCGATCTGTAAAACAGAGATAATAATGTAGATCTCCTTCACATGGGCCATGATTAATTTGTTAATATTTTAAAGTGAAAAGTACTATATAAAGAGTGTATTTTAATACATTTGGCCTTTGTCATTATCTTCAAGGTACTCAGTGGGTTGGGCCCAAGATATCTAAACACTGGGATAAAGGCTGTGGTCAACAACTCCTCTGGCACAATGGGACTTTCCAACATAAGGATAAAGCTTGTCTGTGCTGGAGACAGAGTCCTCTGAGGGACTCATTCGAGACTGTAGTATGAACCCCTGCAGGAACTAAGGACCAATACAAACCTCACGGCCTTCTGCTTCAGTATTGTATTTTCTTACATAAACATACAGTAGCATGTACATTTAAAAAACTGAACCCAAAAAAACACCCTGTCAAAACAAAACACTATACTGCACATACAATTTCTCCCCTAACAGGGGGACAAGATAAAAAAATGAACCACATGTGACAAATGCTAGTTACACTTCTGGAATGCATTCAGATACTAGTGATGCAGATGGTATAAATAACCTATATAGAATAGAATTTCTTCAAAAGTATTGTGTTTAAATATCAACATACAACTTACTGAATGGATCTTTGGCTACCAGTGGTTTGGAAACACATGGTGGTCCAGGTCCTAACCTATTTTCAGCTGTTACACGGAAGAGGTATTCCTTTCCTTCAATCAGTTTTAGCACGTGATATTTGCAATGCCTGAGTGTTGAAGTGACAGTAACCCAGCCTATTTCAGCTTTTGAGTTGTCTTTCTTTTCCAGGACATAGTTCAGGATTTCACTTCCACCATCATCAAGAGGAGGCTCCCACTTGCAGACAACAGAATGTTTTCTAACATCTTCAAATGTAAAGTTGATAGGAGGTCCAGGCGTATCTATTTTTTAAAACACCAGCAAAAAATTATTAGTATTCTCTGGTGAGCATCTGCTCTGACATTTTAAACAATGAGGCGTTTAAGCACATACCTAATACGTTTACTTCACATGAGGCTTTTGCAACACCATGATCATTTTCAACTCTGATTGTAAATGTGCCATGGTCAGTTCTCAGTGAGTCACGAACAGCTAACAAGGACTCTCCAGGTTTGTGGTTGTCAATATTCAAACGTTCTGGCAGTGAAAGATAGAATGGCTCCTCTTCTTCAACTTCACCCTTCCTTCTCCTAGTAAACTTTGTTACTCTCTTTTTTATTTCCTGTGGCCTAATAGTTTCATCATTCCTTAACCATGTAATACATGGGTACGGTGCTCCGGAAATATGTGCTTCCAGTGCAATTTCATCACCTCGCCTCACCTCAAGGCCAGCCTGCAGATTAGCACTAAGGAAGACTTTTGGAGCCTCTGTAATAATAAGAAATGTATTTTAAGTTGCATTTAGAAATGAAGTTAAAAGTAGTATTTTTCAGTAGGTTTAAGAATTCATGGTAGTAAGAAAAATAAACAAATCATACCAATGGGATCAACAGCTTTCACTAATGGAGTGATACGAGAAGGTTCACTGACACCTGCAGCATTCTCTGCACGAGCACGGAACTGGTATTCCTTGCCCTCCTCAAGATCTTTTACTGTGTAGGTCAAAACAGGTACCAAAAATTCATTGCACCTTTCCCACTTGTCTTGACCCTTAGCAATCTTTTCTAAGATATAGCCCATAATCTTGCATCCTCCATCATACAAAGGTGGCTTCCATGTAAGTGTTACTGACTTTGATGTTGGATTATAAATCTCAAGATCAACAGGTGGATCTGGACGCTCTGTAGAATTGTAATAAAAATATAATTTAAACAAATAGAAGATATAGAGAAATTATTTTAAAATCAATCTAGTTTATTATCCATTGATATAAAAACTTACGCTTTGGATCTTCAGCAATGACTGGGTTCCTTAATTCAATGTATTCACCTCCTCCAATTTTATTGACAGCCTTAACACGGAAGTAATATTCACCATTTGGTATAAGATCCTTGACATTCCATGAGAGTTTGTTCTCACCAGACATCACTGGAATATATGTTCTCCGACCAGCTTCTCTACGTTCCAGGACATAATGTAAGATGGGAGTGCCACCATCATACTCTGGAGGTTCCCAGGCTATCTTGCATGAATTTTTAGTCACTTCACTTGCTTTAATGTTTTTGCACTGTCCAGGCAGACCTGTTTCAAATAATAATTTTTATATAATTACCCTAACAACAACATGAAGAAACTAGGAAACTGCTTTAGTACAAATGTGAAATTACATTATATTTTTTACTTCTGTTTTGCACAAAGCAGACAAAAAGAACAAATATTGGTTGCACAACATAGACATGAATTTACATTTCCTTATGGCAGTAGACATGAAAGATTCATATAACCTGTTGACTTAGTTTATTTGTTTTATTCTCCATACTAATTGGCTTATTAAGGGATTACAGATCTATTAAAGTGTCAAAATTGACCTATCTTTGGGATTTTATGCCTAATTAATATTTTAAATATAAATAGTTCGCAATACTGTACAGTTATAGTGCATAATTATATTATTTTAGAATGGGTATAAAGGGTGAGTTTCTGTGCTATGCCTCTGACAGACACAGCATGCAACTTGTAGCCCAGGGAAATGGGGGCTATGAGGGCTTTAAGTCACCTTTGTATCCTCCAGCTCCAGGGCTATTCTGGGGAGTGGGAGGCCACTGGTGCAAGTCAGCAGCCTTGGGGGCATGATTAAGTTTTGGCAATGTCAGTGAGCTTCCTTAGGGGCCAAAGTGCCACCTAGAGTCTCTGCAGTGTTCTGTGCTAGGTGCCCCAATATACACTTCCCTCCATCTAATCCTTCCCCTGGGTTGCCTCTTATACCATGGCTCACAATGGGTTCTTGAGATGTAACCTTATATTTGTCTCCTGAGTGCCTGCACCAGGGGAATCCTCCTTGGCCAGATATGGGACTTTCATTGTGATTTTATGTCATCAATGGCCCAAAACGGGTGAGCATCTCAGCCAAAGAGTTTATCGTCAAAAAAAGTTTAGTTACCTATGACTTTGACGTTGACTGAGCCAGTTGTTGAGCCCAGTTTGTTCTCCAGGGTGATAGTGTAAACACCTGCATCAGCATGAACACTGTTTGTGACTTCAAGCAATGCAGATGTGTAATTGCTCTTCATTGTTGTTCTGTCCCCTGCTTTAACCTCCTTGCCACCTTTATGCCATGTAATGGTTGGTGATGGAACAGCTCGAAAGGGTACAGGGATACTTAACTTCTCTCCTTCAATAACAACAATGTCTTGAGTCTTTAGGTCAATAGTGGGATTGCCTGTAAAAGTAAGAGTATATTATTAAAAAGCTTCAAAATGCCCAAATCCTTTTGCATTTATAAATTACAATCCTTTAAAAAAGAAATATATTCTTACAGTCTGGATCTTTAACAACAACATTTTCTGAGATGTCTGATGGATCACTAGCTCCAATAGCATTGACAGCTCTGACTCTCAGCACATACTCCTTGTCAGGAACAATGCCCTCTTCCACTTTGTATTTCAAGTCTTTTACTGGACGAGAATTGATTCGCATCCATTTTTCTGTTCCTGCTTCACACAGCTCAACATTGTATCCAATAATAGGACTACCACCATTTTTCTCTGGTGGTTTCCATGCAATGGAAATGTGCTTTCTGCTTGCATCTGTCACGTGTAAATCGAGAGGAGGTGATGGAGGGCCTACAAAAATGCAAAAGAATTACAGTACTTTTTGCAATATCAGTCCATCAATATAGTATTTTGACCCCATATTTCATACTTTAATTATTACATTATGACTTACTTGTTGGGTCTTCAATAGCAAGGAGGTCAGTTGGTTCACTTGGATGACCACAACCAGCTTCATTTTCTGCACGAACCTGGAACTGTACCTCTGTACCTTCAATAACATCAGTCACTCTGAAATGACAGTCAGGTCCAGCTGTCTTGCCAGCTTTCACCCAGCGTGTGCCTAATTTTTCTTTCTTTTCAATAACATATCTATATAAATAAGAAAAGATACCGTTAGATGTATGGAATCATAGGACAAGCACAATTTCATACTAATTGAAAATAGGTAAAGAGATATTAAAACAAAAACAAATTAAAAAAGCATATCTGTATATCTACACATCACCAAGCATACAGCTAATGCTATACAAATCTGTAATCATCTTACCTTTGAATTGGTCTGCCACCGTCATTCTTAGGTGGTTCCCATTTTAGGTCAACATGTCTCTTTGTCACTTCAACTACTGCAAGAGCATATGGTGGTCCAGGAGTAGCTAAAAACAAAATATCTATATTAGGAGAAAAGGAGTCCAAAAACGATGTCTTTGTATATACTAACTTCTAAACATGCAAATGTGAAAACTTACTGAAGGTGTCTTTAGCAAGAACTGAATCTTCAATTTCACAATAGTCACTCTGCCCAACGGCATTTTCGGCAGCCACTCGGAACACATAGAGAGAGCCTTCAGTGAGTGGGGTCACTGTGTATTTGGTGTCTTTTACTGTTGTATCAACTGTTTGCCAGCCTTTCCGTCTCACATCTCTCTTTTCAACAATGTAGTTGGTAATTGGGGAGCCCCCATCTTTTTCTGGTACCGTCCATTTAAGATCCGCAGTGTTCTTAGTAATGTTAATAACCTCAAGCCATCGAGGTGGTGAAGGAGGGTCTGTAAAAATAGTAAAACAAAGGAAAATGGTTTTATCTGTTTATCCTATCAGATGCGTAGAAGACAGAGAATAATGTGGGGCTTATTAAAAGGTAACATTTTTACAGTGGATGCAGAATAGAGTTCAATATTTTATAAGTTTACAAAAGTTTACTTGTTGGCTAAACAATCAGGCACGATTTAGACTGTTTTAGTGTATATTTTACAACTGTAAAATATGTATTTTTCATAATATATTTTAAATGCTACTCACGCAGTCTCTCTTTGCATAGCACAGGGTCACTGGGCTCACTAGGTTCGCTCTCCCCGGCCTTGTTCACAGCTCTTACGCGGAATGAGTATTCTTGTTTCTCCATAAGCCCCTTGAGGAAATGTTCAGTCAGGGGAACGCCCTCAGCCACTCTTACCCACTCATCTGTTCCGGTTTTTAGTAGCTCAATGACATAAGACTCAATCTTTGCACCTCCATCATGTTCTGGCTTTGTCCACTGCAGGAATAATGATGTTTTGGCAACATCTTTCACAGTTGGCTTGCCAGGGGGCCATGGGGGATCTAGACACAAATTAAATAATAATTTAGACTTTAGAACAAATTATTTCCTTGGTTTTATGTTAAATTAAATTGTGAAAGAAATGTATTCATAATACCAATAGGATCCTTCACTAGGATTGGCTCTGTCTCCTTGCTTGGTTTTCCAGGTCCTGCAAGATTCTCTGCCAAGACACGGAACTTGTACTTCTTCTTGTTGGTAAGACCTTTAACTCTGTTAATTGGGAATAAAATGTATATTTAGTAATAAAGCCAAACCCACACATTTATGCATGCTTAGCATTGTGTTTAAGTCATTATACTGCTACCTATGTTAAAAAACCTCAAATTCCTATCTACTACTAAATATGTTATATTAAATGGTATTGATTAAAGATACTAAATGGTATACTGACAATAGAATCATAGACATGTAGGACTGAAAGGGACCTTGAGAGGCATCAAGTCTAGTCCCCTGTGCTGAGGCAGGACCAAGTAAACCTAGACCATCCCTGACAGGTGTTTATCCAACCTGCTCTTATAAACCTCCAATGATGGGGATTCCACAACCTCCCTTGGAAGCCTATTCCAGAGTTTAACTATCCTTATAGTTAGAAAGTTTTTCCTAATATCTAACCTAAATCTCCCTTGCTGCAGATTAAATCTATTACTACTTGTCTTACCTTCAATGGACACAGAGAAAAATTGATCCTGGTCATATTTATAGTATCCCTTAACATATTTGAAGACTGTCTGGTTTCCCCCACCCCCCCAGTCTTCTTTTCTCAGGACTAAACATGCCCAGTTTTTTTAACCTTTCCTTATAGGTCAGGTTTTCTAAATCTTTTATCATTTTTGTTGCTCTCCTCTGGACTCTTTCCAATTCATCTACATCTTTCCTAAAATGTGGCACCCAGAACTGGTCACAGTACTCTGGCTGAGGCCTCACTAGGGCTGAGTGGAGTGGGACAATTCCCTCCTGTATCTTAGATACGACATTCCTTTTAATATCCCTGGAATTATATTAGCCTTTTTCGCAGATGCATCATACTGTTGAGTCATATTCAACTTGTGATCCACTATAATCCCCAGATCCTTTTCAGCAGTGCTATCACCTAGCCAGTTATTCCCCAATTTGTAGTTGTGCATTTGATTTTTCCTTCCTAAGTGTGGTACTGTACACTGTCTTTATTAAACTTCATCTTGTTGAATTCAGATCAATTCTCTAATTTGTCAAGGTCATTTTGAATTCTAATCCTGTCCTTCAAAGTACTTGCAAGCCCCCCAGCTTTGTGTCATCTGTGAATTTTATAAGCATACTTTCCACTCCATTATACAAGTCACTAATGAAAATACTGAATAATACCAGACCCAGGACTGGCCCCTGCAGAACCCCACTAATTTTGTCCCTACATGCTTGTGCTATTCTTCTGCACTCCTCCTTAGCAACAGCAGAATGTTATACTGCCATACAGAAGACTAATGTTGGAGATCTGCCAAATGTTTTTTGGAACATTGGATTGGAAGAGTGTTAGCTACATACAAGTGTTGACAAAATGCCTGTGTGACTTAATGCACGGAACGGCAACGGCACCAACTTTGAGAATACTCTTTGGCAATCACAGAGTGTGTCCGGGGATGCAGCAGAAAAAGTTGCTATTCCATTCAGGGGGAAAGGAAAAAGAATATAAGACTCTTAGTCTTCCATAAAGAAATTGTTGATTAAAATTAGATATTGAAAGAGAAAGCATGCCATCTGCCATTAGCTTGTTCTACATTTAGAACAGCAAAAAAGAGAATAAGAAATGATATGATATATGTTGAAAAGGTCATACTTGAATGCTGTATCTGTCACTGGTATCTTATTGCATCTTATCCATTTATCGTGATCAGGATCATATCTCTCAACCCAATAACCAGTGATTGGACTGCCACCATCTTCATCTGGTTCAGACCATGTTAATGTCACAGAATCTTTAGTGACTTCAGAAGGTGTGACACCTGTCGGAGGCCCTGGTGGATCTGTACAAATTCATAAATATAAATGTAAATATACACACACATTTGTATATTTATACCTTTTTTGTAAAAGTACACAGTAAACTGAGCATCAAATTAATTAGCTTACCAAAGGAATATTTAGCAATGATGGGGCTGTGTTGAACTGGCTCCCCAACACCATACATGTTTTCAGCACTGACTCGGAAGATATATTCTTTATGAGGGGTTAAGTTCATCGCTTTGAAGTTTGTTCCCTTAATAGTCGATGACATCTTGTGCCATACTTCACTGTCTGTAGCTCTTCTCTCAACAACATAGTTTGTGATTTTAGATCCACCATCATCTCGAGGAGGATTCCATGTCAGGAAGCAGGATTCATTTGTAATATCCGATATATCAAATGCAGCTGGGGGACCTGGCTTATCTATAGATGACATAGATGAATATTAATTTCTGATGCTTATATGGTTGGCTACATTTATGTTGATTTAAAATAAATATAATAAATATAATATACCTAAAACATTGACTTCAACAACTGCAGTAGCACGCCCACTGGAATTTACAGCTTCAATAATATAGGTACCACTGTCACTTCTCTTGCTGTCTGTAATAGTGACGCTGGAATGGTCAGGTTTGGTTTCAATCGTAATTCTATCGTCGGGTTTCAGGATTTTATCAGCCTTGGTCCAAGTAATCCGAGGCTCAGGCCTTCCTTTTATTGTAGCTGGTAGCTCAATTTTAGTTCCAGCTTTTACAGTCAGTCCAGCTAGAAGTTTCACATCTAGGAAAATTTCTGGGGCCTCTGATTTACGAGAAAATTAAAACATTGTTACAAAAACAGTGTTATGAAGAATGTTAGAAAGAATATAATGGATTTAATTCATTCATTTAAATAATTACCCTTTGTATCCACGGCCTGGATCTCATCTGTTGGCCTGCTTGGTTTGCTTGCTCCATGTTTATTCAAAGCCTTAACCCGGTATGAGTACCATTCGCCTTCTTTAAGTTTTGGTACTTCCATTCTGTTAATTATAACACAATTCAGATATTTAAAATGGCAAGAATCAAATATTTTATTTAATTAAAATGATATTCCTTCTGATTTTAGTGCTTAAAATGCTTACTTTGTTTCAGCAACAGGTTCGCCACAGGGCTCCCACTTATCAGTACCACGTTGGCATTTTTCTACCAGATAACCCTTGATGCGTGAACCACCATCATACTTGGGTGGATCCCATGTTAAGAAGATGCTTTTAGATGTTGGATCTCTCCATTTAACATTCTCTGGTGGATCAGGCACCGCTATAAAAATGAGAGATATAGAAGATCTTAGAAACCAATCTGAGACACAGATTTTTTCCAAAAGTTATATAAAAGCAAAAGCAGTAACATAATAGAAACATAAAGATGAATACTTACTTGTTGGTGCTGACATATTTACAGGTTCATCAATATATGCAGGCTCTCCTGGTCCACATTTGTTGCGTGCTGAAACTCTAAACAAATATTCTTTTCCTTGGATGAGGTCAGGTACAGTGAACTCTTGGTCAACAACATAATCCAGAACCTGAGAAAAAGAAATGTTCTAATTTATTTCTAGAATTCCTTCCAAAAGCAGCAAATGACCAAACTTCTGTGGTACGAACAGAAACAATATAGGAAGTGACAACTAACTGTAATCACAAAAACAAAACAAAAAACTTACTTTGGTCCATGTTTTCCGGCTTATATCACGTTTTTCAATAAGATAGCCAGTCACTGGACTTCCTCCATCATTTTCTGGTGCTTCCCATGTCAATTGCACTGTGTTCCTGCTCATGTCTATGACTTTTAGTTCTCTTGGTGCACTTGGGCGAGCTGGAAGTGACACATATTGCATTAATTTGTCTTTCCATCAATAGTTTACCATATTTTCTATTCCATCTATTTATTAAAAGACTTGGACTACTTAGACACTCTCCCCTATATTATGAACTGTAGGATATTGAAAACTGAAAGACCACTGCAAATGGACTTCAGTAAAGTTATTTTTGTTAGAATTATTGTTAAATGTACCTCATTTGCTGAATGTTATCTGGTTTCTCATAGTATAATGATCTAAAGATTTTTTGCAAGATATTGGTTAGAAGTTATTGCTATAATTTAAATACCCGAAAGGAGGTTTTTGCCTGCTTACCAATGACATTAACATCAATTTCTCCTGAAACAGATGACACAGGGTTTTCTAATTTCAAGGTATAAATGCCCTTGTCTGGACGTTCACTTGGAGTAATAACAAGTTCTGCAAAGGCTGCAGTAGTCGCTATTTTCACACGATCACCCTTTTCTAAGATTTTGTCACCAACAGACCACGTTGCAGTTGGCACAGGATAGCCCGTGATAGGAACACGGATCTTGAGTGGCTCTGGGACAATAACTTCCAGTCCATCTTTAAATGCACTTAAGTCCATTGTCGGTCCAACTGAAAAAGGGGAAAAATTCATTCCATAAAATACTTTCAGACTTTTGATTTTTATATTGTTGTTAATGATACTGCAGTTGGCAGGCTGCTACTTAACTCCACTTCCACCAGCAGCAGCCAGTTGGGAGCCACCTGGGCCAGACTGCAGCAGCTCACTCCTGACCTCTCTCTAATAGTGTGCTCTTTAGAAACCCTTAAGATAGCTAGATAGCTAAATGATAGCAGGTGGGAAGTTTGACTTCCATTGATAGTAAATCTTCACATGTATTTTTAAATGTTTTGGGCCCCATTCTGTAGGTGATCAGTGAAAAGACCATCCTCCTTCTTCAACATAGCTGCTTATGCTGTTGTTCAATGGGTCTCCCAACAGTAGAGCTAGCAGAGATGGTTGTAGTAAAGAATTTCTCTGAGTCAGAGGCCCTTGCTGTTGGCATTCAGTGCTGGTATAATAGGTCTGATGAAGGCCATGCACAGTAGCATCCTGATTTTAGCACCAATAGCTAGTATTGTCATGATACCCTGAACAGACGCAGCTTTATGTCTTACCTGATTAACTAAAGTAAAAAGAAAACTGCTTACCGTACGTGTCATCTGCAGTCAGTGGCCCAATAGCCTCAGCTGGATCTGATACACCAGCTGCATTTTCTGCAGAGACTCTGTAGTAGTAACTGGCTCCTGGTTTCAATCCAGTTACCTAAAAAGGGACAAATAACCATTTGCAAATTAAAAATCATGTTAAATATTGTGAATACTGTGATATTGCACTCCATATGTTTTATGGAAATATGCTAATGAGTGTGAATATAATGTAACTGGAATATGCTTCATGTAAAAGGTCTCTTGTAAGGTATCATTACAAAAGTTATAATCTACTGTATGTATGTATGTATGTATGTATGTATGTATCATTCTTGTATTTAAAACTAGAAATATGAAGTATTATCCTGAAGTCCTATTGTAATTATGCAAAGTGTGGGCCATTAATGGCGGTTTATAATCTTGATGACTCCCACTGAATAGGACAATTGGTTGTAAATGGCTCCATATACTTGCAAGCCTTACTGCATTCCTGTGAGTCAGGTCAGGAAGAATGGAGGCTTGAGGTCTCACAGGACATGTGACCATGTCACCTAGTCCTGGAATCCATCTTAAACCTGGTGTTTTTCCATTTAGAAGGAGGAGTGGGGACCCAGAGAGACAAAAGATTCCCACCTTGTGCCAAAGCTATAAAAGGGGGTGGAACAGAACAAAGCTGCCTGTCATGAGAAATCTCCTAGTTACCACCTGAGCTGGAACTAACAAAAAGGACTGTATCAGGGGAAAGGATTGGGGCCAGACTAAAGAAGAAGTCTAGTCTGTGAAAGAAGCTTATTGGAACATCTTTGAGCGTGAAATTTACTGGTATTCATTTTTTTGATGTATTAGGCTTAGACTTGTGTGTTTTTTTTTATTCTGCTTGGTAACTTACTTTGTTCTGTCTGTTATTACTTGAAACCACTTAAATCCTACTTTTTATACTTAACAAAATCACTTTTGTTTATTAATTAACCCAGAGTAAGTGATTAATACCGGTGGGAGCAAACAGCTGTGCATATCTCTCTATCAGTGTTGCAGAGGGCAGACAGTTTATGAGTTTACCCTATATAAGCTTTATACAGAGTAAAACAGATTTATTTGGGGTTTGGATCCCATTGGGAGCTGGGTGTCTGGGTGCTGGAGATAGGAGTACTTGATGAGCTGTTTTCATTTAAGTCTGCAGCTTTGTGAAAGTGGGGGAGAGGAAAGGTGGTTCAGACCCTGGGTTTGTGTTGCAGCAGGCTAGCATGTCTGGCTCAACAAGATAGGGTTCTGGAGTCCCAAGCTGGCAAAGAAAACAGGCTCAGAGGTAGTTTCAGCACATCAAGTGGCAGTCCCAAGGGGGTCTCTGTGACTGGACCCGTCACAAACACATACTGAATATTTCATTTAAGAATGACCCACTTTACCTTATAAGTAAGATTAGGGACAAGTCTTGGATTACAACGGATCCAGTTGTCTGTTCCCTCTTCACGTCTTTCAATAATATAACCCATTATTGGACTTCCTCCATCTTTCAGAGGAGGCTCCCATGTAAGCTGCACAGATGACTTAGTTTGGTCTGAATGACTGAGGTTAATGGGAGGACTTGGTTTTTCTGAAAAGAATTTGAAGAAATTAGACATCAACTGGAAAAGGAGAGCAGAATTACTTGGAAGAAGATCTGTCATTGTTATTCTTAAGAGTGGCTAATTTACCAAATGATCGCAAAATATTTCTTGTGAATTCAAAGAAGAAAAGTAGGAAGAGCTAACTTGGCTTACACTACTTTTTCCCCACACATCTCACCCTCTCTACTCCACTCCTGGCCTTTTCTGTACATATGCTGTACAAATGATCACAATTTTCTTATATTATAAAACAATCAACACTGCTAAAACTTTCATACTCACCAATTGGGTCCATAATTTTAACAGCTCGAGTAGCAGCACTTGGTTTGCCAACTCCAATCTGGTTTTGTGCTCTGACTCTGAAGTAGTATTCTTTGTTTTCCACAACATCAGTCATAGTAGCAGCTAATTCATGTGCTGCAGTGGTCATGGCTGGCTCCCACCTGATTGAACCTTTGTCACGCAATTCAACAATGTAGCCAGTAATTGGAGAGCCTCCATCATACTCTGGTGGCTCCCAGGTAAGTGAAGCACCAAATCTGTTCACATCAATAACTTCTACATTCAGAGGAGGACCAGGAACATCTGCAATTTATTTTTTGTGGGAGGGAAGGGAAAGAACAATAATGCATGTTGGGAGAAAAAATGCAAAAACATATATCAAAATAATGTTTTTAGTTATTTTCAAAATTGTGGCTTACCAAATTTGCTCTTTGCTTCAACAGGTGTGTCCGTTTCCACTGGTTCCCCAGTGCCCACTCTGTTTTTAGCACTCACTCGGAAGAGGTACTCAACTCCTCCTCTCTGAAGTCCAGTAACAGTATATTCACAACTGTCAGCACGGTCAGTGGCCAAAATCCAGGTCTTACGTTTGATATCACGTCTTTCAACAACATAGCCAATGATTTTACTCCCACCATCACTTTCTGGTTCCTCCCAGGCAAGGCTAACTTCACCATCATATGTTTCAGTGACTTCTAAGTTTCTAACTGGACCTGGAACATCTGAAATGTATGTGAAAAACATTTTTAGTATAGCTCATCTTTGATTTTACTTTGACCTACAAGCAAAGAGTAAGCTGCTATTGGTTACGAATTGCACCGAGGTAGCTTATTCCTGCTTGAAATGAGGGTAAAACCCCACCATTGCAAATGATGGCATTTTCTTTCTACATGTCCCATAGAGCTAAACTGCTATATTATGGCAACAGCTGTAAACAGAGCAAAACCCAGTGCAGACAAGACCTTAATAAATGAAGAGCTTACCAATAACATCTACATTGATGTGTGCTTCAGCTTTGCCATGTTTGTTTTGGAGTATAATCTTGTATCTTCCTTTATCAGATTTCTTTGCTTCTAAAATTTTGAAGGTGGTGCTGTCGGCCGTTGTATCAACTGTGTGTGTTGGCAGGCTTTCATCTTCTTTTAACCACTCGGCTTCTGCTTTTGGGTAGGCATCATATGGAACAACCATGGTCAAAGGCTTCCCAACATCAACCACAAGGTTTTGGTCAGCAGTCTTGATTCTTGGGGCAGCTAAAGAAGACCAGTGAGGCAAATGAGTGTTTAATGTTTTCAAAACTATTAAATATACTTCTTGCATATTCAGTACAGATTCTAACTCAGAAAAAGTAATGGGAGTTGTATATGAATCTGAAACTATTAATGTATTCATGGGGTTACCCCAAATGGTGAATTCACGCTGGCCAGTGTCCATTGAGCACCTGATCCTGCACTAAAGTCAATGGGAGATTTACCACTGATTTCACTGGGCCTGGGACCAAGACCTGGCTGAGTATAAAGGAGAAACTGTCCTGCATATATCTGGCTCACCCAAAACACAAAGAGGTCATTGCAGAGGCCTCCCCAATAATAACCACAGAGGAATATTACAGGAAAGGCATAAAGGCCACAAGGCAAAATCCATGTATTTTTGCATGGTACCCTAAAATGCACAAAGTAATAATAATAGCTAGTTCTAATATAGACGTTTTCTTTAGTAGATCTCAAAACACTTTACAAAGGAGGTCAGTATTATTATCCCCATTTTACAGCTGGGGAAATTGAAGTATAGCTGTGAAATGACTTGCTCAAAGTCACCCAGCAGGCCAGTAACAGAGCCTAAAATAGAACCAGGGCTCCTAAGTCACAGTACATTTCTCTATCCATTTGGCCATACTGGTGTGTGTGTATAAAAGTAGGGAGAAGAGGGCTGCTGTTGGGCATTAACTCAATGCACTTTCATGGTCTGAAGCTGCAAACTGGCACATGAGCAACTTTACTCAAGTGAGTAACCCCACTGAAATGACTTTAAAAAAAAAGAGAACTGCAGTGGCACACTATGTATGTTCTAGATGGTCTTTACAGCATAATTCTTTCTTTTTTTTCTTTCTTTTGGAAAAAAAATGTATACATTTTTCATATACAAACAGAAACTTCAGTTTGGCAATTTTCTTTTTTGACTGAATTATAATCCCAGTGGTGATGGAAAAGTAGTTTAATGAGATTCCAGATTGTCTCCACTTTACTACACATTCTAATCCAATCTTCTGAAAAGGTATATGAAATGTTACATAACTAGTGACAATATCTTTATTAACTAATCTCAGATTTTATAAGATAAATACAATGAAGTAGATGACTTACCAGCCAATTCAAGTTTAGCTCTAGCTTCTTTATCTTTGGCAATAAATCTGTATTCACCTTGGTCACGAGGCCTTATCTCACACACCTGCAGCCTATGGACTTTTCCTTCACTCATCATCTGATGTTTGTCACCCTGGACTATAATCATGTTATTTCTTAACCACTTGACTTCCACTCCGTCTTTATTCAACTCAGCCATGAAGATGACATCAGAGCCTGGAGCTTCATAAATATCTTGTGGAGGTCGGATGATCTCAATAGGGATTTCTGAAATAAATACCCATTAATTTGAAAAGTGTTTAATCTTTCTTCTAATTACTAAGAACTGGCAGAAACTCCTTTTTAATTTTACATTTACCTTCAACAAAAAGTCTTGCCCTTGATTTCCTGTCATCTACTCCACAGGAATATTCACATTCATCCTCTAGTCTACAGTCTTTTATAATTAATCTGTGCAAATTTCCATCCTTCTCAAACAGATACCTTGATGGGGATAAGGGACGATGAGAGAAATAAGTGAATTAAAAGACAGAACAAACACCAAAACACGACAAATGCATTTTGATGTTTAGCAAGAGAAGTGTGATAAAATGTGCATACTTTTTGCCTTCTCTGATTTCTCGTCCATTTTTGTACCATTTTACACTTGCTTTCTCTTTGGAAAGCTGGCAGGTAAAGACAGCGTCATCAAATTCAGTGACAGTCTGGTCCCGTAGGTGCTCAATGAAGTCTGCAGGTGCCTCTGTGATAAGGAGCTCTGCAACAGATTTGTCTTGTCCAGCAGTGACGGTGTATTCGCCTTCATCTATAAACCCACAGTCTTTAATGATCAGCGAGTGTTTGTATTTGTCAACTTTGTACAAAATGCGTCTGTCAAATGTAACTTCCTCGCCATTCTTTGTCCACTGAAGGGTTACATTGAGGCGATTGACTTTGCACCAGAATGTGACCGATTTCTTCTCCATTGTCTCAATATCTTCAAGAGGGACAACAATTCTGAGATCCTCCTCTGTTGAAATGAAAAATAAAATATGGCTCATTTACATCCTTATTTAAATCAGCATTTGACATAATTAAATGTCTGTAACTTTTAAAATGTAAGTTACTTACCCAGTACTGTTAAGGCAGCAGAGCTCTTGACGTGTTCCCCTCTGGCGTTTGATAGTGAGACAGTATAGGTGGCTTGATCTGCAAAGTGGGCATCTCTGATTCTGAGAGTGTAAACTAAATCCTTGTGGACCATGATGGATTTTGCACTATCGAATATTGGCTCCTCATTTTTGTACCATTTAGCTTTGGCACCTTCTGTATTGACCTCACAGTTAAAGACAAGTTCTTCTCCCTCTTTAACTACTTGATCTTTAAGTGGAGTTATAATCCTGAGTTTTTCTGAAATCAAGAAAAAATATTGCATCTTTCATACTATAAAAGAATAAAATAAAATGTGCACACACAACTTACCAAAATAAACAAAAGCTTACCAATGACTTTTAAGTGTGCTGTTGCTTTGATTCCACCAACCATGATGGAATACTTTCCTTCATCTCCTAAAATAGAGTCCTTAATGAGGAGTAATCGCTTCTTGCCATCTGAAATGATGTCATACTTATCACCAGCCTCAAGTACTTTATTACCCCTCAGCCACTGTACTTCAAAGTCATCTTTGGATATTGAGCAGACAAATTCAGCTTTTTCTCCTTCTAGTACTTCAACATTTTGTGGTCTGGTAATAAATTCTGCTGCAAGTTCTGTAAAAATAAATGTTGAACATATATTATTTTTTCTGTATAAACAGAGCAAAAGAAAATTGCATACCCTTGTCTACCTGATTTTTCTATGAAAAAATACACCAAACTAATTTTCTTACCATGCACTTTGAGTTTGCCGGTTGTGCGAGTACTTGGAAGCCTACAGCTGTATTCACCAGCATCGTCAAGGCGAGCATTATGAATGACAAGAATTCTCTTTCGGCCATCAGCAATTTGTTCATATCTACCACCTTCAGGTAATTCCTTATCTCCTTTAAACCAAGTTACTTCAGCACCAGGCTTAGAGACTTCACAAATGAATTTCACAGTGTCAGTTTCATTTACTTCGATATTGGGAAGATTTTTGGTGAAAACAGCTTCCTCCTCTATAATAAGAAATTTAGAAGCATTTGATTAAAACAAAACGATCAAGCTATTGTTCTTCTTTCACATGAAGTATATTAAAGAGTAGATTTAATTTTACCTATAACTGTTAGGATGCCCGAGGTTCTAGCTGTTTTTGCTTCACATGCATATTCTGCTTCATCTTCAAATAGACATTTGTTGACCACAAGAATATGCTGGGCACCTTTGGAAATTATGTCATACTTTTTGCCCTTTCTGATTTCAATGCCATCCTTAAACCACCGTACCTGTTTTTAAAGCACATTGATATTGTAATACTGTTATTAATGTTAATGCATTGCATCATCAATTTCAGCATTGTATTACTTTGCAATAACATAATATTGAGATTTAAAAAAAAACAACAACTTCACACTGAAGTATTATTCAGATAATAAGAACATGACATTACAGACCTTGACATTTGGGCGGGAAATTTCACATTCAAACCGAGCAATCTCTTTTTCTTTCACTTCAAGGTCAGTAAGGGGCTTTGTAAAGTCAACACGAAGAGCTATAAGAAAAAAAAAATGATATATTTAAATAAAGTTGAGAATAATCATAGTTATGCAAGAATAAATCATTACAGATGATAGCATTATTAATAATCATATTACTAACAACAAAGAGGTTAAATTATGTAACTTACGTTCCACATTCAAGAAGCAAGAGGTCTTGAAATCCTTAGCATCACAGGTATATGTTCTGGCATCATCTAATGTGCAGCCATGAATAATGAGTTTTCTGACCCTGCCCTCAGCAATGATATCATGCTTCTTTGTTTTGTGAATTTCATGTCCATTCTTGAACCATTTCACCTCTGCATTTTCTCTGGATACTTCACACTCCAGTACTGCAGTGGCTTCCTCCTCTACTGTCTGGTCCTCAAGTGGTTTAGTAAATTCAACTGGGGGTTCTAAAGAAGGATAGAAATTAGAGATGGAGAATACCATAATTTTAGCCATCCAGCAATCAATACAGGATTAGTCCCTACAATACATTCCTGAGTGCTATGTCTAATTTAGTTTTAAATTACTCTCAAGTGATGGGGCTTCTATAATTTCTACTGGGACAATAATCCACCAGGCTAAAAGATTATACTGTTGGAAATTTTTTCACTATATTCAGCTTTTTTCATTTTTTCAGTTTTAGCATATTACAATTATAAAAACATAGATGAGGATAAACAATTTCCTTGTCTCCTTGGTGCTTACAGTTTTAGGTACTTGTAAATCATTATCACAAGCCCCTGTACCTTAATTTGTTTAGCCAAACTGTATACATGTATTGCAGTTTTTACCATTTCTTATAAGTAATTTCCTGAAACCATTGCAATTGTTTTTGTCTCTCTTCTCTGAATTTGCTCCAGTTTATCAACTGCTTTCCCGTACTGAGATAACTAGAAGTGTATGCAATGTTTTAGGTATGATCTAACCAGTTTAATATAAAGAGTATCCATAGATTTCCTAATCCATGATGGATTAATAATAACCAGACAGATATAATGATGCGAACCAGTTTACCTTTTACAAAGAGATTTGCTTGTGTTCTGAAATCCTTTGCAGTCAGTGAGACTTCTCCAGCATCTGTTAACTTGACATCTCTGAGAATAAGCGAGTGTACTCTTCCTTCAGCACGTGTGACAACCTAATTAAACAAAAAAGCATTTTGTAAGTATCCACATTAACTATATGAGGACCCTTCAATTCAATGTCATTTACTCTTTATTATTTTTATTGTGTACATTTTTTGGACAATTTCCTCCTACATATGCATGGTGGATGTAGGACACTTTCAAGATTTTTGATATATATATTCCTCTTATCTACACAGGCACTGGTATTAGAGTACTCTCACGCACTCCGCTGAGAGGAAGCATGTGTCAAAATCTAAAGTAATTACATGGTATATATAATAATAACTTAAAAATATATGTTCATATTCACATAGTGTGTGTGTTTAAAATAGATTAATGACCTCATTGTGAATAAAACAAATATATTTATTCCCCTTTGTAAGAATGCATTAATTGCTATCTTAGCTCATTGATTTTGTAAAATGGTGCTTAATTGAGACCAAGTTTATTTTGAATTGGTGCTTATAAACACCAAAGTATATATGGGCGGTGACAATAGCTTTATGGTGAAAAGTGGGTATTCCCTGTGACTATGTCTGAAGTAAAAGCGATAGGAGAAAAGTGCAAGAACTGAAACTCTCCTTATACACGCATTTTACTCACTGCGATAACATTATACCAGTATATTTTAGTAGCTAAGGACCCCTGGTGAAGGGAGCCTCCATGATGGTCCAATGCTGCATCTACTCTTGAATCATCTGTTGAAGCTGCACTTCTCTTAGCTCTACATGTACTCTAGGAGTGGACCCACCAGCATTACAACCACATAGAAGGCTCCCACTACCGAGAGAATGAGGTTCATAAAGTATCTCCTAAAGAATTATTTTTAATTATTTGTAGGAAAGTATAAAGTCAAGCAATAGAAGTAGTTCTGGTAAGGTGAAGGCAAATGGGAAGTCTAAATTGAGAAGGAAAACAGAGGAGATGGACTTGTTTCTGAGAATACTCATTATGCCCAAAAGAAATATTTATATCTTTGAAACATTTTGCTGAAAGAAGTCCAGATGAAGTAATAAATTTGCTTGGCCAAGATAGTTTAAGGTAAAGAACAGTCAAACCTCAAATCCCATTTTCTTGTAGAGTCAGTTTGACTCTCGGAAACAATGGTGACAGTGTTTAAAGAGGTTATTTTAGAGGAAGTGATGCATCAAATAAACATGGAGTGCCTGAACGTGTATTCCTGTGCAACCAAATCTTTTGCTGAAGCGACTATGAGCTGTAAGTGTGTAGGGGAAATCAGAATTAAGGTATAAAATCTCATTAACTAGTTGAAATGAGTCAGAAAGTGGCTCAAATGGACAAGAATAAGATGATATCCTTAATGTTTAACTGAAGTTTCAATATCTCTTACTATATTTTGCAAGTCCATAGTAATGATTAATCCACTTCATTGACTCAAATTCTTGCACATTTTTATTTCAAAATATGAAAGTGAATTTTACCTTGGTTTATTAAACCTCTAATTGGCAGAGTTTCAATTCTGTTTACAGATCTTTAAGTATAGCAATATGGATGACAATTGTGAGTTTGGCTAAACTGAGTAAAACTCAGAAAGATCTCACTGAAAACAAGAGTCCTCTTATTAATATATGAAAAATCTACAGTAGAAATTAAACTAAACTTCAATTTGCATTAAAGAAACATCTACCAGCATTATTACAAATTCTGAAATTTCATTAACTTGTGTAATTCCTTAGACATTTACTTGTGTTTCCCTACGAGTATTTAACTAGAGATCTGAAGACATTACACCAAAAATGAGTACCTAATAAAGAATGCATCTGAATAACTGCATCTTAAAAATTGTAACATATATTTTATATTTTTATAATATACTCCCTACTGTTGGCAAACTTAAAATAGTCAATTAACTACATTCCAGGCAGCTCAAATCTCAGAGCTAAGACCAGCACTTGAAGAAGGGTTAAAAATAGCTAGTGAGAAATGCTTGGCAAGCAAACCTGCCTAGAAAGTTATCTGGAAAGCCTGATCAAATGCCTGAAATGGAATTTCAGTCTTCTTAATCCCCATATATGCAGAACTGGACCGCAGCTCTACTTTCAGTGGAAAGAATCAGGAACTGCATTTATTCATAAAACTCACTCAAACTGAAACACACCTTAGCAGGAACCACTTCATACCCCTTGTGGCTGCAATTGCCAACAATTCAGGCACAAAAAGCTTTTTATTCTTGTGGCCAGTGTTTTGAGACCTTTTAACTTTTCTTTGTGTGATAAATACACATGCTATTTCAGCTCCACTTTATTTACAGAAAAATATAAATATATGTTTAAGTGAGAACACTGTACATCTGAAAATAGAAGCAGCACATTCCTCTGTCTTAGTGCTTCTGCTGCTGGAAGGAGGGAGGTAAGACATAAAGGAGAGTGTGGAGGAAAGGAAGAAAGGGGGAAATTAGGAGTGGAAGAAAGCAGGTGGCAGGAAGTCTCTTTACCTTGTCACTGGGTTCCAGTTTCTGTCCATGCAAGAACCACTCCACCACGATACCCTCATAGGAGAGCTCACAGTCAAAGGTGGCTGATTCACCAGCTGACACTGTTACATCCTTGAGCGGTCTGAGCAGGCCAATTACTCGTGCTTGGCGAAGGGGAGAAATCATCTTCACATTAGTCACTTCACTCAAGAGAGGGCTGCTGTCCTACCCACTAATCTCTATGGTGGCATCTCCCAAGAGAGAGAGACATGGTAATGCAAAGCTATTTAAATTCCCTAACTAGAAGGGGGCCACTTGGGGTTCTTAGGGGGAGGGTTGGGCACTGGAGATTCCTTATTTGCAGAGCCTGTTTCTTTAAAATGAACAAGGTCAGCAGGAAAGTTGCATCTGTCTCCCTGCCAAGCCCTGCATGCCTCTTGCTAGATAAGGCATGTGCCTTCCAAAATAGTGAGAGCTAGGATTGGAGGGAGAGACAAGTGGTCTCCAACCATGTGATCTGTCCCTGTCCATCAAGTGCTTAGTTCTTTCCCCAAATGTTAGTGTGGTGGCATCCCCACAATTGAAACCAGAAATGTCAGTACAATAAAGCTTTCGGTTGTAATACTTCAGTTGCATAACAACTGATGATGCAAGACCACCCAGAAGCCTTAAAATCAATGTCCTTTAAATCTTGCTCTAATAAAAAGAAACTATACAAATTATATTTAAAAAAATTCTTAAACTAACAGGTATCAAGGTCATCAGTGACCGATACTTTAGAATCACTGTCCCTTCAAGGAGTGACCAGGGGCTTGGTGCAGTTTAGTGATCTAGCCACCCATCCCAAACAACCAGCTGTGTGATGTAATGATTCAGTTAGTTTCATTTTAATTCATTTCTTCTAGTTTTAAAGACCCAGCATTCACTGTATCTATTCATTCATATAGTAATAAGACACTTACGTTTCACTCGAAGATGAGCACTGGATTTGGCATTTGCTGCTTGGAAGTCCACTCCACCAGCTTGGTCCAAACGTACATTGTACAATACGAGGAAGTGCTTTTTGCCTTCCTCCTTAATTTCACACTCCTTCAAGAAGGAAAACAACAAAATATAGAAGTTGCGTTCATAGAATTTCCACAGACACACAAAGTATATACTGTATGTAAAACAACACTCCTATGCAGAATATTTTTTAGAGATACATGTAGCCTTGCTAACACCTTTCTCTCTCTTTTATTTCTAAAATATCCATAATGTCTAGTGACATATAGATACTAAATCTGAACTGCTACTAAATTGCCTAGTACAGCCCACAATTCAAATGATGGGCTTGCTCATAATCCACTTAAGGGCTAATTCCATTAGTTCTGCTGAAGATATAAACTTATTCATGAACAACACAGTGACAAAGTGGGATGTTGGGAAGAACTTAGATATATTGAAGACGCTGTAAGCACTAGCAGTAGCAGGTTTCTGGCAGTGCTAATGAAGATATCAATGGTCTCTCATTACAAAAGATAGCCCTCATTTTAGATCCACATATCAATCTCTGTCTCACAGACACACAAAGTTACAACTATCTCACTTTTCCTAGTGTTTATTTATTTCCATCAGGACTGCTGAATTCAGTGTTGCCATCTCCTAGCTTTTTATAGTTAGTCTCTCAATATTTGGAGGTTTTTTTTTAAATCACCAAGAGTCATGCAAATATGTAAGCCTTTCAGCCTCAGTTTTGTTTTTAAAAAGTAAGTTTCTAGCCTTCCTGGTTGTGGAGAAAAATGAAAAAATCTGAATCAAGTGCACCTAAAATCTCAAAAGTTAGAAGGTAAATTAAAATAATCTGAAATGTATTTTTTTATCTCATAGTTGTTATGAATCTCTATCCACACAGACGTCTGGACTTGATCAGCATTATGCTTACAGGTGATTGGTTCAGGGTTTCTCCTTTTAGTTTCCAACTGGCGTGGACATCTTCCTCAGAGATTTCAGTATCAAAGCGGGCAGTCTCTGTCTCAATTACCTCCACACTGTACAGGTGGCGCAAAATCTTAATATCCCGCTCTGAGGAGTGAGAAAAACAAAGGAACATTTGATGCCATCAGCCTTCAACAGAAACTCACGAGAAGAGCTTTACAACAGAGAGGCACTGACAAAACCACCCTACCTTCAATGTTGAGTTTGGCAGAGGTTTGGTCAGTGCCACAATCACAGGTGTATGTTCCAATGTCTTTCTTCAAAGCTTTCTTGAGGATCAGGATTCTCTTTTTGCCATCAGCCTTGATAACAACATTTTTTGATGGAGTTATTTCTTTGCCATCTTTCATCCATTTCACAGGAGCATCTGCTTTGCTAATTTCACATTGTAAAATCACTTCATCTCTCTCTACAGCAGTATAATCTTGAAGCTTTGCAGTAAAGTAAGGATCTCCCTCTGCAAGTACAAGTTGAGATAAGCATATAACAATTTTAATTGTTTTAAAAGCACAATTAGTCCTTTTTATAAAGTTTGTACCATCTTAGGTCATGCAGGATACATAAGGCATGGCTAAAGCTTTTTATTCCTGTTAAGTGTCTGAACAGAGGAATAACAACAATAAAAATTATAACATTGTTATTTTCTGAGTGTCCCAACATTTTGATATATATTTATGTTGGATATGGTGGTTTGATTACAAAAACCAGCAAAAACCTATTAGCATAGCTATTCAAAAATAGCACATAAAGAAGTACATTGAGAGTAATAAATGCTAACTTTTCTGGAAAATATTGTGCCGGCTCTCTAAAGAATACAAAATGCTTAACAGCTCCAAAGCACTGTACACATATTAATCAACGAATCCTCGCAACAGTTCTGAGAAGGTTTGAAATAATTAGTATTATCTTTGTAAACATAGAAATGGAGACACAAAGAGATTCAGGTGACTTGTCAAGAGCACACAGTGAGTTTGTGGCACACCAGGGATTTGTAAACAAGACTTTTTGATTCCCAGTAGTGTGTTCTTTTTTTAGGAATACATATAATATCCAACATGTGAATTCATATTGAATAAAAGTAGGATACACTTACCAATAACCGTGAGTTTAGCTTCAGAAGATTTGCTCATAGCTTCCACTCTGATCTGAGAAGTGTCATCAATAGAGAGATCTTTAAATGTGAGTGTATGGAATTTGCCATCGTCTTTCATTGAAACCACCTTACTGGTATGCAGTCGCTGGTCATTCTTGAACCAGGCAACAGGGATATTGTCATGAGATAGTTCTACAGTAAACTCTGCAGTCTCACGCTCCTTTGCTGTTACATCTTTGAGAGGAGTAATGAATTCCAGACGAATGCCTAAACAAACAATGTGTCTCATTAATTATGATATTTATGTAAAAAACAATTGAAAGACAACTATCAAGTGTATTATCCATAGAAGCATAAAGTCAAACAAACCTTCAATGATCAGCTTGGCACTTGTTCTTTTATCTTCAGCTTCAAACATATATTTAGCTTCATCCTCAAATGCAACTGTCTTAATTACCAGGGCATGTCTTGTGCCCTCTGAGATAATTTCAAACTTCTCATCACCCGTAATCTCTTGTGTTCCTTTCAACCAACGGAAAGTCTTGGGTTCCCTAGACACCTCACATTCAAACTTGGCCTCATCCTTCTCAAAGACCTTGATATCACTGAGTGGAGTGATAAAGATGAGAGGTAGTTCTGAAATCAGAGAAGATCATTACAAGTTCAGAGATGCATTTATGCTGGCTTTTTTATTGGTAGATTTAATAAGCAAGTTTTGTATGCACTGAGAATGTGACCACTATACCTTTCACTTTCAGATTAGCTGCACTTTTAGCATTTGCAGCCTGGAAGGAAACTTCTCCAGTCATATCCAGTTTGCAATTATAAAGGATAAGAACATGCTTCTTCCCATCTTCGATTATTTCACAGTTCTGGTTTGAAGGAGGAAATAAATATAATTTTTCTAAGCCATCATCCATCACATATTACTATGGGGAATTTTTATTTTTAAAATGTACATTGTGATTTAAAAAATAATGAAAGAGCCTTACAGGTGAAGGTGTTAAAGTTTCTCCCTTTAACTTCCATATGGGGTGGATATCGGGCTCAGAGATTTCAACCTCAAAACGAGCTGTTTCACCAACAAATACCTCCACTCCATACAGGGGGCGCTCCACTTTTATTATACGAGCTGGAAGCACAAAAACACAGGTCAACTTTACTGTATTAAGCTATTTGTTACAAGGTTTTCAGCTGGGGTCCAGTTGGGAAGGCATCGGCACTTACGCTCAATGTTAACATTAGCTTTTGTCTTGTCAGTTCCACAGTCACACTCGTAGTTGCCCTTATCACCATCTTCAATCTTCTTGATTTTTAGGATACGGCGCGTGCCCTCAGTCTTTATGGAGATTCTCTTGGAAGCTGTAAGCTCTTGGCCATCTTTGTACCATTTCACTGGTACATCTTTGCTAAGTTCGCACTCCAGAACGACATCGTCTTTCTCTACAGCAGAATAGTCTTGTAATTTCACGGTGAAGTATGGATCGGCCTCTACAAACGGCATGTTGTTTGTGAAACAGTTAGTAAACTCACAATCAATATATAATTGAAGGCATTTTGAAACATAAAAAGTTATTAAAACAAATGTTTTGTCACTATTCCTGTAAGAAATTGTTTATATTAAATGGTGGTAATACTTTACCTAAGACTTGGAGCTTTGCACGAGTGTGCAAGCCCTTGACTTCAGCCTTTATCTCAGAGATATCATCAAGTGTCACTTCTCTCATTTCTAATTTGTGAGTCTTGCCTTCTGCATGAATCAGAACCGTTCTGCTTGTGTGGAGTTTTTTGTCGTTTTTGAACCAGGTCACTACCATATCTTCATGAGAAAGCTCAAACTCAAAGTGAGCCGTTTCCCCTTCTTTCACTGTTTGGTCTTTTAGAGGTGTGATGAACTTCAACCTGATACCTATAATTAAACATTGCTAGTCAGTACCTTAACATTAGGCTAGTGAAGTTCTAGAAGATGTGCTCTTTAATAATCTTCACATAGCCTCTGCTCATAATGAGATACTTGCCTTCCACAAACAATCTTGCTGTACTCTTCTTCCCTTCCACTTCAGCAGTGTATTCTCCTTCATCATCAAACTGTGAATCATTGATTACAAGGATATGTTTCTTTCCATCTGCAATGATATCAAATTTGTCTCCAACTTTGATGATATCAGTGCCCTTAGACCATATAACATTGGCTTCCCGGGTGAGAACACATTCAAATCGAGCCTGACGCTTCTCAGGAACAGTGACATCTTTCAGAGGCACAGCAAAGTCAAGTTCAATTTCTAGAAACAAAACAGAATTAATTTTTTTCAAGCACTCAGTGTGAACTTGGACTAAGTGATATTATACTTTATTTGCTACTACAGTGTACCTTTCACTGTCAGGATAGCTGTAGTGAGCGCATTGAGTGCTTGGTAGAGGATTTCACCAGCCTGTTCCAACTTGACTTTGTGTAAGGTGAGGAAGCGTTTTCCTCCTTCAGCTTTGATTTCACAAGTCTGGAGAAATTACATGTTTTTAGTAAGGAAGCTGGTATTCTAAATACACAATATTAGCCTGTGTTCATAAAAAAGAAACACTCCAAATCTTGTTTTACACACAGGGAACAGTATTGCTATCAAATAAAAATGATTTTACTTGAAAGGAAATCTTAAAAAGTAAAATAAAATACATTTCTTTAATGCTCAACTCCTATGTTTAACTTAGGCACCCCTCTAGCAATTTACATGGGCCTGGATATTTTTGTTGTGATGTGAAGCCTTGCAAATTATTTTATGTAATTTGTTGTGAAATGTAGTTCCTTGAGGAGGACCACATTTTCAATCATCATAAAACTTAACCTCTCTAATTTCGGTGCTGGAGCACTGGATGACTGCAGAGACACAACAGACTAGCAAAAAATTTACAATGTGACTAACATAAAAGTTTGTGGAACTTGCTCATAGTATTCTCATTTTAAATGAACTGCTTTTTTAAATGAGAGGATGCTTACAGGTGAGGGCCTCAGGATTTCTCCTTTCAGTTTCCATTCTCCAGGAATATCTTCCTCAGAAATTTCTGTGTCGAAGTTTGCTGTTTCTTTCTCATAAACGGTAACATCCTCCAGTGGTTTAAGCAGCTCAACCTCACGCTCTGAGATGCACAAGCAAACGTGTGTAACATAGTCAATGAAAGTTTTGATACAACTTTACAGCTGTTCAAGTTTTGAATATTCTTGTTTTGAAAGGGTTGAAAATACTGGCATATACAATAATTACATATAATATTCAGAAAAACTTCCTTACCACCAAGGGTCAGTTTAGCGGCATATCTGCGACCTTCAACTTCCACTGCATATTCTCCAATATCTTCAGGTGTCGCCTTCTTAATTTTGAGGTAAATGAGATTTCCTTCTTTCAAGATTTCTGTCTTTTCAGTTGGTTCAGCTGGAATTTCCTCATCTCCCCTGTACCATTTAAAATTTGGTGTATCCTTGACAAGATTGCAAACAAAAGTAGCTGTACCCTTTGGTTTCACATGCTGGTCTCTTATAGGTTTCACCAACCAGTCTCTTATCATTTCTGCATGAGAAAAAGTTAATTAAAAATTAGGGTTAATAGGCTATTAATACATATAAGTGGGTTCATAAACGAGAGAAATAAGGGCTTCTGGAATTTAGGTTATTCCAATAATAGAAGTTGTCATATGCAACCAGAGTAGAACATTTCCCAAAAACTTGTTTGCAATTTATGGAGGGCAGATGGCTAGGAGTGTCTATATCAGGATTGCCAAAAAAAACAAAGACCCTCCAATAAATCATAGCATCTTATTGGGGAACTGAGAGCAATCCATATATATGCCAAAATTATCTACTAATATTCAGCAGATAAAACCATCAAATAGGAGTCCACTTCCAACAATATTGATGAAATCTGGTTAATTCTAGCACAGAATTTCGAGCACTACTCCCCACTGATCCTGACTGGGAGTTCCACATGAGGATCAATATGACCCTATGCCTATAAAATGGTAATTCTGATTCATCTCTCTTTGAGTAGCAGCTTTTCCTATAACTTCAGTGGGAGTTAGGCCCTAAAATACCAAGAGTTAATATTTCAAAATGTGTTAAACAAAGGTGAAGAATAATGAACCCATTACCTAAGGAATAAAATACGGTGACCACCCCTTGGTGCTCCTTTTCAGGTACCAATCAAGTCAAACTTTCCTAATTTTAAAGCACCCCAAACATGAACACAAATTCAAAGGAGAGAAATTAGAGTTTGACTCTGATTGCTTACCTATTACTTGAACAACAGAGTCACATTTGAGGTCAGTATCTTCCACTGTCACAGTATAAGTGCCAGCATCAGTGTCATCTGCATCCATGATGGTGAGGGCACGTTGCAAACCAATAATATTCAGAGTGTACTTTCCAGGTTTATCTTTTATGATCTTTCCATCCTTCCTCCACACCACATCTCTCTCTTTGTTCAGCTCACAGCTCAGATAAAATGGCTGCCCTTTGACCACTGTGACTTGTTCCTCAAGAGTTTTCACAAAACGTACTGGTATTTCTGGGTGAAGAGGGAAACATATTTTGATGCATTTTATTTTTTATACAGCATAGAGACACACTGCATATAGGATGAAAATATGAAATGATCAATGGAAACGACGACAATTACTGAAAACTCACAACATACAAACATATTTAAAGCTGTAAATTATAGCTATCCTTTAAGTTGTTGAAGAATCTGAAGCATATTCAGGGTGCAAGGAAATACCTTCAACAATGAGTTTAGCTGTGGAGGTCTTTTCTTTGTTTCCCAGACGTAGCACACAAGTGTACTCGCCGGAATCTGAAAGCTGGACATCAATAATATGCAGCTTCCTGTCTTTGCCATCTGCAATAAACCGGTGCTTTGGGCTCTCTCGGATGTTATTTCCGTCTTTCATCCAGCTGGTAATTGCAGTAGAGGGAGAGATAAGAACCTCAAATATTGCAGAAGAGCCAATAGATTCAGCTTCTTTCAGCACTATGTCCTTCATTTCTTTGACAAACTTGAGTGGCACAGCTTTAAGTTGGTAGGTGAATGGTGGCTCTTCAGGAGGTTTTTCACCTCCACTGCCTGGCCTTAGTTTCCTCCTCTCCAGTTCTGCAGGGGATGGTGTCTTCTTGGCTAAAAGTCAGATGTAGAGATGAATAAACTTGTCCCAATTTAGAGTTTTGCTTGTATGCATGCTGTAGAAGCTGAGCTGAATGAGGTTCATGAGCGAGATGCTTAGTTGCCAGTTTGACAAAATTGACAATGATGCAATTAGAGCACAAAAACTGCACAATCAAGCCTAGATTAAGCAGTCCACAATTCTACCTGGACCATGTTAAAAGCTGGGGTGCCGTGCAGTTCTTCATGCTCAAAGTTTCAACTGGGTTAAAGTTAACAGTATGGGTGTTATGTCTAAAACACCCATACTGAGATTTGATATGCCCTCTTTTACAGTTTTCCTCTTTGATTACAGTGTAGTCATAGTAAAGCTTAATTTGCTTTGAACAGAATGAGGCAGAACATAATCAGAATCATAAGTCTATTTATTTAATCTGAATGGCAACATTTTAGAGAGATTTTATTTAAAGTTTAATATTAATCTCTATTCTAAATTTGTCCATTGTTTGAGTCAAATATGACAATATAAGCAAGGTTACGTTTCATATCCTGTGTTAGTGGCTGAATCACATGGATTTTTAAAGATGATTTCATTAAAAATGTAACTTCAGAAATAGGAACAAATATTGTCTTGGAAAAAAAAAGAGAGACACAGTTTAGATGAAACTTTATCAAATCCTTGTCATTCTAAGTCATATTTGGGAAGTCTGCTGTCCAATCATTTACACCACAGAAAGCTGAAAGCATTCATTATCATTAGGATTTTATACATGCAGACTTTTGTATTTTATGATCATTTTTCTTACCTTTAATAGGAGTTTTAACCTTGCCAGGTTCCTCTTTTGATGCTTTGGGCTCTACAGTAAAACAGCAATAGTATTAGCAATGTATTAAGTCTGGTTAAGTAGATGTATGCATTAACATTAAGATAAAAATCTTTTAAAAAGTGACATTTTCTCTTTCTTCTGTCTCCATACATACATATATTCATACAGCGAGGAGAAGGGTGTAAACATATACATTTTTATACAACATATACTGTCAATAGTTAGACTGATATTGAATATTTTGAAGTATAGCATCTAAAACTGCATATCCTGTGGTAGATATTAAAAGTGGAGTTTAGGAACCCTCCTTTTAACTATATTTTGTTCTGTCGAAAAACTCGGTCATTTTTTTAAGACTCGCTGTGAAGTGGTTATTCACTAACCCTAAGCTCTCAGTTACGGGCTTTTAAATCAAATGTAAACAAAAAAGCTGCAAATGATAAATAAAATGGTAATAGTCAGTTATGGGCAAAACAATGAAACTTTGTAAAATAAATGATTTCTCAAAGGACATTAGTGGAAGAAACTGCCACTTAGCATGCTAGAACCTGTCTTTCCTGCTCTAGTGAGGCATTACACAGAAATACAAATCTAAATACCCTTAACAAGAGACATTCATAAACTATTGCATGACTACCCAACCACCAATTGAAACAAAGGCCATTTCAAAAAATTGCAGTCCACACAAATGTCACTGCCTCCAAAGAACACCAATACCTTGACTATTGAGTACCAATAATAAAAAGCCATGTATGACCCACCCACCAGTAAATTGAGGTAGCTCAGATCTCTTTTTCAACCTGTTTTGACAGCTTTTAAAAGCTAAAATTGTAAAATTGTAAAATATTGTAAAAACCAAGCCAAGAAATATATTCATTTATTCATGAAATACGTGTTCAAAGGCAGAGGGCTATGCTCAAGAGTTTTAGGGATGATTTATCATAGTTCATATGTGTTTCTGCTTCACTCTGCCATTCATGAACTATTGTTTGCAGTGTTGTTGAATACATGCTGGTCCCAGGATATGAGAGAGACAAGGCTGCTGAGGTAATATCTTTTATTAGACAGAAGTTGGTCTCCCCCACCTTGTCTCATTCATAAATTATGACAGGTCATCCCTCACTTTTGAAAATATTTTCCACATCACACTTCCTATTATCCCGCATTCTGTATATGTGTATAGAATGATTGTTTTAAACGTTTGAGTGATCTGAAATGCAGGACACAGAATGCAAGAAATGATAAAAAAAGAGGTGTAAGTGTGAAAAAATTGTGTGAACCGCTCTGCAATTTTACAGTAACAATATATAGGTGATTTAAACTAACATTTAAAAATAATGTACAAATAATACAATGAACACAAAAGATACAGATGTATGTTCAGATGATACACACTAGGAGACAAACTAGTGACAGATGTTTGAATGCCTGTTCTGAGAACTGATGCATTAGATAGAGATACAAAAGGTACTGAAGGATACAAGCAGACTGACAAATAAACACAAGCAGATAATGATGAGAAATGGTGTTTTCTTCCAAAGCTTATACGATGAGCTCTCTGTGGAGGAGTCTGGAAGCAGCCTTCTCACCCAGCTTTCCACCAAACATTCCACAGCTTCTTTCAGCTCCTCAGATTAATCCAATTGCCAGTCGTCTTCTGAAACTCTACCATGCTTGGTGAGATCCAGTCCCCAGTCTTCTCTCTCTTCTTTAATGGAGTGATAACTTTATCTAGGCTTTTGGAGACTGGGACATCTTCTTTGTTGGGCATTCTATTACAAGACAGCTTTTGGTCCAAAGGCTTTGTTTTCTTCTCTGTTTTCTTGGTGACAGAAGTACTATTTTTACTGCCACGTTATGCTGCTATTTTATCTGACATGTCTTCTGCAGCAGAGAATTCTCTTCCAGAAAGCTTGAGTTCCTCTATATTTAAAGATTTGTGTCTTTCAGTTTAAGATTTGCTCACTATTTTTAAGAGCTGGGGTCAGGGCCGCCCAGAGGATTCAGGGGGCCTGGGGCAAAGCAATTTCGGGGGCCCCTTCCATAAAAAAAAGTTGCAGTACTATATTTTTTACATTTCCAAATACATGATACTAACCAGTGAAATACCTTCAAAAATTATTTTTTAATAATTTGAAACTACACAAAGTACATTATTTAAAAACATTAAATGCTTTAATGGTATGTATACATTTGCTATTACATAATGGGCTGTCGCTGGGTGATGGTGATGGTTGGTGCCAATGGGCTGTCACTGCCTGGGGGTGGTGCTGCTGTTGCCCAGGGCTAGGTGAGGAGCTGAGCTCTGGGTTGGGGGGTGCCCAGTTCACAGGGGGCTGGGCTCAGAGCTGGGGATCAGGGCTGTGGGGGGGTGGGGTCAGGGAGGTGTCTGGCTCAGAGGGCTGGGCTCGGAGCTGGGGGTCAGGGCTGGGAGAGGTCGGGGGGTGTCCGTCTCAGAGGGGCTTACCATGCTGCTTACTCCCGCCTTCCCCCTCTCCCGCAGCCTCAGCGCGCCGCGTCCAGAAGTGGCCCTTGACAGAGTTAAAGCGGCGTGGCTCCACGGGACTTGAGCTCCCGCCACTCAGCCGCAGCTCACAGCCCCGCCCCCTTACCACACAGCTCCGAGTGGGAGGAGCTTAGGCCCCAGTGGGGCCATGCTGCTTTGGCTCTGTCCAGGGCTGCTCCTGGATGCGGCACGCTGAGGCGCTGGGGGATGGGGGAAGGCGGAGGCGGAGGCAGCCTCCAACATTCTTGTGGGGGCCCCTGCAGGATCCAGGGCAAATTGCCCCATTTGCGCCCCCCCCACCCCCACGAGCAGCCCTGGCTGGGGTTTCTCTTTTGGGAGATACCTTTTTAATATTATTTTTCGCCCTCATCCTTTGACATCTAATAGGACTTTCCTTTACTGATTCAGTTCCATCACTTTTTTCAAATTGGTCTATTTTATCAAGGGGTATGTCTACACTACTCGCCGGATTGGCGGGTAGTGATCGATCTATCGGGGATTGAGTTATCGCATGTAGTGTAGATGCGATAAATCTATCCCCGATCGCTTTCCCGTTGACTGCTGAACTCCAGCTCGGCGAGAGGCAGAAGCAAAGTCAATGGGGGAGCGGCGGCCGTCGATCCCGTGCCGCGAGGATGCAAAGTAAGTGATTCTAAGTCGAACTAAGATACTAAGATACGTTGATTTCAGCTACACTATTCTCGTAGCTGAAGTTGCATATCTTAGATGGATCCCCCCACTCCCTCAGTGTAGACCAAGCCAAGGTCTCCTAAGGAAATCTCAATGTCTCTGCAATCTCCCAGAATCACTGTTTCAAATTCTTCTTTCCCTACAGACAGCTTTTCCGGGGTTTTAGACTGTGTATCTTTGTCCTTATCTAAGAAGGTCCTAGAAGGAGTTTTAACTTTCTTAACTGGCATAAACCCTTTTCCTGCTTGCCATGTAAAGCTACCTGTTCAATCATTGATGCTTCTGAATCTCTCTCCTCATGTGGGTTTCAGTGGACTCTCTTTGGTCTGCAAACATTTTTCCTTCTGTTTTCATTTCTGCATCCTGTGGCTTGAGAACTGAATCTGTAAAGATTCTGTCAGCCTTTTTGCTGGGAATCACCTCATCTTCAATGAATTTCCCAGTGCCCCCATCATTTCTCAGTACTATCCCAGTATCCTCAGAGGATTCCAGGGAACCTTATTCTGCCATTTTACAGTCAAGATTTTTGTCAATCTCTTCTTTTTGAAATATATCTATTTTCTTTACTTGTTTGGTGGGAACCATGATTTCTTCAGCTGTAGAAACATCAGCGTTCTTGAAAATACATTTCCCCACTTTCTGAGTTTTCTTGTTTATGTAATGATGCTTCATGAACTTACCCAAAGGGACTTTTTTAAACCTCTTCAGAGTGACATCTTTCTTCTCTCCCTCACTTGTTATTAGAGGTATTTTAGGTACTACTTCTTCAGTGGCTTCTGTAGTATCCGTCACATAATCTTTTATGGCAATTTCTTCAGGTTGCAAACTTATTTTATCTTTTTTCTCTCTTTTTGGAACATCTCTCTTCTTCTGAATCAAGATATCAGATATTCTGGGGGCATCTTCAAGGAGGGAAATTAATGCATTTCCCTTTTCTTTTTCATATGTAGGAATCTTTCCCCTTTCTTTGGATGGAATGCTAGACTCTTCAGGGAATCTCTCATTTTCATCCTTCCTATGAACCTGTAATTTAATTTAATTCCTCTTTTCTTCTCTGGCACTTCTTTCAATGTGTTCAGATGCTATATAAATGGGCTTTGGTTCCTCATGGAGTGTTCTTATTTTAGCCTTTTCAAAGGCAACCTGACCTATTGCAGGCTCTCTCTCCTCATCTTTAACCGTAGGATTCTTCCTTGAAACTACAGTTATTACTGTATTACTTTTGATTCAGTTTCTTGGGCAACCATTACAAATTGTTTAAGAACCTCTGTCTCTTGTTTATCTTCCTCTGGTTTTAATATTCTATCAACTCTTTCATTTGAGATGTTCAGCTCAAATGCTTCTTCTGCTCAAATATCCCTGCAGCTGCCTTTTACGTGAATGTGTTTCTCATCAGTAGCAGACACTTTCAACACAGGGGATTTAATCTTGCCTTTTTCCACAGGTGGCATTTTACCTTTACAACACAGGAGCCTAGTTATCTCAGGAGTTGGTGATGGGCTATGGAGCCTTTCATCTTTAGGTTGCCAGTTCAAATCCAGATCACACTAGCAGAGGCTGAAAATTGTTATTCTGTGATGATGGCTGGCAACCTACATGGAGTTTTTGAATAGCTAGCCACATCACCAAACCAATATCAAAATGGACACTAATTGCATGCTTCACAAGTTGTCAAGGACCAAATAAAGAGAATTAACTGCACTCTCATTTTAGAATGGGTCCCCTCTGGTTCATGGTTGGGTCATATAGTGATGGGGAAGATTGTGCTGTTGTTGCATGTGCTACAGCAGTTCCATGGATGAAGCTCCTAAACTGTAAGCATGTCAGAGAGGGACGGACTATTCAGATGTGGTTGTACACAATGGGTCCCTGACCCTGGCTAAAGTTGCTATATGAATACTAAACAACAATAGTAGTGCTAGAGAGCTTCAGTGCTGTTGGCACCTTTGCCAGCACTCATGAAATAGAAAATAACCCCCCAAAACAGCAAACAAGACAACACAGTCATCCTTGCCCAATACGTACAACATAAATGTATTTTTACTGTACACATAAAATAACAGGCATTGAACACATACAGATGAATGCCTGAACATACAGAACAAATATCAAGAAATTAACAGAATATATACATTTCATTAGACAAATTAAGTATGTCTCATCATCCACACTGAAGAGCATAGACTAAACCCCAATTGTATAGCTTTGGGGCAGGAACTATCTTTCTTATTATGTGTGTGTGTCAGTGCCTAGTACAATGGGAGCCTGATCCCCCACACGGGTGAGGGGGAGAGGCTTTAAGTATATTGGAAATAATAAATGATCAGATCCCACAGTCCTTAGGTGTCATGTTGTCTTCAGCGTGTATAGTCATGTGATAAATGGCTGCAAATTAGCAAACACTCTACAAAATCCATGTTAATACCTGCTTTCTTTCCAACCACTGGAGTTGTCACTGGAGCAGCAACAGGGACTGGCTCGGCTAGTGGTTTGGGAGATTTTAGAGCTGTAGAAAGAATTAAAATGTATTAATTAATTGATTTTAATGTATATGTTTGTTAAAACTTATTACGTTACACTTTCTCAAGTGCCCTATAAAGCATGGATTGACTAGATCCTTGCTCACAACAAATACTCAGGAAATATCCTTCACTCCTGGTAGCACAAACAGTTAGCTAAGATATTTGCTTAACACACTTTTAACTGAAACCAACTCAATGGTAAAAGGCAAGATGTACAGGGAAATGTGTGTACAATTATTCATACTGAAAGGACTCTTACCTACTGCGGGTTTTGGTTCAGGAAGTGGGATAGCTGCTGGCTTAGGTTCTGGCACTTTAAACACACAACAACCAATAGGTTAGTATAAATATTTTATAACCTTATTTCAAAATACAGAAAAATCATAACAGAGAAGTGCAAAATGTTAGTGAAACTTTAAAACACAGACAATTAATAGAAGACAGACTTTTTTATTTTATTGTTTTAACTTGCAAAATCCACTGATGAAAGACAGAAGGGCAAATACATATACAGCAAGATGCAGAGATCTCATTGGAAGAGAATTGAATTCTTTAAGCACTGAAAAACTAAAGAGGAAATAAGACCCAGAAGAATGCAAAGAGGCTAAAAAGGACAATTTTTATGGCTGAATGATATTAATGATTAGTTTAGCTTATATAAAATGGTGTTCACTGATGGATGCAGTTTAGTTGCAGGAATAAGGAAAAGAGCACCACACATTTGGTACCTTTCTCTGGTTCAGGAGGTTTCTCCTCTTTTTTTGTGACAGGTGGTATCTCAATTTTCTTCTTGGGAACTTCTGGCTCTTTAAAATATTATTTTTATTTTGAAAGATATGTTTAAATTCATTGACTACCCAGATACCTTAACTGAAGTAATTTTAATATAACTAGAGTGGTTTAATATGACATTAGACATTTAGTCAAGTTCTATATATGTGATTAAGATGTTCAGTTGACCTTATGTTTAAGGTACATATATATTAACAATCAGACTTAGATAAAACTAGAAACAGAAAACAGACAGTAGGATATGCAGTTAAAAGACCATAACTGAAAGGATAATTGGATCAACTGTGGTTTATGCTGTCTTACATTTTAGTTTACATTATAAAACATTTTTAAAGTTTTCTTTTATATAAAATGAAGACAGAAAGAGAAATAGCCACCAAGGTTCACAATTCCAATCTGGACCTAGATTTTCTCAAAGTTTGGGTATATATTTTGTAAAAACTTAAACTCAGCATATTACAGGCATGGAGGACATTTGCACAATTCTGATCTGAATACAGGTTTAGACACTAAGCCCAATAAATTGCTAATCAGAAATAGGATTTTGGTTTGGGTCTCTCCATAATCAGAAGCATATGAATGTGATCTTGACTTGTACCTTCAGGTTTCTTTATCTTTTCTACTGGTTTAGGTTCTGGTTTAGTTTCTACTTTGGGTTCTTTCTCTGGTTTCGGTTTTTCCTCTTCAGGTGTTTTTCTAGGAACTTTGAAAGAGAAAGAATTTCAGTTTTTAAGGCCCTATATGAATGAAGAAGATGGTAATTAAGATAAAGATTTAAAAATTATCTGAACAGAGAAGAAATATGAAACAACCAGCATAGTGTCAGGAATATAGCTTTTATGTAATTATTATGGTTATTATCATAATGGCAATTTTACATTCAATCACCTGGAGCAAAAAAATGTTTTAATTTAGAGTGGTCCATCTGCTGGAAAATGTATATTTTAACATTCAGACTTAGAATAAAGTTAGTTATTAGATCATCTGAATGAAAAAGCCACTGAATTTACATAGAACTATAATCCCAGGATATTTTAGAACTCAATATAATATTGAAGACTTGTAAGATCTTCAGTTTGAATATATCTATACATCAAGTAAAACATCTGTTAAGAATGAAATTACATATCAAGTTAATTTTACTCTTGCCCATAACAATGACATATTTGATCACAAATGTTTTATCAGTAACAGATGAAACCAATAATACTGCTTAAAATTTGTTAAATTTATTTTTGGAGACATAAGAGAGAAGCTTTTAGGAATCCTTCATGACATTTCTGGTATTTTGAATAAATAATAGATTCAGCAACCGAAAGCCACACTACCAGTAAATTTTCAGAATTTTTTGATGAAGTACCTAAACTACCCGTAAATGCTTACTGTACTTGATAATTTGAATTACTGTATTAATGCCAACATTTCTCGTGAGCACAAAAATAATGTATTATGAGTTACTTTTAAATGATGAATTAGAGTGGATAATTCTGCACTAACATCTGAAATTACAAACGAATTTCAGGGCCAAAATCGTTGATTCTGGATTAAACTCCAATTGACTTCAAAAAGAGCAGGTTTAAGCCCTCTATTTTGTTGTTACCTTTTGCAAGGTAAATTGTATATCTTATAAATCTTTTTTTAGTCTACAATAAGTAAAAATATCTCTTATAATCATTATCTAAAGAACTAGAGACTTTTTAAAAAGAATTATACATGTGAAATTCCACTTTGATTTTAGTTAATATGAAATAGCAGGAAAGATAATTCAGTGCAAAGAATGGGAGCTATTGGTTCCCCTCTGTATAGCATGCCAAAAAGCAAATGAGCATGAGTGCATTGGGAAAGGAGTTGGCAGTGCTATCTGCTCTACTGAGCCCATGGAATGACCCCAATATGAACTCTGCATGGTCAGATCTTCACAGGACTGGAGAAGAGTGCTAGATTGGAATAATCGATCAGGCCAGCTTCCCTCTAACACAGTGGATATCCAAGCAGAAGCCCCATAGGTAGGGTGACCAGACAGCAAGTGTGAAAAATCGAGACGGAGGGTGGGGGTGGGGGGTAATAGGAGCCTATATAAGAAAAAGACCCAAAAATCAGGACTGTCCCTATAAAAGTGGGACATCTGGTCACCCTACCCATAGGGGAAGAGGCAATCATAGATTCCTAGATTCTAGGACTGGAATCAATCATTGGTTGCTAGGTAGCCACTGATAACTTGGCTCCTGAATTAGTGCTACTGCCAGGGTAGAGGGAATGGGGTCCAGAGAACAGCATGAAAAGGAAGACTTTCCTAGGGGATGTCCTGATATTCTCAGTGTTCTGCTCTGCTTTCTTTTTAGATCCTTTGGATCTACTGGATTTTCAACCTTTTCCTCCTGCAAGCAGCCACAAACTCCTTCAACAGGAAATGAGCCTCAGGCAGCATTTAGCTCATGTAATTTCCCACATAACTTTCTCTGGGAGGGCATAATGCAGTCCTAGCGCAGTGTTACTTTGGAATACTCAGGGAATGGATTTGTGTGCTTTCACCTTTATATCATGGCCAAATCACTGTACCTTTTTTAAGAACAACTTCTTCCTTTGGTGGAGGGGTAACTTCAGGAAGTATTCTGCGGCCTCTCTTTTCAACTCCGAGCACTTAAAACATCATTTCAAATTTCAAAATAAGTTCATAGCAGTAATAGCAGCCATCCAAATACACAAACCAAATGCTGATTTACAATAGAACATTCAAAACAGAAAATTAAAACAACTGAAATGGATGCAGATTGTTTTACTTAATCTTTTTTCCCCCTGTAGTATCTGTATATGCTTGTTTTATGGATCTAGAACTAGTAAGAGATTTTCACAAAGATAACAAAATAAATATATGAGTTTGAGGAACCCACAAAAGCTAAAAAATTCAAAGTTAAGGGTTAAAGGTAAAATTCTTCTCTCTGTCAATATAATGGATCTCATCCCTGATGTTCTACTCTACCTACAGTTGCAGGCCCTACTTACCTATCTACCTGGATTGTTGGTCTATGGTATTTATAAGATACCTGCCACCTTAATTGCTAAGATCCAAATAAACTTAGGAAGAAGAAAAAGATCCCAGAATTTTTTTTCTCTCACTCTCTTGCAGGGATTTCACTTTTGGCACGGTACCTTTTAATTTGTTTCACTAACTTCCTCATTTTGTGTAGTCTCACTTCCTGAAATTAAATGCTACAGTGTTGGGCAGCTGTAGTGTTTTCCCTGCCATAAGGATGTTAAATTTAATTATATTATGGTCACTATTACCAAGTGGTCCAGCTATAGTCACATCGTGGACCAGATCCTGTGCTCCACTTAGGACTAAGTCAAGAATTGCCTCTCCTCTTGTGGGTTACAGGACTGGCTGCTCCAAGAAGCAGTCATTTAAGGTGTCAAGAAGCTTTATCTCTGCATCCCATCCTGAGGTGACATGTACCCAGTCAATATGGGGATAGTTGAAGTCCCACATTATTATTGAGTTTTTTATTTTTATAGCCTCTCTAATCTCCTTGAGCATTTCACAGTCATTATCACCATCCTGGTCAGGTGGTCAGTAATATATCACTACTGCTATATTCTTATTACTAGAGCATGGAATTACTATCCATAGAGATTCTATGGTACAATTTGGTTCATTTAAGATTTGTACTTCATTTCATTCTTTCTTTCCCATATAATGCCACTCCCCCAACAGCACAATGTGTTTGGTCCTTCCGATATATTTGTACCCTGGTATTACTGTGTCCCATTGATTATCCTCATTTCACCAAGTTTGTTATTATATCAATATCCTCATTTAATATGAGGCACTCTAGTTCACCCATCTTATTATTTAGACTTCTAGCATTTGTATATAAGCAAGCACTTTAAAAACTTGTCACTTTTTAGCTGTCTGCCATTATGTGATGTAATCGAATGGGGCACTTTTTCATTTGACTGTTTCTCATCAGAGCCTACCCATATTTTATCATCTTCCATCCTCTCCTCCTTACTAGGACATAGAGAATCTTTATTAACAGATCCTCCCCTAAGGGATGTCTCTGTCCAAAACACCAGCAATCTGGTTCCATTTTGGTTTAGGTGGAATCCATCCTTCCTGTATAGGCTCCCCCTTTCCCAAAAGTTTCTGCAGTTCCTAATAAATCCAGACCCCTCCTCCCTACCTTTGTCTCATCTATGCATTGAGACTCTGCAGTCCTGACTGTCTAACTGGTCCTGCATGTGGAACTGGAAGCATTTCAGAGAATGCTACCATGGAGGTCCTGGACTTCAATCTCTTACATAGCAGCCTAAATTTGGCCTCCAGGACCTCTTTCTTACCTTTCCCTATGTCATTGTACCATGACCACTGGCTCCTCCCCAGCACTATACATAAATATTTCTAGAAATCTCAAGAGATCTGCAATCTTCGCACCAGGCAGGCAAGTCACCATGTGGTTCTCCTGGTCATCGCAAACCCAGCTATCTATGTTTCTTATTTATTTGAACTGCAGTAGGGCTTTATACCCCAAATAGAGTAGTGTAGATCCCCATAATTGATCCCACTTTAATGTCCTTCCCTAACACAGCTCACTAGCACATCCACCAGCTCCTGAATTACACAGTGGGAAAGGAAGGTGCGATTAAATCTAGAAAAATGAAAGATGTAAAACACAGAACAACAATGACAGATGACATCTGGACAACATCTTCCAAACTTTTAAAAGAGAAGTACATAGGAGCATACTGCAGAAGATGAATGTCAAGAACTATAATCTAGTGCCCAACAGAGACAGGAATGAGAAAATACGATTCCCCTCCCCCTCTGAGCCGTATACTAGATACCTTTAGCAGGGGTAAGCTCCACTTTCTCTGGAGCCTCAACAGGTTTTTCAGGAACAGCTTTCTTCCTTGGTGTGGGAGCTTTAAAGAAGACAGTTTGATTTTTACTACCTACATCCTTAGAATGAAACTATTTTAAAATGAAAAAAAGAAAAAATCCTTGTGCTAAAACCCACCAAACACCCCACCAACAAATAACTGATTACACTAGCAACATAACAAAAGAAAACAATGGACACAAACTACAGAGTTCTTTCTAAGTAGCTGTTGCAAAGGTGTAATGGGATCTTTAATGACCACATTTGTATAACAGCCCCAGCAACATTCTACCCTTGAGAATCATGCTGGCATCAGAACATAAGAATGGCCATACTGGGTCAGACCAGAGGTCCATCTAGCCCAGTATCCTGTCTTCTGACAGTGGCCAGTGTCAGGTGCCCCATAGAGAAAGAACAGAACAGGTAATCATCAAGTAATCCATTCCCTTGTCACCCATTCCCAACTTCTGGCAAACAGAGGCTAGGGACACCATCCCTGCCCATCCTGGCTAACAGCCATGGATGGACCTATCCTCCATGGATTTATCTAGTTCTTTTTTGAACCCTGTTATAGTCTTGGCCTTCAGAACATCCTCTGGCAAAGAGTGCCATAGGTTGACTGTGCGTTGTGTGAAGAAATACCTCCTTTTGTTTTAAACCTGCTGCCTATTAATTTCACTTGGTGACTCTTTTTTTCAGTGTGAAAGTATGTACAAATATGTTATCATATTATGCTAAAATCTTTTTCAAAGATTAGAAAAATTTAAAATATATCAACTTTTTCATAAATTTCTTCATTTTAATTGAAAACCACACAAACTGACTGGACAGATATTTCTGAAAGCTCATAACAGATAAACAATTAGTAAGGGCATCATTAGACTGAAAACAACAGAAACAAGCCCTGAGTTAGGCTAAAAGTAGTATATTAAAAAGCCCACTTTTCAAGAGGAGCAAATTATAATTAAAATGTGTTATACTGAAGTGTTCAGTAAAGCTGTTAATACTGATTTCAGTAGCTTCTTATACCTTTCAGCTGAACTTTTTCCATCTTAAATTCCTCTTTTGGTGGAATAGGTACCCGCGGCTTTGGTTTTTCAAGAATCTTCTTTTCAGGTTCTGGCTCTTTAAATAATAATATGGCATATTTAGAATATATCTACTATCATAAAGTCAGATGAAGAACATATAATGTACCAAAATCTCCATTCTGTTTCCAGTGAAGTCAATGGCAGAACTCTCATTGATTTAAATGGAAGCATAAATAGCTCTAAATAAATGTTTTGTTGCTTGCACATAACATGAATGTCCAGTATGAATTATGAAAGCACACTACTAACACAAGGACAAAAATACAAGAGGAAAACTGAATATCGGGAAGACTATTATAATTAAATTACAATGAACTGAGAATTTAGAACATATTTACACATACAATAACACTAGGAGAAAAACTGGGACTTAATACAAATACAACACAGTTGCGGAGAACTACGAAGCAAGATGTGTACAATTTTGAAATGAAGGTGTGCATTTGACTATGGTTACTGTATATACCTTCTACTGGTAAAACCTCTTTTACTACAGAGATCTCTTCTTCTGCTGGAGAGATCTCCTCTTCTGCTGGAGAGAGCTCTTCTTCTGATGGAGAGAGCTCTTCTTCTGATGGATAAATCTCTTCTATTTCTGAAGTAGGAGCAGGTTCTGGTTCTTCAGGCTCAATCTTCATGGTGACTTCAGGGACTTTAGAGAATATTGACAACTCGTATAAGACTGCCGTTTAAGACTGGGTCACACGAAGAATTATACAAATATCACATGAAGATACATACGGCAGGAAAACTACATCAACATACACATTCACAGAGACAAAGACAAACACACTTCAAGCAAAGTAAATGTACAATATTTGTTTCCTGGTTAATTTGGCTGTTTACACATTTTAAAAAAAATTACTGATGCATTCACGTCTTAGTGAGTGATCTGTGTGGGAGGGCAGATTTTTTGATCTCTAAATAATCTTGGATTAGTTATGGCTCTCAGGAGAATTTTGGTGCACATTGCTGCTTCTGCATAGTGACAGTTTTATATAACATTACATTGGCAGGTGATTTGTTGTTGTAGTCATTGAAAAAAATGAAGAATACTGAACTAGATAGGACTCTAGTGCAAGAAATAATTTAATGTTTGCAAGACAAAGCAATAACAAAAATGAGAATTGGAATGCTGCCAGCATACAATGTTGTTAATAACAGCTTTTATGAATGGATAGATTGCATCTTTATTGGGGGATCTTCTTTTTTAGCCATCATTAAGAATGCTTTTTCTTCAATAACAACTTCCTTAGATATATTTGCCCCTTTAAAAATATTATGTAATTTTTAGTATGACTGATATTCCACTGTGACAAATGCAACTATCACAGCTGATACAGAAAATGCACAGGACATGTTTACTTCAAATTGCACAGAGTAAAATTTACAAATCTCATAACATATTTTGTCCTATCCTTTTTCTGTTAAACACAGTGCTTTAGAGAACAAGACAAATTCCTCTTTATGATGATGTCAATGATATCTGTAGATGGTGGAGGTTCTGGCATTTTAGGTACAGCAACAGATATTTTCTCTTCTGAGGCAGATTCCTTTAGCACCTCAGGCACTTTAAACGTATTAGTATCTTTTACTTGCATGAATATTAAGGATATGAACAAACATTAAAAAGAACAATGAAACATAGGACACTGGGATAGCAAACATTCAGATATTATATAGTCTCTCTCTGTAACTAACAAAAACACACACACGAGTATAATTTACATGACAACGTTTCTTCTTTATGATTACGTCAATGATGACATGTACCTTTAGCAGGTGCAAGTTCTGGTTTTTTAGGCACTTTCTCTTCTGGGACAGCTTTCTTGGGCACTTCAGGCACTTTAAAGATATTAGTTCTGTTTACTTTTATGATTGTTAAAGATGTGTGTGAAATATTAAGGAGAAACATTACACAAAAGTCATAGATATCAAAATGCATTTACGATGCAACATTCAAACACAGATTAGCCACTTACACAACAAACTGTTGTACACACAACAGTTCACATGTTGAAGACACTTTACATAACAGACTGGAAAAAGTATGTTAAAATACTGTTCAAGAAGAAGAAAAAGAAAAGGTTCTATTACTGATCTGTACCTTTTCCTGGTAGAGGTTCTGGTTTCTTAGGCACAGCAGTAGGTTCTGTTTTTTTAGGCACAGGTACTTTTTCTTCTGGGACAGTTTTCTTGGGCACCTCAGGCACTTTAAAGATATTGGTTCTGTTTACTTACATGAATGTCAAGAATATGTACAAAACATTAAAGAGAATGATGAAACAGAGGACATTGAGACATTAATGACGGCTTCAATATTAAGATTTGTAGAGCCTTTCTCTCTCTCTCCCCTCCTGTATCAATTACACAATGAGTACTAATTCAATAACTGAAAAAAGGACAGGACACAATATACGAAAGAATGTTCAAGAAAAGAGGACAAAGATTCTTCCTCATGATGTTGTAGATGACGACATATACCTTTAGCTGGTGGAGGTTCTGGTTTCTTAGGCACAGCAGTAGGTTCTGGTTTTTTAGGCACAGGCACTTTTTCTTCTGGGACAGTTTTCTTGGGGACCTCAGGCACTTTAAAGATATTTGTTCTATTTACTTACATGAATATCAAGAATTGTACAAAACATTAAAGAGAATGATGAAACAGAAGATACTGGGATATTAAAACCATTAAAGATGCCATCCCTATTCAGGTATTATAGAGCCTCTCTCTCTCTCTCTCTTTCTCTCTCTATTTCTCTCTCTCTCACACACACACACACACACACACACACACACACACACACACACACACACACACACACACAAACTATCAGTTACACAATGAGTACTAATTCCATAACTGAAAAAAGGACAGGATGCAATATATTAAAGAATGTTCAAGAAAAGAGGACAAAGATTCTTCCTCATGATATTGTAGATGACGACATATACCTTTAGCTGGTGGAGGTTCTGGTTTCTTAGGCACAGGAGTAGGTTCTGTTTTTTTAGGCACAGGCACTTTTTCTTCTGGGACAGTTTTCCTGGGCACCTCAGGTACTTTAAAGACAATATTTCTGTTTACTTTTATGATTGTTAAAGATATGTACAAAACAGTAAGAAGAACAAATAAACAAAAGTCATGAATATCAAAATGTATTTATGAAGCAACATTCAAATACTGATTAGTCACTTAACATAACACACACTTACACAGTCCAGTTCACATGATGAATACACTTTACATATCTTAGATAGCTGATAACAGACAGGAAACAGTATGTTAAAATACTGTTCAGGAAGAAAAAAGTAGTAATACTGATCTATCTGAATTTTTAGCTGGTGGAGGTTCTGTTATATTAGGCACAGTAATTTGTTTTTTCTCTTCAGGGACAGCTCTTTCAGGTATCTCAGGTACTTTAAAGATATTAGTTTGCTTTATATTATAGTACTCAACAGATGTACAAAACATTAAGAACAATGAAACATAGAAGATGAGATAGCAAAAACATTAGAGATTCAATATTCAAATTTTGATTAGTCACTCACACTCTGACAGTACAATCTACTCAATTAGTACAATTTACAAATCTGAGATAGGAAAAAATGAACAACAATAAAGATGATGTTAACATAATGCTCAAGAAAATAAGACAAAGATTTTCTTCATGATGACATTGAGGATGACATATACCTTTAGCTGGGGGAGGTTCTGGTTTTTTAGGCACAGCAATAGGTATTTTCTCTTCTGGGACAGCTTTCTTGGGCACCTCAGGCACTTTAACGATATTAAGATCTTTTACTTTTATGAATGTCAAAGTTGTGTATTTTGCAGAGAAGACAAACAACGAAACATAAAACATGGACATATCCAAGACATTAATGAGGTCATGTTCAAACAAGGAGTCTCTCTGTCTCACACACGCAGTACAACAAGGGCGTCAAATGCTTTTTGTGAAAAAGATGAACTGCATTTTTAATTATGATCCCTCTGTCTGGGTATGAATTCAGGTACATCTACCCAGTCTATGCAGAGCAGTACTCACAATGGAAGGGACTGCTCAAATATCAATAGTGAAATCTGACCTTTATGTTGTAAATAAACTTTTATTTGTTATCAGCATTCACTGTTTGCTCAGTAATCTGTCTACACATTCCATATGGGAATGGGGGAGTAGAGAGGAACATTCAACACTCCCTTATTTCTGTCCTTTCTTTCTATTCCTTCTATATCTACCTCTGTCTCACTCTTTTCTTGTCTTTGTGTCTCCTTTTTTCTTCTCACTGCATTTCCTTCCCTGTATAAACTTCCAGTTTCACTGCTATCTGCTAGGCTTCACTACCACCCTTTCCTCATTACATCCATTAAAATGAAAAATGCTACATTAATATGTCATCATTATGCTTTGGAATTAATGCTCAGTGAATTTAAATGTGTAAGTGTGTGTGTAGAGGGAGCAGGAGAGGAGAAGGAGTTAATACCTCTCACATACATTGCTTCAGGCTACCAGCAGACTCAGGAAGAGGGCGCTGCAGACGTTAAGGGCATGTCTACATTTCCCTGCAGTTTGGACTAGGGGGAGTGGGTAACAGTGACGACCAAAGTGCTGCACTGTAACTCCCCCATGTGGACACTGCGAACGTGAACTTAAAAGTCTTGACAGGTTTCAGAGTGGTAGCCATGTTAGTCTGTATCAGCAAAAACAACGAGAAGTCCTTGTAGCACCTTAGAGACTTGAGTCTTGAGTTCACATAGTGCAAACTCAGGACCTTTAAGTTTGTGCCCACAGCTTCAATACAGGGGAGTTACAGCTCAGAACTTTGGTATATACTTCTACTCTCATCCCCTGGTTTGAACTGTGGGGCAGTGTAGACACATGCTTAAATTGAGTTCAGATTTGGCAAGTTTTTCTCATAACAATAGTTTCACTTTTTAAAAAACACAAAATCTTAGATTCTGAGCAATCTGAATATGTAAAGCAGACCAGGAAAATACTTCCTGTGACCGGATACAATAAATGAGTCAAGTATTTGACACCAGGAAGTACAATTCAAACAACAAGTGGAATTTTTAAATCTCAGGTAGCAGACAATGGACAGGACAAAGTATGTGAAAAGTGATGATGGTCAAGAAAATGAGACAAAGATTTTTCAAGACATGCACCTTTTGCTGGTGGAAGTTCTGTTTTTTTAGGCACAGCCAGAGGGACTTCTTCTTCTGGGACAGTTGTCTCAGGCATCTCAGGTACTTTAAAGATATGAGTTTGTTTCATTTTACAGTTATCAAAATGTGTTCAAAACGTTAAGAAGAATGAAACATAGAAGACAGAGATATTAAAAACATTGATGATGCCATAGTCAGGCTTTGATTACTCATTCACATTCTTTTACTCAGCACTGTTTGCTCAGTGAGTACACTTTACAGATCTCAGCTAGGAAAAAGTGAACTAGACAAAAATGTTAAGATAATGTTAAAGAAAATAGGACAAAGATTCTTCTTTAAGATGATATCCATGATAACATGTACCTCTAGCTGGTGGAGGTTCTGATATTTTTGGTACAGCAACGGGTACTTTCTCTTCTGGGACAGCTTTCTTGGGCACCTCAGGCACTTTAAAGATATTAGTATCTTTTATTTTTATGAATGTCAAAGTTGTTTATAAAACAATAAGATGAACAATGAAACAAAACAAGGACATATTCAAGACATTAACGAGTTCATAGTCAAACAACACTTAGTCTCTCTCTCTCTCTCTCTCGCATACACACACATGCACATAGAGTATAGCGAGGGTGTCAAACACATTGTGTGAGAAAGCTGAATTCCATTTTTATTTCTGATCCCTATGTCAGAGTACAAATGTAAGAATTTATGCCTCTCTCTACACAATGGGTAACTCCCAAAGGGAGGATGAACACAGATCAGTCATGGAATCTGACCTTTATGTAGTAACTAAAATCTTAATTATAATTATTCAGATTTTTTTCAGTAGTCTGTATTTACATTCACCATCACATGGGAGGAAATAAACTCCCTGTTAGGATTATCACTATTTCTACCCTTTGTTTCTATTCTGTTCATCTTCCTCTACTATTGTTTTAGTGAGACTCCTCTTTTCTTCCACCTGTAATTCCTTTTCTGCATTGCCTTCCCTACTCATTGGGCTTCCCTCTCACCCCATTCCTCATTTCATCTGCTACAATGACCCCAGATTAAATAATTAATGATTTTATTAAATAGCTACCATTGGATTTTGGTGTTAATGCTCAAGTAAATGGGGGATGGGGAGGACAGAGTTGTTTACACCTCTCTGATCCATTACTTTAGACTGTGTGCAGACTCAGAAAGACAGCATTGCATTAGCTTACATTGGGTTCACACTGAGAAAGTTTTCTGCACAATCATAAGCTCTTTTAAAAATATCAGGCTTTGAGTGTTTTGAATATGTTAAACAACCATGACAAAAAATATAGAATGGCTAGATATATTCAGTGGACCAGATGTTTGACACCCCTGGATTACATCTCACACACTGAGTAGAATCAACAAATCTCAGATATCAGAAAATGGACTGGACAAATTCAGCTAAAAATTAGGTTTAAAAGGACAAGACTAAGGCTCTTCCTTATGATGATATCGCTGAGCACTTGTACCTTTAGCTGGTGGAGGTTCTGTTTTTTTAGGTACGTCAACTGGTACTTTCTTTTCTGGGACCACTTTCTTGGGCACCTCAGGCACTTTAAAGATATTAGTGTCTATTATTTGTATGAATTTTAAAGATATGTTTGAAATTTTAAGAACATTAAGGAAACATAAAACTCAGGGACATCAAAAACATTGATGATGTCAGATATAAACATCAATTCCTCTTTCATTCTCTCTCCATGAAATTTCCCCTGTGCATTGGTCTTCTTCTGGAGCTCTGTGCATGGCTGAATTTCATCGTCTCTTTCTATTCCCACCCCCACACATGTACCACAGCGTACACAAGAACAATTTACAAATCTCACAGCAGAAAAAGAAGTGTATGTTCAAACAGTACTCCAGAAAATAAGACAAAGATTATTTATGATTTCATCAGTGATGACATGTACCTTTAGCTGGTGGAGGTTCTGGTTTCTCAGGCTCTTCAACTGGTACTTTTTCTTCAATAACAACCTTCTTTGGCACCTCAGGCACTTTAAAAATATTAATATTAATACCTTTCACTATGAGAAATTTCACAAATACGTTCAAAGTATTAAGAACAGAAAAACCAACATAAAACACAGAGAGATCAACAATGTTAAAGAGCCTATCATATTCCACAATCAGTTTGTCTCACTTACATGTAATAAGTAGGTTTTACAAATCTCAGCCAACAGCAAGAGACCAGAGAAAGGTCTTTGCTGTTGTCTTTAAATAATGTTCAGAAGAAAAAGACTATGATTTCCTGCCATTGCTTTATTTTCCCCCAATAATGACATGTACCTTTAGCTGGCGGAGGTTCTGGTTTTTTAGGCACAGCAACTGGTATTTTCTCTTCTGGGACCACTTTCTTTGGTACCTCAGGCACTTTAAAAATATTAATTTATTTTTATGTTAAGAAGTATACATACAAAGAGTTAAGAACAGAAAAGCTGCAATAAGAACATGAAACAGCATCAATGATGTCTGGCTTCAAAGTCTGATCTTACATATTACACTATTTTACTCCACTGTTGAATGAGAATGATTTAAGTATAAAGAGGAGAAGAGAATCCCACAAAACAAAATATATAAAATTGCAGATTACAGTGGGGAAAAAGATAGCTCAAAATTACTATTAAAAAAGTTACAACAGAAGGAACAAGATAAATTCCTGTCATGATTTTATCAATGATAATGTGTACCTTTAGCTGGTGGAGCTTCTGGCTTTTTAGGCACAGCAACCGGTACTTTTTTCTCTTCTGGGGCAGCTTTCTTGGGCACCTCAGGCACTTTAAAGAAAGAATATTTGTTTTGGTTATTATAAGAAATTTTACAGATACATATAAAATGTTAAGAATAAGAAGAAAACACAAATTATGGAGATCATCAATGAAGCCATTAGTTTGACACACATATATTGGTCTTATCCTCCCTTCCACTAATATAAGCATATTTCACTGTTATACCCTGCACTCTTCAGTACTTGCTGGATTTTTTTCTCTTTCGTGGTTAAATTATTCTGTCATTTTAGATTGCCATTTGGCTATGGCTGACATTGTCCATTCCACATATCTTCCCTTTCCCCCTAACATTTCTCATCTCTACAACTTCTTTCCATCCACACATTGTGGGCCTCATCCTACCCCGACTGAAGCCACTTGGGCCTGGGTCATTCAGTATGTGCCTTGAGACTCTTTAATCCCCTTTTGATCTGACCTGCTAATGTTTGCCTCAAGGACCACCCTCTTGCCTATTTTGTTAGGCAAATATCCTTAACAACCATTAACACTGATGAGAGTTATGGTTAAACAACAAAGAGATTATAGCCATCAAATGAATAGGTTTCTCACAATAAAAAATAAATAAGGCAGGGTGATGCTTACTTAACATACAACATTTGCAAGAACATGGCAAAGATCATTTCTTCCCCACCCCCTGTTGTTTTAGCTGTGGTGAGCTGTACCTTTGGCTGGTGGGACTTCTGGTTTTTTAGGCACAGCAATGGGTACTTTCTCTTCTGGGACTTCCTTGGGCACCTCAGGCACTTTAAAGAAACAGCATTACTTTCTGTTACATTTCAGAATTTCCAGGGTATGCAAATTATTAAGAATAAAAAGAGCAATCATAAAAGCATATCAGGAACATTAGTAATGTCAAAGAGTGCTTTGTTATACACATAACTCAGTGTGTTACTTCTATTTAAGAAATCTTTAAATGAGAATAAAAATACAAAACAAAACACAACCATTAATTTCCAAGAGAAAAAGATATTTTTTCTTTATAACATTCCCACTGTTAATATGTACCTTTAGCTGGTGGAGGTTCTGGCTTTTTAGCAACTGGTATTTTCTCTTCTGGGACAGCTTTCTTGGGCACCTCAGGCACTTAAAGATATTAGTGTCTTTTACTTTTACGAATTCCAAAGATACATATAAAATATTATGAACAGAAAAGTAACAAAAAACAAGTGGACATGAAAGAACATTAAAGATGCTAAATATAAATACCAGTTGTTAACACAAACATTCTGTACAAATTACAAAGAGATATTTTCATCACAAAATTTCCATTGGCCCATCATTCTTCTAGCCACAGCATGGTTGCCAGAGCTATTCACAGGAACTTCAGTTGTTCTTATTTAGCCAATTGGTGGCACACCATCCAAATTGGCAACTCTAGAGACTTTTAATTGACTGAAGGAATCATAGAAACTGGCCCAAGGGTCTTCTGTTGCTCCCACGCAAATCAATAACCAAATATCCACTAATATCAAAGTGAGCTTTATCAAATGGGAACTTTGCAATATTATGATCTGCTGGCTGTGGATGGATTTGATGAATCTTGTGACGGTATTTACAACGACTGTTATTGGGGTACCATTGTTTGAGGCACCCCTCGAAATACAACACAGGAAAATTTCTAATGAAGTTTTTTTTGTTATGAGTCACAAACAAAACTGGATTCTAAATGAAAAAGGCTTTTGAAAACACGTTTAAAAAAGGATAAGAAATGCTAACATTAAAGAATCATTGTGTTTTCCATAACTCCCCCGACTTATTAGATTAAGTAGGGAATGGTAAGATACATATTCTGATTTATGATATTGAAATATAAAAATGAAGAATTGTTAAATGGTAAGAGTAAGATCTTTATTTGCTATATTTGAATGAATTGTAATTAAGGATAGTGAATGAGTATAGATAAGATGACAAACACTCAGCACAACACCTTGCTTGGCATAAATGTGGTTTTGCAAATTACTGTTTTGCATAGAATTTCTGATTTGTTTTAAATGATATTTTTGATGGCACAATAAGTAATATGTTTTGCTGGAAGATGTAAATCAGAGGTACATAAACATGTAATGATAAATAAAAACATCCTTTTTCTGGGAATGCTAGGAACAGGATGACACAGAATAACATGACCTAGAAACTGCAAAACCAGCAGAAAAATGCAGAAGTTGGGTTACTGAAGCTTGGTCATGCGTAATGTATGAGTTACATAAAAAATAAAGGGTTTATGTGGTAAAAGCCAATTGGATAAAGGTTAAATAATCTGGAATGTGGAAAGGTATAAAAAACCCTCAAGGGAACAAGCCTCTAATAGGAGAAACACTGGACCAGAAACTGAAGAACAGGAATGCATGATGAGACCAGGAGATCAGAGGAGGTGACAACCATCATGGAAGGTGGAAAGACTTCCTAGTGCTCCGGAATGTGGTAACTTGGGCTCCTACTAATTCCATCTTGTCTGTTATTGTCTGGCATAAACATATGTTCAGACATTATAAGTGAAAATAATTCTGTCTAAAATTGTATAAATAAAGGCAAAAATTGATTAAGCCTAAATTGGGTTGACTTGTGACTCAGTTTCCCTCTTTAAGCCCAGCAGCTGTGATATTCATATGGTGGGAGTAAGGATTGCCTGTATGTGGGCTTAGATATATTATTTTTATTGATTATAATACTTAATACAATTTCATTCCTTTCTCTTTCAGCCAGTTGTCTGACATCCTTTTATATGCCTTGGGAATGGGAGTTACGCTTGCACATCTCGGGGAGAAGAAACTGGCAAATAAAAAGACTTTACCGACTATTTGATGATGACACCCCTCACCCAAAAAAAAAAAAAAGAAAGAAAAGAAGAAGACAGGATGAACCTCAAGAAATATAATGATTACCAGAGAAAAAGAAAGATATTTTGTATCATGATTTCATTTATGATGCTTTATACCTTTAGCTGGTGGAGCTTCTGGCTTTTTAGGTACAGCAACAGGTACTTTCTCTTCTGGGACAGCTTTCTTGGGCACCTCAGGCACTTTAAAGATATTCATTTATGTTAATTTAGGAATTTGGAAATTCCAAAGGCATATGCAAACAATTAAAAATAGTAAAGAAACATAAGAAAGGGACATACATAACATGAATGATGCCAAATCCTGATGACAGTTTGACACACAGAATTTACAAATTACCAAATGATTACAATTTATGAATAAAGTCCTAGACAAAGAAGATTTTTTTCTCTCAGCACAAGACTCTTTATTTTATCTGCAATTTTATCAGTTAACATATACCTTTGGCTGGTGGAAGTTCTGGTTTTTTAGGCACAGCACGGGGTTCTGGTTTTTTAGGTACAGCAGTAGGTTCCAGTTTTTTAGGCACAGCAATTTGCACTTTTTCTTCTGGGACAGCTTTCTTGGACACCTCAGGCACTTTAAAGATATTAGTTGGTTTTAAGAATTTATAACATATAAGAAACAGAGATACAACATAAAACAAAGATAGACAAATTGGTAAAACAGGCAAGGATCAATTAGAACCAACACACTGACTGAACATATTGAACATGAATTAAACCATGCATATGAATAATTGTATTTTTCTGGAATTCTTTGCTTTGTAAATTCCTTGAAAAGGTGATGTACCTTTAGCTGGTGGAGATTCCTCTTTTCTAGGAATAGCAGCAGAAACTTTTTCTTCTGGGGGAATTTCCTCATAAACCTCAGGTACTTTAAAGATATTAGTTTTCTTTTAGAAATTTCATTTACTTACAACATCTTAGAACAAAAAGACAACATGACAAACAACAAATGTAGGGCCCTATCTTGCAGTGGGATACACAAAGCTGCTCTTTACTACTTCTCAGAAGTAGGCCAATTGCCAGTAAACATGAAACAAACCCCATGAAAACAAAATCTATTGTCTGGCTATACCAAAAGAAGGACAGGAGACACTTGATATGGATTTAATCAGGCTGCAACTTTACTATATAGATTTCTGGGACTACCCGGCAGATAAAGTGAACAGTGCAGGCAAATCCGTGTTTATTCAAATAACTACCTGGGATTCCACCAGCCCCCCCTTCATTTTCCATCCAGGTCCCCCAACCAACTCCTGGCTTGCACCTTAGCATCCACCCTCCTCTGTAGGAGGGCTAAGGTGGGCTATAAGAAAGAGGGGTTGGCTCCCTGCCGTACCAATCATAACAGTCCCCAACTTCCCTTCTCTGTTCTGTTCCTTTATCCAGCACCTCCTTTTAAGTCCTTTACTAGGCCATTTATTTGGTTACTGGATGCCTTCTTTATGGAGTACCTGCACTGGACATCACACTTACAAAATAAGTGGCAACATATAGCTTACCACCTTTTCTCCCCACCAGAAAAGGTCCTCATTGACCTCACTGTGCGAAAGGTAAAAAAAACCTCCTTCCACCACAGGCAACATGGTGGTGAGGGAAAAAATTCCTTCTCCCACCCCCTAAAAAGGAGTGACTAACACAATGGCCACATCAGGGTTTATATCAGACAGAACATTAATTACACATTAAAAGAGGTTAGAAAACAATAAATGAAGAGATTTTTCTGCCCTTGAAATTCCAGTCAAAGGTTCATGTACCTTTAAAAGGTGGAGCTTCTTCTTTGGGTGCAACAATAGGTACTTTCATTTTGGGGACAGCTTTCTTTGGCATCTCAGGCACTTTAAAGATATTAGTTTGTTTAGGAATTTTAAAAATATCAATATAGAGAATTAAGAAACAAAATACAAAGCTTTTATAAAATAACAAAAACCTAAATTAATGATATTAAACTATGAAGACTAGTGACTCAAATTTTCTGGAATTCACTGCTTTGTAATTCCAGTGAAGAGTTGATGTACCCTTAGCTGGCAGAGCTTCTTCTTTCCTAGGGACAACTGTAGGTACTTTTTCTTGGGGGACAGTTCTCTCAGGAACCTCAGGCACTTAAAGATATTAGTTTTTCTTTAGACAATTCAAAATTCTTACAAAAGCCTAAGACAAAAGCCAAACACAAACTATGAACAGAAACAAAGGATACTAACAACACACAATATTATCCAAGGTCCCTAGCATTCTGCAATACTGGATTTTTATTGTTGCAGAATCATAGAACCATAGGACAGGAAGGGACCTCGAGAGGTCATCTAGTCCAGTCCTCTGCACTCATGGCAGGACTAAGTATTATCTAGACCATCCCTGACAGATGTTTGTCTAACCTGATCTTAAAAATCTCCAATGATGGAGATTCCACAATCTCCCTAGGCAATTTATTCCAGTGCTTAATCACCATGACAGTTAGGAAGTTTTCCCTAATGTCCAACCTAAACCATTCTTGCTGCAATTTAAGCCCATTGCTTCTTGTCCCATCCTCTGACATTAAGAACAATTTTTCTCCCTCCTCCTTGTTACAACCTTATATGTATTTGAAAACTGTTATCATATCCCCTCTCAGTCTTCTCTTCTCCAGACTAAACAAACCCAGTTTTTTCAATTTTTCCTCATGTTTTCTAGACCTTTAATCATTTTTATTGCTCTTCTCTGGACTTTCTCCAATTTGTCCGCATCTTTCCTGAAATGTGGCACCCAGAACTGGACACAGTACTCCCACTGAGGTCTAATCAGCATGGAGTAGAGTGGAAGAATTACTTCTTGTGTTTTGCTTAGAACACTCCTACTAATACATCCCAGAATGATGATTTTTTTTTTCAGCAGTGTTACACTGTTGACTCATCTATGACCCTCAGATCCCTTTCTGCAGTACTCCTTCCTAGGCAGTCATTTCCTATTTTGTATGTGTGCAACTGATTGTTCCTTCCTAAGTGGAGTACTTTGCATTTGTCCTTATTGAATTTCATTCTTTTTTTTTTCAGACCATTTCTCTAGTTTGTCCACATCATTTTGAATTATCATAGAATCATAGAATATCAGGGTTGGAAGGGACCTCAGGAGGTCATCTAGTCCAACCCCCTGCTCAAAGCAGGACCAATTCCTGGAAAATTATAATCCTATTCTCCAAAGCATTTGCAACCCCTCCCAGCTTGGTATCGTCCGCAAACTTTAAAAGTGTACTTACACTCTCTGCCATTATTCAAGTAATTGATGAAGGTATTGAATAGAGTCAGACCCAGCACAGATCCCAGGATCCCACTTGATATGCCCTTCCAGCTTGACTGTGACCTACTGATAACTACTTCTAGGAACAGTTTTCCAACCAGTTATGCACCCACCTTGAAATATGTTTTTTAGGTCTGATCCTGTGTTAATTATTCATACAAAGTTTAAGGCTTTGTGGCAAAAATCAATTATACCACAGAATGAACTTGTTGCAGTAGCTTGTGCCTCAGAATTGTATTACTGTAGAGTCTACCTCTAAGCCAATGCAGTAAACTGAGGGCCTTGGATATCTCACACAGAACATTAAATCAACTTTAAAAGAGGCTAAAACAGAATATGGTGAAGATATCTTTTCTTTCATGAAAATTCCAGTCTGAGCTCATGTACCTGTAATTGGTGGAGCTTCTTTTTTAGGTATGGCAGCAGGTATTTTCTTTTGCTGAACAGCTTTCTTGGGCACTGCAGGCACTTTAAAGATATTAGTTTCTTTTAAGAATTTATAAAATACAAAATGTAAAGAACAGAAGGGTAATGGAAGACACAGATGGACAAGACTATCAAGGAGTAGTTAGAATGAACACATGAATTATTTGCATGGAACTGAATATGGATCATGAGGATGAATAACTGTAAGGTACTGGAGCTCTTTGCTTTATGAATTGCTTGAACATGTGATATACCTTTAGTTGGTGGAACGTCCTGTTTTGTAGGAGCAACAGGAACTTTTTCTTCAGGGAGAATGTCTTCATAAACTTCAGGCTCTTTAAAGATATTAGTTCATTTTAGACATTTCAAAAATATTTGCAAAACAAAGATTAGAAAGACAATGTATAATGCAAACATGCAGACACATAAAGCAACATAACTACCTGAACACATGTATAAATTAAGGAGACATCATCAATTTAAATACCACACTTGCTTTTATCTGATTTTTTTTTACCTACTGTTGCTGCAATACCAATTAAGATGACTAAAAAAGATTGTGTGTGTGTGTATAGGATTATAGGATATATATTTTTCCTTTGTTTTTCCAGTTAGTTTAATTTTTATATTGGACTGCACTCTTTTTATAATCAATTTCACAGTTTCTCCTGGGTAATCAGTTATGCCCAGGAAAGCACAAAGCATTACTCAAGACAGCATTTAAGATGCACCTACTCAAGTCCCATCAAAGTTAAGCATTGCATAAATGTTTTCCTGAATCAGAACCCGAACCTATTTATTTGTGGGTCTTTCCCAGAAAGTAACATGGGAGAGAAAAATATTTTAAAAATAGAAAAATATGATTGGAAACAAAAAGGCATAGAGACTCAAGAACGGTGATGGGGATGTATCTGAAACTAACTGTAAATAATTTTTCTTTAAATTTAAATTTTACGGTGTCCCTCTAATTATATTGAAAACAGACTGCACCATGAAGCTGATTGACTAATTCTCTGCAGTTTGTTGCTTTGTAACTCCAGTGAAGAGTTGATGTACCTTCATATGGAGGAACTTCCTCTTTTCTAGGAATAATAGTTGGTACTTTTTCTTCAGGGACAACTCTTTCAGGAACCTCAGGCACTTTAAAGATATTATTTATTTATTATTATTTATTAAAGATAAAGACAACAAAGAACAACTAATAAAAAAGTACTGCCAAAGTCTCCAGTACTCTGCAGTTCTGTAGGAGCGGTCATTATTCAATTACAGAGTTAATACCACAGATTTGAATGATTTGAAGTGTGGTCCAACATGGAATAGATTCCATTCACTCTTTTCCATTTGTATTTGCCCTCCTTTCTTCCCAAGATACAAGGGACTACCTTGAATTATTTCAACTTGATATCTGTGGCACAACCAGTTTTAAATACATATTTAAAAGCCTTCTTTACAAATAATGTGTATAAGTTATTCTCTAACATTTTCAATTTAAACAAATTTAAACAAAATTCACTTATATACTTCTAGCACTAAAAAGTTCAGGGCCTAATATAATTCTAGAACTAAAAAGTTGGGGACTCCTTTCCCCTTAATTTCAAGAGAGTAAAGTGCAGTTACTTTCCAGTTCACTTGTGTGACGCAAGTGAAGTGTTTGACTCAGAATTTCTTACTCCTCTTACAGAATCAAAGGTGCTGCAGGATACTAGGGACCTTGGCTATATCGCAAAGAACATCAATTACACTTTAACGGCTGTTAGTTAGGAGTGAGATAAAGATGAAGTCTTTCCATAAAATTCCAGTCAAAGGTTCCTCTACCTTTCAGTGGTGGAACTTGTATTTCAGGAATAGGAGTGGGTAGTTTTTCTTCAAGGACAGCTCTCTTGGGTACGGCAGGCACTTTAAAGACATTTTTTAACTTTTAGAACTTTTAAAGTTACTTAGAGGAAGTCAGAAAAAAGAAGAGCAAAGCCCAGAAAGACACGCTTGTCAAACAAGCAAGAATTAAATGCTTCTTGCAGGACATTCATGCTGATGAAGATATCAGAGAAGAATAGGTCTAACTATAGTTTTCATGTACCTTTAGCTGGTGGAGGCTCCTTCCTTTTAGGAACAGCCAAAGTTACTTTCTCTTCCTGTACAGCTCTCTTATGTACTTCAGGCACTTTAAAGATATAGTATTTTTTTTAGGAATCTTACATATACAACTTAATAAGTCATTACGAACAGAAAGACAACGTAAGACACAGGATCATACTTAATTAGGACAAACAAATAATCACTGAGACAGAGTATATTCCTGTCTTACGCAACAAACAATGAAGATCAAAGACTTAAGTAAGAGTTCATTGTATCGTAATGGCAACAAAGAATAAAGGTACCTTTAGCTGGGGGAGCCACTTCTTTTTTAGGAACAGCGACAGGTACTTTTTCTTCTGGGACTGGTTTCTTACGCAGTGCAGGAACTTTAAAGACATTGCTTTCTTTTAGGAATTTTGCAATATTTATATTATTTAAGAATAAAAGTGACACAAGAAACCAAACATAAAACTTTAATTCAACAGAAAATATCACAGAAATTAAAAGAACACGAGCACACAGCATCCTACATCACTTTTATTAACTTGTGAGCTAGCTGGCCATGTCTGTGCTTCCTGATTCTTGGTGTGTTCAATCTCCTTTAAATACACATGACTAACTCCTTATTGGATTAATTTCAGATGGACTTTTAAATAGTCCTTTTAGACAGATTATGAAATATTGCATGAACTAAGAAGCCGTATCCTGCTATTGATATGCAAGCAAAACTCCCATTCAACTTTAGGAGGTAAATCCTACACTCTAGTTTTGGCCTCAATTTGGCCCCATTAAAGTTAATTGAGAGATTCTCAGTGACTTCAGTGAAAGCTGGATCAAGGCCTAAATCCTTATCCAAAAATTCCTCTCACTGACTTTCAGTAGGATAATTTGTATGAGTAAGGACTAGCATATTTGGCACAAAGGGTGTTTTGTGCAAATATGGCCCTATAGTGAGAACAATATAGAGCTCTGGCCTACATCAGAAAGTATGCTACCTTGCCAATGGCAGTACTATCCATGGCCTTCTACTGTATTAGTAGAGCATGATATAGGGAACAGACTAGGAGTGAAATCCTGTTCCCATTGACTTCAGTGGGGCCAGGCTTCCCCCCTAGAATTATAGCTATAATTGAGAAAGATCCTCACTGTTTTTGAAGATATGGGTAGAAACTGTTCATTCATTTGACATGAGGAGGGGAGGGTGAAAAAAAGGCTTAAAAGATTTGAGGTTATTCATCAGCAAGGAATAGAGGGGTGGGCCCTTCTTTGAATAAATTCCCTACCTTTCCATTCCTTATATGTCATACAAGGATCCAGAGGAAAATTGCCTTCTGAGAAAGGATCTGCAGGACTTTGTGTTTTAAAAGAAATATTGTTGATTTTGTATCTTAATCCTAATTTTGACTCAATTGGCAAATAAAAACTCCAGTCTTAATGGTCAAATAATAGGAGGGACCTTCATTACTGGAAGTTGGGATTCTGGGGAGACAGAGGGTTCCGTTTTAAATTTATCCAGTAGCTGATGTACCTTTAGCTGGCGGAGCTTCTTTTTTAGGAACAGCAACAGGTACTTTTTCTTCTGGCACAGCTCTCTTAGGCACTTCAGGCACTTTAAAGACATTTTATTAGGGATTTTTTTAAGTTACTTGCAAAGATGTAGGATCAATGTAAGACATGAAGAGCAAAGATCACATATTTGTAGAACCACATCCTTATCACACACACAAATATAGATGAGAACAATTACTGTGCTCAACATTATGTGAGCAACTGAAAACTGAGGAAGATCCTTTTTCAGCAGGGTGGGGAATGATCATTGTCAAAGCACCATCTGGTTGGTATGGGGAATTTCAAATTATAATGATGGGAAGAAAGGTCCTAACTAAGTTTTAGCTGCTCTATGGTTGAAAATTATTGTGGGGCAAAATGTTTCTTAAAAGGAAATAGGGCTGCCACCCATAATTATACTGGATGTAGACCATAGTTGAATTGCATCATAAGGCAGCCATTTATGCAATGTGCAAATTGCTCTAGTCACAGTGAAATGAAGTTGTCTTTGCTTTTGAAGGCTCAGTGGGAGTCTTCTCATCCTACCCCCAAATAGGTTTTCTGAGGTGCGGGAGGGGAAATGGCCCTCAAGTTGATTATCACCACTAACTACAGACACGGAAAGGAGGACTGAAGACAAAAAACACAGACTTGAGCACTGAAAGGAGGACTGAGCATGAGGGGGAAACTTGACATACAGAGTTAACAATGAAAAATCATGATTTGGTGTACCTATAGCTGGTGTGGCCTCGTACGCCTCTTCAGCCTTCTTAACTTCCTCATGCTTCTCATAGACTTCTTCAATCACCTGAACCTCCTCATATTTCTCATAGACCTCTTCAGGCTCAGGAATCTCCTCATACTCCTCAATCTCTTCAGGCTCCAGAACCTCCTCATAGATCTCTTCAGGCTCCGGAACCTCCTCATAGATCTCTTCAGGCTCCGGAACCTCAAACTCTTCTATAGCCTCATAGGTCTCATACTTCTCATACTCCTCATACTCATATTTGTACTCCTTCCCTGCAGGAACAGGGGGAGCAGCAGGAACAGGCACTCTCTCTTCCTGGGTGGGTTTCTTAGGTACCGCAGGAACTTTGGAGATAGTATTATTACTGTTACTACCTTTAAAGTATTGGAAATGACTTATACAGAGTAAGACAAAAAGAGTCAACAAAAAAACACATCTTATAAATACAACAAGAAGTTTTTGTAAAAAGGAAGAGAGATTCTATGAAAAGTGATTACATTCCAAAATATTTTAGAAACAAGTAAGAGCAATAGATCTTTTGAAGAAATTCAGTAAGGCGTGTCTCTACCTTTGGCTGGAGGAACTTCCTTTGGTTTAGGAACAGCAGCTGGCACTTTTTCTTCAGGAACAGATCTCTTACGTACCTCAGGGACTTTAAAGATATGATTTTCTTTTAGAAATTTTAAATGGTTTAACAAAGCAATACAAATAAGAAAGCAACACAAAACAGTCTCACGATTTTGTAGCGCAACAATTAATCTTTGAGACAAGAATACACAGAAATTTGACAGAACATTCAGAAAATGCTGGTGTTAGAATAAGATCAACAATTTTAACACATATGATAGCTGTCAAGGGTGCATGTACCTTTCACAGCTGGAGGCTCCACTTTTTTAGGAGGAGCAACAGGTATCTTCTCTTCAGGAATAACTTTCTTAGACACCTTAGGCACTTTAAAGACATTATCTGGTTTTAGTATTCTTGTTACACAATATCAAAAACAATGTCCAAGCACATAAATTTACAAACAACAGAAATATAAATCTACAAACAAATACCAAAACACAGAAGTAACACAAGGCACATATTATAAAATGCTTTGTATAAGAAGTTGAATAATACACATTAATTAGTGCCACTGTTTATATTTTCATTTTTAAGCTACTGTACCTTTAACTGTTGGAGCCTCAACCTTTTTAGGAACAGGCACTTTCTCTTCAGGGACAGGTTTCTTAGGCACCTCTGGCACTTTAAAAGACATTTGATTTTTAAAATTTCATTTTCAAGCAACACCAGAAAAAGAAAGAGGACATAAAATGCCAGGACACAAAGAAAGCAAGAACTGAGCTAAAGAACATACTGTGAGTGTTTTTAAGGTGGAATCAGGTTACAAACAACAGACCCTTTCTCTATAGGGACAGATTTTTCAGGCAACTCAAACGCTTTGAAGATGTTTTCTTACGTTAGCAATTTGAGAAATTGTATACATCAGAAACAGAAGAACAACACAGACACAAGAATACAAATGCATGGGACAAAATTACAACTGTATCTTGTAAAGCCTTATCCCAGTGAAGTCAATTTCAAAACTTCAGTGGATGCAGGCTCAGCCTCAGATTGGATGTTAATGCGGTTATTGAAAATGTAAGGGAATAATAACACTGCTTATTTGCCTTGCAATTAATATATGTACCTTCTGCTGGCGGAGGCTCCATTTTTTTAGGAATGGCTACAGATATTTTTTCTTCTGGGACAGGTTTCTTTGGCACCTCGGGCACTTAAAGATATTATTTCATTTTAAGAATTTCATTTTCAAACAACATCAGAAAGAAAAACAACATAAAACACAAGGATACAAACTTGCACAATAATAATCACTGATACAAAGAATATTCTGTATGTGTATTTCATAGTAATGTTACAGTGGAATTGGGTTGTAAGGAACAGCTTGGGCAAGTTTCCTGCTGATAGTTATCTACGACACATCATTACCAATCAAACACTATTAGCAACACATATTACAAAAAGGGAGGACATAGAAACCCCTTTGGCATCTTATTTTGCATACCAAGAGCTACCAGTGTGTTTGCTTTCTAGTTTAGTTTTAAACCACTCTGCTGAACGGGCATAAATTGTTCAACATCATTGGATGCTGTCTATCTCAGTTGTCTTCATTTCTGCTTTTGCACAGTTAGGATTTGAGTTCTTGTTACCCAGTCAGATGTGTTTGTACCCTTTTTCTGTAGCAGATTTGGCTGTGCATGCTGTGAGATTTTAGAATATACTGCAGATCTCTCAGGCTGAGTATGGGAGATTCTTCAGGACACAGAGATCATATCACATCCTTGCCCAAGGGAAAATCTAAGAGAATTCTACCAGATATTTTGTTTAAAAGACACATTATGCCACACAGACACTATGTGCAGGGCACTGCTGCTTTGATTAGCATACAACAAGGCTCTTAGTTTTGTTCTTGGCAGATCATTATCATTGGAAACCAGCTGATCATTAAAAGTCTGATTCTGAGCCAATTGAAGTCAGTGCCAAAGCTCCCTTTGATTTCAATGCTGCAGAATCAAGCCCTGTGTGAGCCCTACTATTCCTTAACAATTAACACTGGGGTATGGAAATAAGGATCTAAATAGTGATAACCAAATTCCACTGAAATGTCAATGTCCAAATGACAGAACACTCACTTCCATATACCCCAAAATTATGTACCTTTAGCTGGTGGAGCTTTCTTTACTTTAGGAACAGCAACAGGTACTTTTTCTTCTAAGACATCTTTCTTGGGCACCTCAGACACTTTAAAGATATTTTGTTTTAACAAATGTAATTGTTAGTACAACATCAGAAACAGAAAACAGAAGACAGCAAACACTTAAAACAACATATAAGGAGGGAATTACACAAATGTGCCTTAAATTTATTTGGATGTGAAAGATTCAATGGAACAAAAAGTTTTATATTATACAAACACACATATATATATACACACATATACAGTAAGTCTATACACACACAAACGTTGAATATATATAAATAGTCTCCGTTAGAAGGTGATATACCTTTAGGTGGTGGAGGTTCTGGTTTTTTAGGTGCAGGGACGGGTTCTGGTTTTTTAGGTACAGGGATGGGTTCTGGTTTTTTAGGCACAGCAACAGGAACTTTCTCTTCAGGAACAGCTTTTTTTGGGACAGCAGGCACTTTAAGAAATATTATTTTGATTTATGAATCATTGTTATAGTTTCCAATGCTCCAAAATAGAAAGACAACATAAAACAGGGTACAAATGTGTAAAGCAAAAACCAGTTTTCTAAACACTCCATTATAGAAACATTCACAGTGTGGGCTTGATCCTGAACCCACTGAAATCAATGAGCAGATTTGCTATTGAGTTCTTTTGGAACAGGATCAGACCCCTTACTTGTAATGTTCCATATGTGAGCAACCAATGAAAGAATTGCTTGGATGCATCACAAACTGATGTACCTTTCGCTGGCGGAGCCTCCACTTTTTTAGGCACTGGAACAGGCACTTTCTCTTCTGGAACAGCTTTCTGTGGCACTTCAGGCACTTTAAAGATATTATTGTACTTTGAGAATTTCATTTTTGAACCATAAGATACAGAACAGTGACATGAAACATAAGACCACAGAATAACAATTCTCAAGAACAGAAATATCTTTCTCATCATGATGCATGGAATGATGAAAAGGTGAGTAAAGAATGAAAGATTGTGATGTACACATTGAATCATACACTGTTGTACCTTTGGCTGGTGGAGCTTCCTTTCTTTTCGGCACAGGAACTGGTACTTTTTCTTCTGGCACAGGTTTCTTTGGCATCTCTGGCACTTTAAAACATTATTTTGATTGAGAATACCTCACACATACCATTCCAAACAGAAAAGCAAAAAGACATGTTCACAAAGATTTCAAATGAAGATATGCCTCCCAAAGAACAAGGTAATAAATGTTTATATCAAACATACAACAAAAACACCCTATCACCCCTGGGTAAACACTTTTCAAATCACTTCATATCTGACCTCTCAGTCCTCATCCTCAAAGTAAACCTGTGCAACATCTTCAAGACATGAGCTTGGGAGATTAAATTCATAACTTTACTAGACACTAAAAATCATGGACTCGATAAAGACACTTGATTTATGGCTCATTACAACAATTTGTAACCTGCTAACCCTCCTTTGTCCTATGACTGCAGAGATGCTAACTGCCCATATAACCTTGAATGGTGTCTTGCAACATGTGTTAACTCCTTATGCTCAACGCCTTATGTTCTACCTTATATTTAGCTGTGACACACTAAGTACCTTTCCCAGACTTGAAGAAGAGCTCGTGTAAGCAAAAAAGCTTGTCTCTTTCACCAACAGAAGTTGGTCGAGTAAAAGATATTACCTCACCCACCTCATCTCTCTAATATCCTAGAACCAACATGGCTAAACTATGCAGCAAATATTCAAATAATAGTAAAGTTTATTAAATACTAAACAAAGTTTGATAACTTCAGAGAAGAGGTGATGTACCTTTCACTGGAGGAGCTTCTTTTCTCTTGGGAACAGGTACTTTTTCCTCTGGGATAGGTCTCTTGGGCACCTCAGGCACTTTAAAAATACCATTTTTGTTTTAGGAATTTACTTACAAAACAACAGGAACATAAAGTACAAGAACTCAATTGTAGTGCAAGAAAGTTACTCCAGCACAAACAGGTACCACTCAACATCAATTTAATATTAAAAGACAGGAAACAGCACTATAAAGGGATGTGTTTATTTGTAATGAGCCAAATCCTGCAGTTCTTACTGGGCCATTGATCTGACAAGGCAAATTTATCTTAATGTCCCATTGGCCCGGAGCAGCGATCCGCGGCCAGTGGGAGCCGCGATCGGCCAGACCTGCAGATGGGGCAGGTAAACACAGTGGCCTGGCCCGCCAGGGACTTTCCCTACACAAGTGGCGACCCCTGTTTGAGAAACTCTGTATTAGCTGATCAAAGTAAATTCTAAATTCACCTCTAGGGTGGGAAAATATAAAACAAAAATTTTGATAAGCCCTTAACTTCCTTTTGAAATTTGGACTTCTCCTAAATCACACAGGCAGTTCTAGATTTTACCCTTTGTCTTTGTGTTATGATGTGAGGTGTTGGACATAGAGCTGGATGGGGAAAGGTTTTTCTGTCCTACAAGGAATTTTGAGATTTTTAAAAATATCCCATCCCCAAATTAGGGAAAAAAGTTGAAATCTCAAAAATGTTGATGAACCAACAATTTTAAACAGATGGATTAGGTTGATTACAATGCTTAGTGTCAATTTCAACATTTTAAAAATAAAATGTTTAGTATAAATTAACTAACATCTTTTAAAAAGTTGTTTCAAACCAAACATTGAAATTTTTTTGTTTTGAAAGTGTCAAAACAGGACAGTTTGAAACTTTTTTTTTTAATATTAGGATTGGGAGATTAGTTGAAGCCTAACATTTCCTGAGAACTGTTTCAGAATCAACAAATAGACATATTCTTACAATACAACGTTTTGTTGAAGAGTTCCCTCTCGTTTGAAGGTTGACCTGATTACCCTATCAGTGGAGATTAATATGCAAGGGTGATGGAGACTTCTAAGCATACTCACCAACTGTTCTCCCTATGAAAATATTTAAAAACTCTGAGAGATGGACTGGATAATCTAATCAGCCCTTTCCATTTCTGGCTTCTGTGATGTTAAAAAAAAATCCCACTGATGATTTAGGATTTTCCAAAGCACCACAGTGAAAGTGAATGGGATTTGTGTTCCTAAATCACTTAGGCGCTTTTGTCCACTTAGCCCTCCCATCATTGGGCTACAAATGCCTTTTCTTGTGATTATGGAACTTGAACTAAGTCAACGGGAATTTAAAATATGGACTGATAACAAGATAAGGTCCCAAACCAGCATGAGATAAAACTGACTGTAACATTAATTGCTTATCTGATTACACAGACTCCCTTATGCTACCAATTGCTTATTTACAACATGGAACGCTGATTATAGTTACAAAAATTGTAATGAACAGTAAGCATTCAAACATGCAACATACTTTGAAACACACACGAATAATTAATTATCATAACAAAGTTAAAATAAGGTACTGGAGTAATTAAAAGAAAATCATATTTGCAAAACAGAAGAGTTCTGTATGATTATATCCCAAAATTTCATTATACCTTTCACTGGTGGGGGAGCCTCTTCTTCATACTGGGGAACTTCTTCCTCCTCCTCCTCCTCCTCCTCGTATTGAGGAACTTCCTCTTCATATTGGGTAACATCCTCCTCCTCATAGTGGGTGACTTCCTCTTCATAGTGGATAACTTCCTCTTCCTCCTCATAGTGGGTGACCTCTTCTTCATAGTGGGTGACCTCTTCTTCTTCCTCTTCATACTGGGGAACTTCAACATATACTTTTTCTTTTTGGACAACTGTCTTACGTTCTTCAGGCACTTAAAAAAGATATCAATTTAAAGAATTTTAAAAGTCATCATAAAAATACTCATGAACAGAACTATAAAGCTATGAAGCATTGTAATGTAAAATCTAAATCAAATCAAGAATGTTCCGTAAAAACACAAGGCAGAATTCACAGCACATTTACAGCACTGACATACAAAGAACATATGTTCTAATACTTTAGAACTATATTATAGAATCTAATACTATATACAATGTACCTTTAGCTGGTGGCTTCTTCACTTTTTTAGTAATAGAAATCGGTAATTTTTCTTCTATGACTACTTTCTCAGGAACGTCAGGCACTTTAAAGATACAGAATATTTACACTTAAGAACTTTAAAAAACAACATACAGAAGCACAAACACTAGAGGCAAGAAGAAAGATATATAAAAAAGGGCATCTAACATATACGTGGCTCACATATTGCCAAGGCAACTGTGCAGACTGACAAGGTACTATGGAAACATTAAACAACAGTTTTATACTACAACAACAAAAAGACATAACATATCTCAACATATACATATGTTGTACCCATTTCTGCCAACAGTGCATTTCTACACATTCCAATCAAATTCTGAGAAAATTGAGCCCCTCTGTGACCTCAGTGACTGTCCCTTTCCATATGAGGAGAGCAGAGTCCTTCACACAAATGTGGCTCTGTGGCTCTCTTTGAGATTCTCCAGTAAATACAGCAAGAGCCCTCTGACTGCAACTTGAGACAAGAATTTGTACAGAACAGATAAACATTCCAACCCCATCATCCTAGCATAAGATGGGAGAGTGGGTACAAAGAAGCCACTTGCACAGATGGAAGTAGGCAGTGATCCTGTGCTTGAGTAAATTAGAAGCAACCCATGTCCACATCTGGAAAATGACATGATTTTAACTGTAAAGACTCCAAAAAGCTTATTATGTAGGTTATGTTCAGTTTTGCAGATTCATCCAGGAGAAAGTAGACACTTTGTTGGTGGACCTTCTTCTCTTTTTGACACAGTACTGGGTATTTTTTTAGGGCTGTGTGAAATATGCCCAGTTTCTTTATAACTTTCTGGCAGAGCTGGTGCATAAATTTCCAGAGCCCCAAAGTTTAATCTTAAGTATCATGTAAGTCTGAACTCATAAACTCAAGATGAAATTGATTGAGCCTGGCAACTTTCATTGGCTTGGTTACAAAAGAAGACACATTCAGACCAAATTGTCCTGGCCAGGAGACTCTGCTGCCCAAGAAAGCTCTGTGCCACTCGCTGCACTTCTATTTTGCCTTTTGCAGACCTTGACTTCTTCTTTCTCTGGGGACAGCTGGCTCACTCTCCCTTCACAGGCTCTTCTCCAGCCTGTTGGGCTGGTCTTCTCCCCCATCCTGTTATTTGGGAGGCCAGCAAGGTGCCTTCTCCTGCAATTCTCCTCTTCTCACAACTCCCAGTGCTGGTGTCCTGCCCATCCTACCACTTATACTGCTGCTGTGAGACCAAGTCTTACTGCTGTGGCTCTACAAACCTTTTAAATCACCCCAGGGCTGAAACACCCAGAATGCTCAACAATGGGGTTTCTCAATAGCTTGGAGCACTCTGGGTTGTCTCAGCCCCAGAGTGAGTTGAAGTGCTGACAGGGCAGCAGAGGAAGGGTCAGAGGAGCCTTTCCTTTATCACTACTTTGGGATGTGCTGCCTTTCCTTAGGAGAGGGGGAAAGGAGGACAGACCACCCAGAAGAGGAGAGCACTTGCATATTTAGTAGGGACTTGGCCAGGCAGCTTCCCCTCACAGGGCAGAGAGAGACAGGCAGCACACTGGTTGCATCCAAGACAGGAGCTAATTAAATTATTAAGCTTCCCCCAGGAAAACAAAAAGAAGTCATGATGGAAGATTTAAGGCTTTTGAGAGCAGAGAAATTCAAAGAGCTTCACTTTCAGTAAAAACATTGGCCTGCCCCAGGTGTAATACAAAGCTTTAATCTATACTCAGCTTTAAATCCTGAGTTTTGCTTGAAAAAAAATAGATTAAAAAAAAGATGGCGGCAAAACTAAAAGATTTCATTCAGGCCTAAAACTCTTTTAGTTTAGTTCATACCTGTGTATGAAACCTCCTCTTCTGTGTGAAGAGAGATGGATGTTTCCTCTGACAAAGCCCAATGCTCTTCCACTGTTGCTATATTAAAGATAAAGCCTAGTTTTAGTATTGTTTCTCTGAAACAATATTTGGGGGAGAGGATATATATTCCCTATCCACTCAATGTGGTTGTTACAGAAATATGACATTTTAATTGCTTTTCTGCCACCTCCGACACCAGATAAATTTGAGGGAAATACATCCCTACTACTGCCCCTGTACCCCTGAAGGTTCCTGGGATTTTGGTGGAATGTCAGAATTCAAGAGAATTTACTGTGGCAATATGGCAGTCAGATTGGATGACCAACAGCCAGGCAGTGAGAATATTTCTTTTATAATCTAATCCATGGATGTGGGTACCTTTTGCTCGTGGAGCTGCTTTTCTTTTTGGAACTGCAATGGATACTCTTTCTTCTGTGACAACTGTCTTTGGAACTTCCGGTACTTTAAAAATAGCAATTGTAAGAATACTAAATTGCAAAATTCAGACGTTCTCTATTAATTTGATGCTCATGTTAAAGAATTATGGATGAACAAGTACAAAAGAAATGCACATTTACAAAGTAAGCTTTTGTGTTTAAAAATAGACATGGACTTCAAACCAAACAACAAGCAAACATGAATTTAAGTTAACAAAGACAACAGGTTAACTTAAATTTTAGTGCACAAATAGCTGGATGTGCATTTGGCTTGTGGAATTTATACTTTCTGAATCAGAGGGGTAGCCGTGTTAGTCTGGATCTGTAAAAGCAGCAAAGAGTCCTGTGGCACCTTATAGACTAACAGACGCATTGGAGCATGAGCTTTTGTGGGTGAATACCCACTTCGTTGACATGCATCCGACGAAGTGGGTATTCACCCATGAAAGCTCATGCTCCAATACGTCTGTTAGTCTATAAGGTGCCACAGGACTCTTTGCTGCTTATACTTTCTGAAGAATAATATCAGTTTTTTTTCTGCTTGTAAGCTCCCTATGAATTTCAGACATTTTAAATTATTGTGCTGTTTGAGTAACAGCAATAATATTAATAAAAGCATGAAAAAAAACAGAAAAAGAGACATTTACACATAAAAAGAATGACTAAAAGATATTTACATGACACATTAAAGGCTTTAGAATTTAATTGCAAGGTTGTTCAGTGTTGCTGGCACCTTCCAGCACATGTAATTTAACTACAAAATTTCACACACAGAAAAAAGATAAAAGAGAGTTTTTTAAGACCATCAGAAAATGACAGAAGTTAAGGACACAAAGGCATCTTTTAAATAAAAATGCTGGTGATGTGAAAAGTCATTGACACTTTTTTTAAGAGAAGAGACAGTGAGCTTCTGCATATGAATGGTGCTCAGTTTATCAAAATTAGTGTGTCTCCAAAACAACTACTGCAACTAATAACAGTTTTGAATATACAAGAAATGCAGGGGAGAAACTGTTTTACATAATTTTCTACATTTTTTGCAGAGCAAAAACCAAAATTCCTTTTAATTTATAACCAAATCAGTATAAACTGTTTATTTTATTTTAATCAGACCATTCACAGGTTCAAGGCCTGCTGGTTCCCACTGATTTCTGATATGTAGAAGTCTCCTGTATCACCAGAAAAGAGCTGATTTACCTTTAGCCGGTGGAGCCACCACTTTTTTGTGGACTGGAACGGGTACTTTCTCTTCTGGCACAGCTTTCTTGGGAACTTCTGGCACTTTAAAGAGATTTTTTACTTTTTGGAGATTTGAATTACACTCAAACAGTAAAAACAACCAGGCAACAAAAATACAAGTACGGAGACCTGACATTTTTGTAAGTTAAATAAGGAAACATGCACCAAAATCTACATTTTATGCTATGTAGTTAAACAGTTATAGATACAAGACATTAGTAACAGACAAACATCTGTTGCATAGTTTCAAAAGGCAATGTACCTCTTTTTGGTGGAGCCTCCTCCTTTTCAGAGATAGCTACTTTTTCTTGGGTGATAATTTTCCTGTGTACTTCGGTCACTTTAAAAATATTAAATGTAGGAATTTTTAATTGTAATATTTGGAATGAATTTTAATAATAAGCAGCTAGAAATAAATCTTTTTAATCTTAATCGATTTTTGTTGAAAGAAAATATACATGAAATTTCACTGAATACAAAAATGAGAGAGTAAAAGAAGAAGTAACAATTTACAAAAAAAGTACAAAGGACACAAGTGATAGTCTATACATAGTGAAGATCCAGACAGATGTTACTGTCACTAAAACACAAAATATCTACATGAAAAACATGTAAACGAGCAAACAAACAAACATAACGTGTAAGATAAAGCAACAGATAAAGACATCTAGAGAATATTATTTTCATTAGTTTACCTTTGGTGAATTGAGGTTCTTCTATTTCAATAGCAACAGGAGGTATCCATTCTTCTGGTGGTTTTTTCTTAAGTACTTTAAAAATATTGTGTAATTTTAGAAAATTGGAATGATTTCAGAACTAAACAGACTAAGAGAAAAAAGCAACACAGAAATCTCACTATGAATACAACTGGCAATGGACACAAACAGGCACATGTACATGTGTAATGCTAAAAAATTAAAAGCATATAAACTACATTTTATTCAACAAGATAAGAAGTTAAAGATTGAAATTGAAAGAAAGACATTTTTCCAAGTTATAGGAAGCAAATAACTGATGTACCTTTGGGTGGCGGGGCCTCTGCCTTTTTAGGAACAGGGACAGGTACTTTCTCCTCAGGAACAGCTTTCTTACGAACTTCAGGCACTTTAGAAAGAAGAGTTTTAAAAATATTGGTCTCTAGTATTCTGAATATATGTTGGATGTAACATCACAGTACTTCCTTTGTTTAATAATAACCAAAGTGTTTATGTAAGGAAAAACAAATAATAGTATATAGAACACACAGTTGTAATGCAAACAATCAGACTATGATTTATAAGAAACTCCTATCTTTATTAACAGACACTAAAACCAAGAACTTGAGAAGAGAAGACCCGTGTCATGTCTTTCAAGGTAAGGAAGTATCATTTTAATTAGTAAGTGTTTTATACCTTTTGCTGGTGGAGCTTCCTCTGTTTTAGGAGCAGCAGGAACTTCTGGTGGTGGGACAACTTTCTTAGGCTTCTCAGGCACTTAAAAAATATTACAGTGTGTAGTTTAAGAAATAGGAAAGGTATCAAAACAATAAGGAAACACTTGGTTAGTCAAAAGAGACGTCTGTAACACACATGTAATGGGGACATACGTCAAAAACAACAAAATCAGAAACACTGAGATGCAGAACAATTGACATTTGATATTTAAGAGTTGATGTACCTTTAGCAGGTGGGACTTCCACTTTTTTGGGAACAGGGACAGGCTCTTCTTCAGTCACTTTAAAGATATTAATAGTAAAGATACAGAATTGATGTATTTGGCACATTTAAACGTCCTTGGTTAGTGTAGCTATGGAATGCTTGATTTAGGAAGTCTAATTCACCCAGTCTCACCTGCACTAGGAGTACTGCCTATCCCCAAAAGAGTAGCAAGATCCAAACTGTGTAGTAATTTACTGATATCTGAGAACCAGGGCATACAATAAACACGGGGGGGGGGGGGGTGTCACTGTGTGAGTGTCAAGTGGAGTCTTAGATGGAGAGACCAGTTGGTAGACTTGGGTTTGGGATATAGACATTTATGTCAAGCAGTAATCTTTTGTGGTGAGCCAAGTCCTTTCTTATATTATAGTCTCTGTTGAATTTGTTTTAGAGAAATATTAGGTGGATGAAGGAAAAATGGCTAATTTACTGGAAGGTTTGGCTCAGATTTAAGAACATGGTTTTCATTTGTCATATATTTTAAAATTAGTGCTGTCATTTTCTAGGAACTCTGAACAAAAAGATTGGGAAGAAAATCACAACAGGCTAACATTAGCTTCTTTTTTATGATGCCTCCTCCTTTTGGACACAATCCTGCACAGTGCTGAGCTACTGTAGGTATGAAGTGCCCTCAAAGACTGATCCAACTCCCCCTGAAGTCAGTGGAGTCACTGTGAGTGACTTCAGGGGGAGATGGCTCAGGCCTGAACACGCAATACCCCTATGAGATGCTCAGTGCTTTGCAGGGCTAGATCTAATGCCCACTCAAGCTAGTTGAAAGTCTCCAATTGAACTCAGTGAGACACTAGGAACACATAAATCTCACTGGAATTTGTCATCTTGAGAATTCACCTGGATACAGGCAGATTCAACATGTCACGTGCAGAGGGAATTCAGGCAATGGCTTTGTGCTCGGTGCTCTTTGCAGTGCTAAGTTACCTGTGTTACACATCCACTAGTATATCTTTAAAGATTACAGGTGTCTCTGTAAGTTTGCTCATTCTCAAAAAACAACAAGCAAACAAGAATTTAAGTTAACAGAGACAACAGAGCAACTTAAACTTTAATGCACCAATAATCGGATGTATATTTGGCTTGCAGAATTTATACTTTTGGAGAATAGTAGCATGTTTTCTTTTCTTTTGGGTAAGCTCCCTAGGCTCTTCACTTTATATTATTGAGCAGTTTTAGTAACAGCAAAGATATTTATAAAAGCATGAAAAGAAAAACAGAAAGAGACATATACACACAAAAAAGAATGTCTAAAGCATATATACACAACACAGTAAGGACTCTAGAATTTGAACGTAAGATTTTTCAGCATTGCTGGCATTTTCCATTACATGTAATTTAATTACAAAATTTCACACACAGAAATAACATAAAATATAGCATTTTAAACACACAAGAAAATGACAGACGTTAAGGACACAAGGTCATCTTTGCAAAAAAATGCTGATGATCTGAAAAGACATTGATACTTTTTTTTAAAGAAGAGACAATGAGCTTCTGCATATGACTGATGCTCACTTTATGAAAACTAGTGTGCATCCAAACAACTACGCATTCATAGCAGTTTTGAAGGCACAAGAAATGCAGGAGTCTGACCATTTTCCATGATTTTTTTCTGCATTTTTTTGGAGGGCAGAAACCAAAATTCTATTTAATTTAAGAAAGTCTAAGCTTTTTTTTTTTTTTTAAAATCAAACAATTCACACGTTCAAGACCTGCTGATTCTCACTGATTTCTGATATGTAGAAGCCTCTTGTTTCACCAGAAAGAGCTGATGTACCTTTAGCTGGTGGAGCCACCACTTTTTTGTGGACCGGAATGGGCACTTTCTCTTCTGGCACAGCTTTCTTGGGAACTTCTGGCACTTTAAAGATATTGTTTATTTTTAGGAGTTTTGAATTGCTCTCAAGTGGCAAAAATAATCAGGCAACAAAAATACAAACACAGAGTTCTGACATTAGCGTAAGTCAAATATGGAAATGAAAGCACACACCAGAATCTATATTTTATGGAACATAATTAGACAGTTCAGGACACAAGACATTAGTAACAGACAGACATCTGTTGCATGGCTTCAAAAGGCAATGTACCTCTTTTTGGTGGAGCTTCCTCCTTTTCAGTGAGAGCCACTTTTTCTTGGGTGATAATTTTCCTTTGCACTTCAGTTACTTTAAAAGCATTAAATGTAGGAATAGTTAATTGTAATATGTGGAATGAACTTTAATAATAAGCAGCTAGAAATAAATCTTTTTAATCTTAATCGATTTTTGTTAAAAGAAAATATACATGAAATTTCACTGAATAAAAAAATGAGAGAGTAAAAGAAGAAGGAACAATTTACAAAAACAGTACAAAGGACACAAGTGATAGTCTATACATAGTGAAGATCCAGACAGAAGTTACTGTCACTAAAACACAAAATATCTACAGGATAAACATTTGAAACAAATAAACAAACACAATGTTAAACACAAGATAAAGCAACAGATAAAGACATCTAGAGAATATTATTTTCATTAGTTTACCTTTGGTGAATTGAGGTTCTTCTATTTCAATAGCAACAGGGGGTATCCATTCTTCTGGTGTTTTTTTCTTAAGCACTTTAAAAATATTGTGTATTTTTAGAAAATTAGAATGATTTCAATACCAAAGAAACCAAAAGAAAAAGCAACACACAAATCTCACTATGAATACACTGGCAATTGATACAAACAGGCACATGTACTTGTTTAATGCTAAAAAAATTAAAAGTATCTAGCTATATTTTACTGATCAAGGTAAGAAGTTAAAGATTGAAATTGAAAGAAAGACATTTTCCATGTTATAGGAAGCAAACAAATGATATACCTTTAGCTGGTGGGGCTTCCACTTTTTTAGGAGTGGGGACAGGTACTTCCTCCACTACGTAGAAAGGCTCTTCTTCACCCACTTTAAAGATATTAATGTTAAGAATACAGAACTGACCAATTTGGAATATTTGGTCTATTATTTCACATACTATCTTCACAAGTAATGAAATGATTAAAAAAGAATAACCAACAAACAGTACTGACACCCACAACACATATATTTGCTGCTTCGTTTCCAAATTGTTTCCTTGAGAACACTTGTAAACTTTCAGAAAAACTATGATGTGAAAAAGACAAATGGAGCCCTTGGTTAGTGTAGCTATGGAATGCTTGATTTAGGAAATCTAATTCACCCAGTATTCACCTGCACTAGGAGTACTGCCGATCCCCAAAAGAGTAGCAAGATCCAAACTGTGTAGTAATTTACTGATATCTGAGAACCAGTGTATATACCCAAATAACCCAAACAAACAAAACCCATAGGAAGGAGTCTCAGAGTCAGGGTCAATGTACGTGGGTTTTAACTACAGGGCTTTAAAATAGCAGTGTAGATGTTCCTGCTTGGGAGGGAGCCCAGGCTCAGAAACCAGCAATGGGAGTGGGTCTCAAAGCCTGGGTTCCAACCTGAGCAGAATGTCTACACTGGTATTTTTAGTGCTGTAACCTGACCCTCACAAACCTTAGTCAGTTGACCCAGACTTTGAAACTTACTGCTTCAGGGTGTTGGGTTTTTTTGATGTATGGTGAGATAGTTTCTAGTTGGAACAGGGAAATGATATACCTTTAGCTGGTGGGGCTTCCACTTTTTTAGGAGTGGGGACAGGTTCCTCTCCCACTACGAAAGGCCTTCTCTTCTTTTACTTTTAAAGATATTAATGTAAAGAGAATAAACTGACTGAGGAATTTTGGTTTATTTTTTTTATTATTATCTTCATCTTCTCAAGTAATGAAAAAAAAAAAAAAAACAAACAACAACAACACCACAACACACCAACACATATATTTTTTGCTTTGTTGTTTCCAAATTTCACTTGAGAACTAACTTTAAACTTAAAAAAATGATGTCAAATGTCAAAGTTGACAGACCACTTACTTACTGCTTCAGTTTGTTTTTTTTTTTGATGTATGGTGAGATAGTTTTTTAGTTGGAACAGGAAATGATATACCTTGGTGGGGTGGGGCTTTTCTTTTTTTGGAGTGGGGACAGGACTTCTCCCTCCTATGTAGAATCTTCTTCTTCTTTTTTAAAGATAAAGATATTAAATGAAAAGAACCTGCAGAATGTCTATTACTGTGTGTTTTTTTTTTGTAACTGACCCTGACCTCACAAACCTTTTGATGTATGGTGAGATAGTTTCTAGTTGGAACAGGGAAATGGGCAGACCATCTGGTAGAGTTAGGTTGGGGATGTATGCATTTAGTTCAAGCAGAAACATTTGTGCTCAGCCAAGTCCTTTCTTTTATTACAGCCTCTGCTGAATTTGTTTTAGAGAAATAGTGGCTGGACAAAGGAAAGGTGTCTAATTTACAGGAAGGTTTTAGCTCAGATTTCAAAATATAATTTTCATTTGTCATATAATTAAAAAATTAGTGCTACTATTTTCTGTGAACTCTTAACAAAAAGACTGGGAAGGAAATTACATCACAATAATGTTAGATACTTTTTTTTAAGGTGCATCCTGCCTCTGGACATGATCTTGCAAGGTGCTGAGCTACTGTAGGTATGAAGGGCCCTCAGAAACTGATTTAACTTCCCCAATGTCAATCTCAATGACTTATTTGGGAGCTGGGTCAGTCCAGAACACTCAGCACGTCCAGGAGTTGCTCAGCTCTTTGCAGGACTAGATCTAATGCCCACCCAAGTCAATTGAAAGTTTCCCATTGACCTCAGTGAGACCCTAGGAACACTTAAATCTCATTGGAATTTGTCATCTTGAGAATTCATGTGGATACAGGCAGATTCAACATGTCACATTCAGAGGGAATTAAGGCAATGGCTTTGTGCTCACTGCCCTCTGCAGTGTTAAGTTACTTGTGTTACAGATCCACCAGTATATTTTTAAAGGTTACAGGTGTCTCCGTAAGTTTGCTCATTCTCACAAAACAACAAGAAAACATGAATTTAAGTTAACAGAGACAGCAGAGCAACTTAAACTTAAATGCACCAATAGCTGGTGCATATTTGTTTTGCAGAATTTATACTTTTGGACAGTAGTAGCATGTTTCCTTTTCTTTTGGGTAAGCTCCCTAGGCACTTCAGACATTTTAAATTATTGTGTAGGTTTAGTAACAGCAACATGAAATCAAGAATGTTCAGTAAAAACACAAGGCAGAATTCATGGCACATTTACAGCACAGACATACAAAGAACATTATATGTTGTATCTAATGCTATATCCAATGTACCTTTAGCTGGTGGCTTCTTCACTTTTTTAGTAATAGAAATTGGTAATATTTCTTCTATGACTACTCTCTTGGGAACATCAGGCACTTTAAAGATACAGAATATTTACATTTAAAAACTTTAAAAAACAATGTACAGAAGCTTAAATACTAGAAGCAAGAAGTAGAACACTAATACACAATGGCATAATTCAACAATACAGAAGAAAGATATATAAAAAAGGCTATCTAACTTATATGTGGCTCACAGATCACCAAGGCAACTGAAGATTGATGAGGTATTATGGAAGCATTAAATCATAATTTAATAACAACAACAACAAAAAGACTTAACATATCTCAGCATATACATATGAGCCGATGCTCTTTGCTGTACCCACTTCTGCTAACAGTGCATTTCTACACATTCCAATCAAATTCTGAGAAAATTGAGCCCCTCTGTGACCTCAGTGACTGTCCCTTTCCATATGAGGAGAGCAGAGTCCTTCACACAAATGTGGCTCTGTGGCTCTCTTTGAGATTCTCCAGTAAATACAGCAAGAGCCCTCTGACAGCCACTTGAGACAAGAATTTGTACAGAACAGATAAACATTCCAACCCCATCGTCCTAGCATAAGATGGGAGAGTGGGTACAAAGAAGCCACTTGCACAGATGGAAGTAGGCAGTGATCCTGTGCTTGAGTAAATTAGAAGCAACCCATGTCCACATCTGGAAAATAACATGATTTTAACTGTAAAGACTCCAAAAAGCTTATTATGTAGGTTATGTTCAGTTTTGCAGATTCATCCAGGAGAAAGTAGACACTTTGTTGGTGGACCTTCTTCTCTTTTTGACACAGTACTGGGTATTTTTTTAGGGCTGTGTGAAATATGCCCAGTTTCTTTATAACTTTCTGGCAGAGCTGGTGCATAAATTTCCAGAGCCCCAAAGTTTAATCTTAAGTGTCATGTAAGTCTGAACTCATAAACTCAAGATGAAATTGATTGAGCCTGGCAACTTTCATTGGCTTGGTTACAAAAGAAGACACATTCAGACCAAATTGTCCTGGCCAGGAGACTCTGCTGCCCAAGAAAGCTCTGTGCCACTCGCTGCACTTCTATTTTGCCTTTTGCAGACCTTGACTTCTTCTCTCTCTGGGGACAGCTGGCTAACTCTCCCTTCACAGGCTCTTCTCCAGGCTGTTGGGCTGGTCTTCTCCCCCATCCTGTTATTTGGGAGGCCAGCAAGGTGCCTTCTCCTGCAATTCTCCTCTTCTCACAACTCCCAGTGCTGGTGTCTGCCCATCCTACCACTTATACTGCTGCAGTGAGACCAAGTCTTACTGCTGTGGCTCTACAAACCTTTTAAATCACCCCAGGGCTGAAACACCCAGAATGCTCAACAATGGGGTTTCTCAATAGCTTGGAGCACTCTGGGTTGTCTCAGCCCCAGAGTGAGTTGAAGTGCTGACAGGGCAGCAGAGGAAGGGTCAGAGGAGCCTTTCCTTTATCACTACTTTGGGATGCGCTGCCTTTCCTTAGGAGAGGGGGAAAGGAGGACAGACCACCCAGAAGAGGAGAGCACCTGCATATTTAGTAGGGACTTGGCCAGGCAGCTTCCCCTCACAGGGCAGAGAGAGACAGGCAGCACACTGGTTGCATCCAAGATAGGAGCTAATTAAATGACTGAGGCCATGTCTACACTTACCGAGAATCTATACTGCTGCGATCAATGCAGTGGTGTTTAATTTAGCGGATCTACTGAAGACCCATTAAATCGACAGCAGAGTACTCTCTGGTCAACTCCAGTACTCCAGCTCCCCAAGAAGAGTAAGGTAAGTTGACGGGAAAGTGTCTCCCATCGATGCAGTGCGGTGTAGACACCGGGGTAAGCTGCCCTAAGCGATGTTGACTCCAGGTACGTTACTGACGTAGCTGGACTAGCGTAACTTAGGTCGACTTAACCTGGTAGTGTAGACGTGGCCTAACCATTCCCCAGGAAAATAAAAGAAAGTCAGGAATCTCAGGATAGAAGATTTAAGCCTCTTGAGAGCAGAGAAATTCAAAGAGCTTCGCTTTCAGGAAAAACATTGGCCTGCCCCAGGTGTAATACAAAGCTTTAATCTACACTCAGCTTTAAATCCTGAGTTTTGCTTGCAAAACAAAATAGATTAAAAAAAAGATGGCGGCAAAACTAAAAGATTTCATTCAGGCCTAAAACTCTTTTAGTTTAGTTCATACCTGTGTATGAAACCTCCTCCTCTGTGTGAAGAGAGATGGATGTTTCCTCTGACAAAGCCCAATGCTCTTCCACTGTTGCTACATTAAAGATAAAGCCTAGTTTTAGTATTGTTTCTCTGAAACAATATGTGGGGGAGAGGATATATATTCCCTATCCACTCAATGTGGTTGTTACAGAAATATGACATTTTAATTGCTTTTCTGCCACCTCCGACACCAGATAAATTTGAGGGAAATACATCCCTACTACTGCCCCTGTACCCCTGAAGGTTCCTGGGATTTTGGTGGAATGTCAGAATTCAAGAGAATTTACTGTGGCAATATGGCAGTCAGATTGGATGACCAACAGCCAGGCAGTGAGAATATTTCTTTTATAATTTAATCCATGGATGTGGGTACCTTTTCCTCGTGGAGCTGCTTTTCTTTTTGGAACAGCAATGGACACTCTTTCTTCTGTGATAACTGTCTTTGGAACTTCCGGTACTTTAAAAATAGCAATTGTAAGAATAGAAAGAGACATATGTACATTAAAAAGAATGACTAATGCATATATACATGACACAGTAATACAATTTGAATGTAAGATTCTTCAGCACTGCTGGCACTTTGCATTACATGTAATTTCACTACAAAATTTCACACACAGAAAAAACATAAAAGATAGCATATTAAACACACAAGAAAATGACAGATGTTAAGGACACAAAGACATCTTTGAAAAAAATGCTGATGATCTGAAAAGACATTGATCCTTTTCATTTTTAAGAAGAGACAGTGAGCTTCTGCATATGAGTGTTACTCAGTTTATGAAAATTAGTGTGCACCCAAAACTAATATGCAATTCATAGCAGTTTTGAAGGCACAAGAAATGCAGGAGTATGACCGTTTTACAAGATTTTCTGCATTTTTTACAGGACAGAAATCAAAATTCCTTGTAATTCATAACCAATTGAGTATAAACTGTTTTTTTTTAAATCAGATAATTCACAGGTTCAAGGCCTGCTGCGTTCCACTGATTTCTGATATGCAGAAGCCTCCTGTATCCCAGAAAGAGCTGAAGTAATTTTAGCCAGTGGAATCACCAATTTTTTGTGGACTGGAACAGGCACTTTCTGCTCCAGCACAGCTTTTGGGGGCACTTCTGGCACTTTAAATATATTGTTTATTTTTAGGAGTTTTGAATTACTCACAAACAGCAAAAATAATAGGCAACAAAAATACAAGTACAGAAGCCTGACATTTGTATAAGTCAAATAAGGAAATGAAAGCACACACCAGAGTCTATATTTTATGGAACATAATTAGACAGTTAGAGATATAAGACAATATTAAGAGATAAACATCTGTTGCATGGCTTCAAAAGGCAATGTACCTCTTTTTGGTGGAGCCTCCTCCTTTTCAGAGATAGCCACTTTTTCTTGGGTGATAATTTTCCTGTGCACTTCAGTCACTTTAAAAGTATTAAATGTAGGAATAGTTAATTGTAATATGTGGAATGAACTTTAATAGTAAGCAGCTAGAAATAATCTTTTTAATCTTGACTGATTTTTGTTGAAAGAAAATATACATGAAATTTCACTGAATACAAAAATGAGAGAGTAAAAGAAGAAGGAACAATTTACAAAAACAGTACAAAGGACACAAGTGATAGTCTATACAGTGAAGTATCAGACAGAGGTTACTGTCACTAAAACACAAAATATCTACATGAAAAACATTTGAAACAAACACAACAAACAAACAAAATGTGTGAGATAAACAGGAACAGATAAAGACATCTAGAGAATATCATTTTCATTAGTTTACCTTTGGTGAATTGAGGTTCTATTTCAATAGCAACAGGAGGTATCCATTCTTCTGGTGGTTTTTTCTTAAGTACTTTAAAAATATTGTGTAATTTTAGAAAATTGGAATGATTTCAATACCAGAGAAACCAAAAGAAAAAGCAACACACAAATCTCACTATGAATTCACTGACAATAGATAGGTGTTTCTGTGGGTTTGCTCATTCTCATACGTAATGGAATTGTCTAAGGAAGTCCATGGAACGTCATTATATATCTCTCAGTTGGTCAGTCAAACAACAACAAGAAAGGAGGAATAATTCCCTCAGAGACAAAATCTTCATAAAGACTGAGGACAGAGGATCCTCTTGATATTTAAGATTAGATTGATGTTTTTCACCTATTTTCTGTAAGCAACCAACTATACTGTTTTGTAGTGGGTTGGGCTGAAGACTGATCATAAGAAGTGGCAGAGATGTTTAGTAATGGCAAAATGTCATAATATATGAAACTTTACCTGCATTTAAACACATGGTGTAATGAAAAATGTTCACCTACACCAGGGGTCGTCAACCTTTCAGAAGTGGTGTACCGAGTCTTCATTTATTCACACTAATTTAAGGTTTTGCATGCCAGTAATACATTTTAACGTTTGTAGAAGGTCTCTTTCTATAAGTCTATAATATATAACTAAACTATTGTTGTATGTAAAGTAAATAAGGTTTTTAAAATGTTTAAAAAGCTTCATTTAAAATTGAATGAAAATGTGGAGCCCCCCCGGACTGGTGGCCAGGACCCAGGCAGTGTGAGTGCCACTGAAAATCAGCTCGCGTGCCGCCTTCGGAACTTGTGTCATAGGTTGCCTACCCCTGACCTACACAGTGAGGGAAAACTTGATTTTTTTGGTAAAAAACAAAAAAATATTTAAAAAAATAGCAAGATTCTGATATCGTTTTCATTTTAGCCTATACTCCTTGAATTGTGGTTGTACCTGTAACTGCTGAAATCTTCTCTTCTCTGTGAACAGAAATGATTGCTTCCTCTTCCTCTTCTTCTATCCATTCTTCCAATGTTGGTTCTTTAAAGACAGGTTCAGTTTTAATGTTTTTTTGTGGATCAATGGTTGTGGCAGAGGTATAACAATTCTGATAAAATCAATGCGACAACTACAGCCATAGACAGGAAACATGAAATGCTTTGCACGTGTATGTTTGCTTTGCACTAAATTCTGTTCCTTGCCCATATGCTAGAGACACGGGGCAAAACTACATCTCCAGTAACTCTCAGCATTCAACTGTGTTTTCAGTGGAGTGCCACAGCTTCCCAAATGTCCCATCACAGCAGCTACAATGAAGGACCAGCAGTAAAGTAGTTAAATAATTCTTCTTACTCTTTTTGTAGGTGGTAAAGAAAGACTAGTACAAAATAAGAGGGCAGGTGATGTGCTGGACAAATAAACTGAGAAACCAGCATATTCTTTAGAACTGTATCAGGGAAAAACTCAACTTGTGATGAGGCAAGAGGCCAATTTGCCTAGATGCAAGCAGAAAGGAAAATGTTTACATGAACAAATACCTTTCTGCATATTCATATTTCATAGGGGTATCTTGGATGTTGACTTTAGGAATTTTGGCCCTTTTCTTGTTTTCTTAATAAAAATGTGTTAATTACTTACCAGTCTTAATTACTATTCATTAATGGATTATACAATTGGGGAATCTTGGCTTGGGACACTATGGGGGAGATCCTTAACTGGCGTAAATTGTCATAACTCCATTGAAGTCAGTCTCTCTTCAAGCTGAGAATCTGCCCCGGAATGATAATGAGTTATAGTGCAAAAGCAGTCAGTATTTCTCATATGTAGCACAATGAATAGTGCTTCTGTATGGGGGAAAGGAAATGATGAATACAACCCTCATGTGTGTACCCATGTCTCATGGCCAGATCCCACAAGGTGCCTACTATCCAATTATCCTTAACTTCCATTGTGTCTTTACTAAGAGTCTGATCCAAAGCCCACTGCAATCAATGAGAATCTTTCCATCCAGTTCAATGGATTTTGTATCAGGGACTAAAAGTACAAGGGCTGGACACCCCACAGGAAGCTCTGAGCAATTGGGAAGTTATGGGCTCCACATGTAAAACGTAGTAACAAAAACTCACATATAACAACCAAGGCATGTTTCTGTATTAGGAATCATGCCTTTAAATAACAAATCTGCACTCTAAGACAACAAGAACAATCTACAGAATTGATGTTTCTCACATGGATCACAGCTTGCAATATACCTTCAGGTGTTGGGACATCACTCCTTTAGAGATTATGACAGATACTCTTTCTTCTGTAATATATACTTTTTCTTCTAAAACTGTTTTCTGATGTACCTCAGGCACTTTGTAAGGTACTAATATTAAATTTATGAATTTCTAATTCTAATGACTAAATAATATCCCAGATTGCTATGACTAGGTTTTTGAAGATTTAAGAACACTGATACTATATAACAAGAGCACAAATAGTATATGGCACAGTACTATACAATATACACAAAATAAACTCATGATCCTCTGTCAATAACACAGTACGCTAACGTATAACTTCCAAGAGTATCACAAATACAGTAAGAGGTCAATAACAAAACAGAAGATAAGAACAGGTGCTATTTAAGAATCAACATGTTCTGAGACTCCATCGGGAAGCATACCTTTAGCTGCGGGAGCCTCCACTCTTTTAGGAACAGCAACAGGTAATTTTTCTTCATCAACTCTCTTAGGCACTGCAGGCACTTTGAAGATATTATTTAGTTTTAGGACTTACAAAATGGAAAAAGCAACACATAACACAAATGAAGACTTTAAAGAGGAGATTACATCCAGACACACATTGCCACAACACTACCAAAACACTAAAGAACAGTCTTTAACACAGTAAACTACAAGGTAATGTACCTTTTGCTGGTGGAACCTCTTCTCTTTTAGGAACAGCAACTTTTTCTTCTGGGACAGGTCTCTTAGGCACCTCAGGCACTTCAAAAATATCAAATTTAGAATACTGAATGCTAGTTTTAAAAAGGATTACTGGGGGTACATTACTATAGAAGTGCATTCATCCATTCGTCTGAGGAAGATAAGCCATTTAACACACAAACTGTACACTGTAATGTACAGAGATGGGTTACCAAAAGAAAACGTGTCTTTGAAGAAATCAGATCCAAACTCTGATATTTGGACTATGCACACAAGTATTTTAAGACTGCATTCTTTAAGTCAAGAAACTAGAATTGTTGCTAGTTAGCCTTAAGTGGTGTTATATAAAACATACAGTTATGATGCACAAATAATCATTGTGATTGAAACAAATCTATTTACATATACACTGTATGAAAGACATTTAAAACAGCAACATTAAAGCGGTGCATATAGAATGCAATCTACTATTTGGTATACTTTTAGCAGGTGGAGTACTATTTTATTGGGAATGGGAACTTGAATAGGTTTTCTAGGCACTTTAAAGATATTAAAAACAGATTTAAATAATCTTTCTAAAAAGATTTTGAGAACTACATAGACAAAGAACAGACAAGCAATAGACTGCATATAAAAGTATATATTACATATAGTTAGATTTAGAAGTAATCAATAATTATTAAGACAAACATATTGCTAATGCTCACACTCAAAAGGTGATGTACCTTTAGCTGGAGGAGCTACTTCTTTCTTGGGAACAGCATCGGGTACTTTCTTCTCTGGCACAGGTTTCTTAGGCACTTCAGGCACTTTAAAGACATCATTGTCAAAATGGTGGTGTTTTAGTTTTTGGAACACTTATTAAGAGTACAGTGCTCAAAGAGTCCTTTATAGAACCCATACAGTTATCCAGCTAAGGATGTGAGCATTGCAGCACGTGTCACAACATGTAGCTATATAATATTAAGATATGTAGACAGCTATTTATAAATTACTGAAATATAGGCACAGTGCATTGATATATTATTAATATAGCACTATACATTTCCATGGTGCTTCACAGAAGTTTAAAAAAAAAAAAAAAGGCCAGCCCCTTGGCCAAAGAGCATACAATTTAAACACAGATAACAGACAAAGGAAAGGCTAAGAAAAGGAAGGACAAAGTTTAAAACAAATGAAGTGATTATGGGCTGTGTTACAGCACAAATGATCCTTGAATAAATCAACATAATATATAGCAGATAAAGATAACACAAAAACAAAGCTGTATAGTTAATCCACAAATGTATTTAAGACAACAACAAAAATAAGGTAACAAAAAACAAAAAGATCTTGCTTTTCTCATGAGAGCTGGAGTACCTTTAGCTGGTGGAGCTTCTACTTTTTTAGGGACAGGAACAGGTTCCTTCTTTTCTGGGACAGTTTTCTTTGGCACCTCAGGCACTTTAAAGATACGGAGGTGTGAACATTTAGGAAGTTACTAAATTATTTAGTAAAATACTGAAGACGACTTTCAACGTGTATATATACAAATACTAAGGAATCAAAAAAGTTTACCTATGTTATTAAACATACATTATATATTTTGTGCATACCAAAGAACATACTAACTGCTGATCATTTAAATAGTTAAGAATATGGCTTAGCTTGAGAGAGACTCATGTTTGTGTACTTGTATAAGAGCAGGTAACTTCTGAAGATGTAGCCATTAGTGGGAGAAATCTGAGCAAGTCTGGCATTCTAACCTGTGGTTAGAGGATAGACACCTGAATGCAGATGCACAGATTTTATTTACCTTTAACTGGAGGAGCCTCCACCTTTTTGGGAACAGCAACAGGTATTTTCTCTTCTTTTTTCTTACGTGCCTCAGGAACTTTAAAGATATTAAATGTAAGGATATTAAATGGTAATGTCCATAGTAGTTCTGAAGTTCTTTTAAGAATACTGTATGTGTATGCAAACTGTCTAAAATACATATGTCAGCACATTCAGAAATTTGGAGCATAATCTGAAGAGGTGAAGAGTACTTACAATTAATAGTATTATATTTTTAATAATTAAGAATTAAAGGTTAATAAATATATAAGATTTTAAAAATCTACCTTTAGCAGGGGGAGCCTCAGGAATTTCAACATGTACTTTTTCTTCTCTGACAGTTCTCTCGTGTACTTTTGGCTCTTTAAATAAAATCATTTTAATAATGTTGAGATGTATTCAAAGTTTTTCTCTCAAAGAATATCAAAGCAATGGAACACAACAATGACAAAGAAGCAATGTAATATGAAACATAAATGTACAATGTGTTTAAAATACATAATTTGTCACAAAAAAGTCTATAAAAAGAAACTAGTAAGATTGAAATGTTGTTTTCATTTGGGTTTACAACTTTTTCATTTCGTACATACCTGAAACATAAGAATATTCTTCTTCTGCGTGAACAGAAACAGACATCTTTTCTTCTGAAATAGTCCACATTTCTACTGTCGGTACTTTAAAAATAGGATTTCATTTTAGTAGTGTTTTTCTGAACCCACATTTGTGGAAGACAATGTATCAGTCTTTATCAAATCAGTAAGTCTATTGTACATTTAAGTCTTAAAGCGCAGAATTAGAGACTTAGTATGTATGCGCTAAAATAGTAAACATGAAAGTAATAAACATGAATTTAGTATCTGTTAGAGGTCAACGAGATTGATAGTACAAAAAGCTTCTTAAAAGAGCATGTAGCCTTTTGTAAATATTATACAAAAGGAGCACATAGAAGTTGCTTTTCCAAAGAAATTGTAGGATGCTAAGACCATTCATCTTTAGATATAAGCCAGCAAGCGGAATACATGAAGGAAAAGCCACATCACTCTGCAATACCATGTACAGAATTTAAACACTTGAAAGCTACCCACAGAAACCATTCAACACAAAAACAAATTCTATGCTGCTATGTAACAGAACAAATTAAACATGAAAGTATGCATGTTACATACTACTAATTAAACAATGAGAGTGGTCACTGCAGGGCAATGTGAAATTGACACAAATACTAATAGACACATATATAGCCACATGCAGCATAATGATACATGTAATGCTGGAAAGAATGGAATAGGTAATTGAGAGGTCAAGATCTGTACCTTTCTTTCTCATAACTTCCTCCTCCTCGACCGGCACCCGGGTAGGTTTTGGTGGCGGAACCTTCTTGGGAACTGCTGGCACTTTAGAAATATGAATTGTTAGTCCCATATGTAGTGAGGATACCAAATTAATATTACAGTTAGTTAATGTTTGCAGCACACTTTGAAAATGTAACGAACAAGACAAATGTAATCTGATCCAGCCCTGCAGCTATGCTAGGCTTGCATGGAACAGCACAAAATGATATAAGGATAGTGGTTGTTTCTTTTGATCCCCTACCACAGTCCATATCTCATTAGGGGGTTATAAAATTTGTGACCACTGCTGATAGATGTTCATGGCCTCCTCATTCGGTTGAGTTTTGGGGGCCCAATCAGCAATGAGCTGGGATGCATATTTATCCATATGCCCAAACAATGGGTGAAGATACCCTGGTTGATGAACCAGTATGGAGAATTGGAGGTCAGACATGGGTGGGTAAGGGTGAAGAAGATACTCCCTTCCAGATGTAGTTTATCAGCACTCCCTGCCCTCAAGTATTAGGTGTTAGCTCTACAGGCTCATATGTTTCTCATAAACTGCTGCATTTATCTTCCTTTCACTACAGCTGGGCAAGGGTTGTTACCATCATTGTCTCAAAGATTGAAAATCGGTCAGATCTATGTTAAATGAAGAACATTTGTTTCTGCAAACACATAAAGGGGCAATATTCCAACTACTTTCATGTCACAGTGGCGTTAAACTCATGCAGTAGGCACCAGTACCTTTAGGCAGTCTGAGTTCTTCCTCCTCAAGCCTTTGAGTGGTTACCTCAACTTCTTCAGCTACAGGTTTCCTAACAACTGCAGGCAATTTAAAGACATATCACAACATTTAGACAACCTGGCAAATGATCACTCAGATAAAAATCAGTCAGAGCTGGGATCTGAAGCATTTAATGCGACGTTGATATGTTTTCATCTTTGCCAGTATTCCCTCTTGCACATCCACTCACATGGTTCACTCGTGATGGTGACCCCTGTGGAATGGGCCATACAGCTTTCCCACAAACCTGGTGGCTCTCCAGGGACCCAGTGAGGGCCAGGGGGATCCTTAGGAAGGACCTGGTGACTACCACTTCCTAGTAGTGCAGCTCCATTGCTCTGCCAAGGACTCCACCTGGCCACAGCTGCTTGAGGACTGATGAATGGTGGGAAAGGAAGATAACAAAACCTTTGCCTGAATGATGTTTGCCCAAGAATCTCTGCAGCATCCCACAACCCTCCCAGTCTCTATTTTAATGCACAGGGAAGACCCAAGTCTTCCTGAGCACTGTGCCTCTATGCATTCTGCCAGAGGGGGGAGATAGGCATGCAGGAATCTGGGGGAGGATCCCACTGCCTAGATTTACATCAGCATAAGAAAGATCTGAAACTTGCTCAGAGTGACTATAACCCTAGTAACACAGATATGTCGCAATCCTGTACCTTTATGTATGGTCACTTCTTTCTTTTCTTTCTTTTCAGCTGTAATTGCTGGTGTTATATGCTCAGGCATGGGCTTCTGAGGAACTCCAATCACTTTAATAAAAACAGCATCACAGTTAATGAAGAGGAAATACACACCCTGAAGAAGTACACCTTACCTCAGGGTGGGACAGGCCAACATTAGGTGCTGATATAATATTTTACAAATAAAACACACAATCGTGAACATCCAACAGTTGTCATGGGGGATTCTGTTCATTTCTGGCTTTGTTGCTAACCCATTGACTTTAGGACCCAATTCTGTCTCAGCTACATACATACTTCTCCCACTGGAATAATTGGGAGGCATGCTGTTGACATATATGGCTCTTAATGCTCCAGAAAAGATTTGTGGAAGATTCCACCCAAATTGGCTTTGTCTGGGGGAAAATCTTCTCAAATAATTAAAAACATGTAAGTGTCAAAACTATGGCTAGTTCATAGTGCATTTGAAAAGCTCCCAAACTTCAAAGTCCACAAATTAATATCACACTATAATGTGTCACCTTGAGCTATGTTCATATCATCCTAGCCCTGCTCGATGATGGGCCACGATTTACCACTGATTTGCAATCATAACTCCCCTGTACGTTATTTGGGAAGTTCTACGTACAGATTGATAGCACAATATGCCCCAAAGTACAGCAACAGAAAATCTCAAAATTTACCAATTGGGGAGGAAATACAGAGAGATCAGGGCTTACTTCTGAACACAGGGGAAAAATACATAAAGAAACAATATGGATTAAATAAGGAATAACTGCTACTGTCAAACTCAAAATCCTGGAAAGCTACTCTAAACCTTACTCTACAAGACTGGATGGGATAGGCTTCACGGACTGCAGCTGTAACACACCTGGATAAATGGAAATACATTACAGCTGGCTTTAGATCCCCGACAAAGATAAATGTGGATGTATAGTAGGTGGGCTTGAGTCTTCCTTCTCTATATGCTCATTTCTCCTTTTATACAGGTAGCCACAAGCTGCTTGGTGCCTGATCTTGTTTTCATTGAAGTTAATGGCAAAACTTCCATTAAATCAACCGTTCAGGTTCAGTTCCACAGAGAGTAGAGGGGGGAGTGAAAAAGACCTGCACCACCCCACCGCAGCATGTGAAGCTGTATACACTGTATACACATGTATACACACTGGAAACCCCATGTATCCTTGTTATGAAAGGGTCCCAAAATGGAAAAAAAAAAGTTCTGTTTGTCCTTTAAAAATCCTGGTAGCTGCTGAAATGTTAGGTCTTGTAGGTCACGGCCTCTTTAATAGTTAATTAGAAGATAACAAGTCAAGAAAATGGCACAAAATACTAATAGTAATTTCAATATTTATGTTCCATTGTATTCAGCAGTAACATTTTTATACATCCCAAAACAAATGAATTATAGTGAGCAGGGCCAAGAGAATAGAAAGATGGGGAAAGTGAAGGGAAAAAAGATTAATACAATTAAGAAATTTGAATATACCTTCTTCATGATAAACTCGTTTTTCTTCATAAGTTTCCCATTCCTCTTCCCCTTCTTCATAACCTTCTTCCCTTTCATAATATTCCTGTTCTCCATAATCTTCTTCCCATTCTTCATAAGGTTCTTTTTGTTCTTCATAAATTTCTTCTTTTTGTTCATAAACCTCTTCTCTTTCTTCATATATTTCCTCCTTTTCATGAACTTCTTCCCTTCTAGCTACAGAAGTCACTTCGATCTCTTGTGGCTTCCTTGGCACTTTGGGAACTTTAAAAGATTGCTCATTTTAAAATATGGAGTTTGCAAGGCATAATGTGTGTATTTAATTTAAGAAATATATCTATTTATGGAATTCAAGTAGCATATTAAACATTTTTACACAATAGTCTAAGTATTATATTGCTGTTTTATTGTCTTTTGCTACTCCTGATATTGTCCAAACTTGCTTTGTCTCATACATCCTTTAGCAACCTCTAGGTGACAGGCACACTGTCCCAGATTTTCTCACCCATTGAAGTCAACTGCAAAACTCCCATTAATTTAAAACGTCAAAAGATCAGTTCTAATATTACTCTCAGATTAAATAGAAATGGAGCATGAAGAAATTAGCACCTTTCCTAAATTCTGCATTTACGGCCCAATCCAACCTCCACTGAAGTTGATGGAAAGGCTCCCACTGATTTTAATGGCACTGAATCAAGTCCCTAGTGCATTGTCGTAAGCCCACTGAAGTCAAAGGATGGAATCCCATTGGGAGTTTTTTTACAGGTTGCATACTGTCTACATACTCACTTTTTCTAGATAAAAATAAATAACTAGCATCTTGAGAATACGTTATTTTACCCAAAATGTTTTTATTCCTGACAAAGTTTAACTAAATAAAATAAAATGAAATAAAATAAAATAATAATAATATTCACATAAATAAAAAAATAATTTGAAGAGAGGTTTTTACATATGCCTAATCAAAGCTGCTGATAGCAATGTTTTGTAGATTTATGCTAGCATGATGAGAAAAACACTGAAAAGACTATTGAGTCTAACTGATATAATCTACAAGATCAAGGCCTTTGGGTTGACTAAGCAAGAAGCTACAATGTTCTCTACATCTTTTTAAATAGGCAGCTGCATCCCTCAATTTCATAAAATGACACTATAAGAGAACAGTCACATGTTTACAGAGTATCTTTTGTCTTTGTTTTGCTTGTCTTTTTACTAAGCTTTTATTATTTTTATTTTCAGAGCTTAGGTTCTAGTATGCTAATTCATGCTCATTTTTTTCAGTCTTTATCTTGCATCACCCGGTTACAACCTTTAACTAGGATCACGTGAGAAATTACTTCTACCTTGATAATCACTGTTCCAGAACATATATTTGAAATATCCTAATGAATGAGAATTTGGGCTTTAAATATGCATCTTTATAACTTAAAAATAAAAAAGTCAAACACAATAACCTTTCATTATTCCACATTAAATACAATCACTTTCTTAAAAATACCTTTTTAAAAAATAATGTAAAAATCCATTTTACCTTTAGGTGGAGCAATTTCTTCAGGAGCTTTTGAAACCACTTTTTTGGAGACTTTCTTTACAAGAACTTTCTTGGTTTCTAAAAGAAAAGAAAAAATATATATATATATATTTGCATTTAACAGCTACAGGAAAAAGTTGGATTTAACATAGTACATTCTGTTTGACATTTCCAGTTTTAAACCTATAAGCTTTTACCTTTCTTCTCTTCTGGTGGTGGAACAGCAAAAGGCAGCAAAACAGGAATAGGGATATCTTAGAAAAATAAAGAATATATTTTATATCAATGCTACATTCTTAATAATATGCGAAAAAAATCCCTAATATACTTTCCATGCATACATACAGAATGACTGTATTACAATTAAAAAATCACAAGTAACTTGTGTGTGTGTTGGAACAGTCAAAGTACTTTCCATGGGTGGGAACCAGGGCCGCCCGGGGGGGGGGGCAAGTGGGGCAATTTGCCCCAGGCCCTGGGCCCTGCAGGGGCCCCACGAACCCTGGCCCGGCGGCGGTCTGGGTCTTCAGCGGCATTTCAGAGGTGGGGGCCCTTCCATGCTGCCAAAGACGCGGAGCGACTGAAGGGCCCCCCGCTGCCGAAATGCCGCCGAAGACCCGGACCACCGCCGGGTGAGTACAAGTGCCACAGCTCCCCCGCTTTGCCCCAGGCCCCCTGAATCCTCTGGGTGGCCCTGGTGGGAACTGAAAATCTACCCTAATGAAAGGGGGCTGTTGGCCTCCTACTGAAACTTAATGCAGGGTTTTTTGTTGGCCTTCTCCCAATACCAGGAAAAGGGGGAAGGGCCAAAGAGAAATCAGAATCCTGAGACTGACAGTCCCCAGGGCCAGTGCTCCAAGTCTGTGGATTGACAGGGTAGGCAGATCAATGAGGGAGTCTAGAGCCTGGGGCCCATCTTTCATGTGAGCTGGAGCTGCCTGAGCGAAAGTAGGGCAGTGGCAGAGCTAAGAAGAAAGCAGCAGCCAGAGTGGAGCTGGGGAAAGAGCAGGAGTACAGAGACAGAGAAGGCAGAGCTAAGCTGGAAGAGGAGCAGCAGCAGCCAGAGCTGGTCTGGGAGGTAGAGCAGCAGCAGCACTGAGCCAGAGTAGCCAGACTTGGGGAACTGGAGCAGCCCAGAGCCGGGGAGCTGGAGCAGTGGAGACCAGCCATGCTGACGGTGAGCCAGGGCTGAGCTACTTCAGGGAGCTGCAGGGCCAGAGCTGGGCAGTGGATATCTTCTGTGCCACAAGTAATACTGGAGCCAAGAGTGGTGAGCAGCTGGGGAGAGGGCCCAGTGGAGGGAGACATCACCAGGCAAGAGGGCCTTGAAGGCCGGACTCAAGGGGGGAGGAAAATGGGGCCCTGAACCACAGGAGGGCCAATGCTGGGGAGAAGGGTCCTGCCACCTAGAGTCAGAGAGCGTGTAGCTTCCATCTGAGTAGGTGTTTTACCCACTGCATCACCATAGCACAGCCAGATCCTGGGAGGGAGGCCTGGGGCATGTGAAGAATAGGCTGTGAACTTTTATTCAGTAGCTGAAACTATTTTCTGTGTTATTCCCCATCCGCAGCCCCTTTAACCTTTTCCATTTTCCCCTTATTTTGTTTACAGTTGCTGTTTAATAAGTTGTATTTGATTTAAACTTAATGTAATGATCAGTGGGTAAGGGAAGTGGCCAGTGTAGAGAGAGTACCCTGGAGAGGGGACACCATGACCCCTGTCCTAAGTTACCCTGCCTTATTGGGGTTACAAGGGTTGCCACATGGGAGAGTGAAAGAGGAGTCCTCAAGGTCAGGCAGGCGTCTGGGCAAAGGGAGTTGGAGCAAGGACACATCTTTTCACTGTCTGGTTCCCCCAGGGTAGTACAGAAGCCAGGAAAGTTCCCCATGATAGTGGGACCATTCCCCCGCTCATACTTACTTGACCAGTCTACTCTGACAATTATTTAAGTCAATGGGTACTATTGCACACCCAGCACCAGAAGCAACAGTGCCACTGTCTCCCCCAGCAAACCCTGATCATTCAAGCTTTGTACAGAGAGGGGTGAATTTGAACACTGCTCAATCCTAGATTTTCTCTGAGCTCCCTGAATCTCCAAACTGCCCACTGCACCTTTGCCTAGATTCTAAAGAGAAATCCCATTATAAAAATCTGGTTATTCATTTTACCTTCAGCTGGTGCTTCAATTGGAACTGCAACTCTGGCATCAGGAACATCTGGAAAGTCAAAATATATAGGAATGTATAAAGTAGAGATTCTGATGAACTTGTCCAATCCCTAGGACTGGGTCACAGTATTTTCTAAGGATTAATTTTAAACAACTCAAGAGATGGGACCTCCTCCTCTTCCCATAGGAAACTGTTCTACAGGCTGTTACTCCTCAGCATTAGGAAACATTCAGACTATATCTCCTCTCTTCAGTTTCATCCATTACACCTGTTTATATCCTCTTGGACCACCTTGTGCAATTTTTCCTTCTCTTTTGATTTAACATATGCATATGGATCATTTAATGCATATGGATCATTATCATGTCCTCTTCCTCAGTCATAGTTTAGCCAAGTTACACACACCTAATTTTATTATCATTTTAATTGCATCACACCCTAAATCCTTATATTCTGGTTGTTTTTTTAAATTAGATTCTAGTATTTTAGATGGTTCTCTCTCTTTCTCATACCGCCCCCCACACACAGAAAGGAAGATTATTATGTATAATTAGAATGATCACTTTCCTTGTCTATGATATATTATTCATCTATTTGGTTGCTTTTTTACCCCTTCCCTAACCTTCACTATATTGCATTGTAAGTCCATGCCCAATTAACTGTCTACTCTCAGCCCCAAGGAAAGGGGGGAAGTTGGCTTCCCATAATATGCAAGAGGACCCCAGGCCCATAAATTCCTCAATAATTGTGGAGTCATCACAACATTCACAATTGCTACCTATGGGAAAAATCCTCCTTTATAGATCTGGAAATTCCTTCTCAGCATATTAGCGTTGGTGAACTAAAACCAAATCCAGAAATAAGGGTTCCAAAAACAAAAAATAAAGGAGGACACAAAATTAAATCAGTGCCAAATGATTCATAGGCATGTTCTCAATTTTTTCTTTACCTGGTGGCTTCACTTCTAGTTTCATTTCTGCAAAAGAACAACAGATTTATATTTAAAATGTTTTTGCTCTCCAGCACACAATTTCAGATCTTGTATGTAGCTACACTCTCAAACCTGTTTACTACATGCACTAACCTTTGGTTGTCAGATAGAGCTCTGCAGTGCTTCTTGCTTCACCCCTTGGTTCAAGACGAGCAATTACAGAATACACACCTGGAATATGAAAGCATTTTGGTATATACCTCATGTTGATTGTTAAAAAACACAAACAATGAGAAAAAACAGTGACAATGGAAACATCCCATTAAGGTTACCTTCATCTTGCGCAGTGACATTGTGGATAGTCATATAATGACAGCGACCTTCACTTCTAAAGCTGTATTTACGACTCTCCCGCAGTTCAGTGGAGCCTTTGTACCATGTCACAACTGCGTCATCAAAAGAGACCTCACACTCAAAGGTTGCAGATTGGTGTTCACTCACCACTATATTCTGTATGCTCTTTGTGAACTGAATGGGCTCAGCTGGTTTGGAAACAAAATAAAAATATATTAGTTATCCTTGTTGCAATAGACCTTTGTTGGTTTGTACGGTAACTCCTCACTTAACGCTGTAGTTATGTTCCTGAAAAATGTGACTTTAAGTGAAACGATGTTAAGCGAATCCAATTTCCCAATAAGTATTAATGTAAATAGGAGGGTTAGGTTCCAGGGAATTTTTTTTCACCAGAAAAAAAATATATATACACACACACACACACACACAGAGAGTATAAGTTTTAAACAAACCATTTAATACTGTACACAGCTATGATAATTGTGAAGCCTGGTTGAGGTGGTGAAGTCAGAGGGTGGAACAGGGTCAGATATTTCCCAGGGAATGCCTTACTGCTAAATGATGAACAAGCACTCAGCTAAGCCCTTAAGGATTAACACATTGTTGTTAATGTAGCCTCACACTCTACAAGGCAGCACAAATGGAGGGAGAGGAGACAGCATGGCAGACAGAGACAGAGACACATACCCTGTGTGTGGGAGAGAGATGCGCATTGCCCCTTTAAGTAAACTGACTGCACTCTAAGTACATTGCCTTTTTAAGTAGATCAGCAAGTTGAGACAGCTGCTGCTGCTAGCAAGCTCCCTCTGTCCTGAGTCCTTTGTGTCCGTCCCCCGCCTACCCCCCGCTCTGTGGAGATGGGGTAAGCGAGGGACGGGAGCAGGTGGGAAGGGGACACTCTGATATTAGTCCCCTCTTCTCCTCCCCCTGCACAGCAAGCAGGTGGCTCCCGGGAGCAGCTCCAAGGCAGAGGGCAGGAGCAGCACATGGCAGTGGGGGGAGGGGCCACTGAACTGCCCGGCAATTGATAGCCTGCTGGGTGGCTGCTGCACAGGTAACTTAGGGGAGCAGGGAGCTGATGAGGGGGATACCAGTCCACCCTGGTTCCAAGCTCCCACCCACTAGCTCCAATGGGCTGCTCTTTCTGCAAGCAGTGGACAAAGCAGTCAGCTGCCAAACAACCTTATAAGGGAGCATTGCACAACTTTAAATGAGCATGTTCTCTAATTGATCAGCAACGTAACAACGAAACAACATTAACCGGGACGACTTTAAGTGAGGAGTTACTGTACATAATTTATTCTAATTCCATAAACAAACAACAGACACCTACTAGGATACTGAAAAAGGAAATGAAGAAAAAAGAAATACAAAGAAATGTGTATTCATCATTCTATCTCCTGTGAAGTGCTTCATTTAGGAGTGAAGTTAAGAAGACACAAGAGTATTGCCACAACAAGAGTATTGTGAGAAGTATTCAAGAGAAGTCATTAAAGCAATTAAGAAAAGATAAAGAATGCTTGGTGTATAGGCACTTTAGAAGTTTGAAGCCTCAGGAAAATATAAACATCTCAGAAAAAGGAGACTAAACAGGATAAACATAACTCAGATCAAAGTTTCAGAGTGGTATGGCAACACCCATTTTTTCATGTTCTCTGTGTATTTATATATATCTTCCTACTGTATTTTCCCCTGCATGCATCTGAAATTTGTTATTCTCTAAGGTGCCACAAGTACTCCTCATTCTTTTTTCAGATCAAAGTGTTTCAGAGTAATGGGTCATATTAATTACACAAATAAAATATTATTAGGTTATCCTGGCAGTGGTATCTCCTTAAAAGGAATGGTTCAGCAGGATTTCCTATCAGGTCCAACTTCTGTTAACTGAGCATCAAGAAACTCTTTCAAGAAACCATAACAAAGAGATTTCCATCTGTTTACAAACCTTCAATGGTTAGATCTGCAGTTGTTTCTAGATTGTGAAGCTTGCAGGTATACTGTCCCTGGTCTTCTGTTCTAACATCTTTGATGATTAGTTTGTGTATTTTCTCTGAGACTTGTGTTGAGTATCTTCCTCCTATCTTAATGGCTTTTCCATTTCTATACCACTGAGATTTGGCATTTGGGACAGAGAACTGACAAATCAGGGTACAAGTGCGTCCTTCCTTGAAAGCAGTATCATGAAGATTCCGTTCAACTGCAGGTGCTGTTAGCATGTTAAAATACATATTTTAGTAGATATCTGAGTGTTAAATTAAAGAGTATAAAATACTTTCAAATAGAAACTTTAAATGTACACTTACCAATCACAGTTAGCTTTGCATTAGCAATATGTGGACCACAGACAACTCTGAAATTCCCCTGATCTGCTGGTTGGCAGTTCCTGATTCTGAGTATGTGCTGATCACCTTTAATTTTTATTTCATACTTGTTACTAGAATCCAATTTTTGAGTTCCTTTGTACCAGGAGAGTTTGATTTCTGGATAATTAATCTTAATTTCACATTCAAATATAGCGTCTTCATCTGCTAAAACGGTCTGGTTTTCAATATCCCTGATGAGAGTAATAGGCTGAAAAATATGATTTTAAAAGGTTCAGTCTTCATTCCAAGATCACACTTCCTATTATGTGATTAAATATTTTACTATCAAGTCAAAGCCATCATGTCACCTCTGTCTGTGTGACTCTACGATGAATAAACGATACAAGTTCCTCAAATCCCTGTTCTCCTTTGCGAACTCTCTCTGTGACTTCAATTTCCTGGAGAAAGACATGACATGGTTTAACATGAAGTAACACTACTGGGAAATAGCTAGGATCCACGTGTTTATATCTGTCCCTTCCTCCCCCCAACAAGTCTGGAGAGTCGTGTATCTCTCTAAATGAACCTTCTGCAAACCCATAGCTCACTTTAACCTCCTCACCAGCCAATCTTACAGATTCCATTTCACCAAGATCCTCTGGACAAAAACATGGGGACAGGACTTACTTGGACAGAAAGGTCACTGTTGGTAGCAGTACTGCATCACCCAGTGCTTGAGCATACTGGGAGATTGCAGAGTGAGACAAGAAGGTCATGATTGGAATCTGAATCTCTTATGCATACAGCAATGTCACAGCTAGGACATCAAGCCTGGTGCCAGAAACCATGTTACTCTTAACATTCCCAATGCCACAGTCTGACTAGGTCTTACCAATCCATGACTTTCTTCCTCTTGGCTTTGCTTTAGCAGCTCAAAGGCTTGGAGGAGGCCACGGAAATCTGTAATTCCATACATGCGAGCATACTTCTCATATTCTTTAGGATCAACATTTTTGAGAAGTTCCATGATATCAATGGGCTTCTCTTCCTCTTCTTCCTTCTTTTTGGTTGGAGTACTATTTAAGCAAGGGGATTAATTAGAAAACATGCACAATATTTCTCCTTTCTAAGAGAATCCTTCGGGAAACCAAGTCTGCTTAAAATTGTTTGGTATAGAGTGAGCCTATAGGTTAGTGCTGGAGGGGCCTTATCCTACAAACTATTAGGCATATAAGTGCTCACTACTCATGACTTCAAGGGGATTCTTAGTGACTGAAAGACTATTGATATGAATTAGTCTTGGTGGGATCAAGGCCTATATCTAATTGGTGTCAGTCTGTTCAATATGTTGTGAATACTAATTAATTGCCTCTGGACCACAGATACAATTGCATCCCCCATTGTATAGACTACAGAGTGATCTAGAAAAGATTCTTATGCCTACCTCTTCAGTTTTGCTCTCAGATCTCCTTCAATTACTTCTTCTTTTCTTCGTTCTTCAACTTGAAGTTCGACGCTGGTCTCAATTTCACCATGTTCATTAAAAGCTACACATCTGTATGTTCCAGAATCAGTTTTTGTTGCATCTTTTATTTCTAGTTTGGCTTCATCTCCTCTCTGTTGGATGAAAATGCGACCTCCCTGGTTGAGTTGTCTCCACTTTCCCTTAGTCCATTTAACATTTGGGATTGGATCACCTCCAACTTTAGCAAGAAATGTTGCAACACTCTCTATAGAAAAATACAAAATCAAAAAGCTTATCTTTCACATGTCTAAGACAGCAGGAGATAATATCATATTGCAAATACAACAAATAGAGAAGATGACATTTTTGGGGAATGAACTTACTTTCCACAATTTTGATACTCTGAGGCTCCGAGATAAAGTACAACTTTCCATCCACTGGTGCTTTCTTAGCTGCTGGTGCAGCTGCTGGTTTTTCTGGAAAATAGGTTTAAGGAATTAAGATGGAGGGTTTAATAGAACAGCTCAGGCATAACAACTCTTTTTGCTCCGCTGAAGGGAAGGGATGTACTATTGGGATATTTTTATTGTAGCTAAATCCATTTACTAAATCAGTATATGCAGTCCATGTGTGAAAGAAAAAATGCCAAGTACTTTCCAATGACTTTCAATAAGTTGTCATTTGATTCCTAAAATGGAAGCAGACACTGTGGCCTGATTCTGATCTCTGTTACAGCATGTAAATTTTAATTTACATTAATGTAAATGACATCAGACTCGGGTTCTGATTTTTTTTAAAATGGATCACTTTAATTTAGATTCTTAAATGCATAGCTGGTCACATAAATAAGTGGCCTGATTTTCAAAAGTGCTGATTAGTTGGTTACCCAGCAACTCCCAGGTCAGGACAGTAACAAAGGGCTTCTCTTTAGTACTCCTTTCTTAAAAACCTGGCCTACAAGGTTCCTTAGAGTTATTGTCAACCTACAGCTAGAAGTTTAAAGTGACTAAACTGCTGTAGGCCACTGCTGCCTCCATGCTTGGGTGGTGCTACCTTAATATGTTCATGACTGAAGAGCTCAGATGCTATAGGATGGGAAACAAAATAAAGTATCTTTGAGAGAGAGAGAGAGAGAGAGTCTCATCCCCAAACTGTATTAACTTCAATTGAGTGAGGGGGCCATGTGGGTTGAAGCTGAGATAGCCCAGCCCAATTAATTGCACTGCTGCCTCTGAGCAGGGCAAAGAATTCTTTCTTATGTGCTTCCCAGGCTTCTTCCTTACTCTACTATCTGTCTGGCTGGCTCGCTCCAGACTGTGCTGTGTCTCATGGTGCCACATAGGCATGGAGCACTCTCCCTGACAATATACCAAATTCCCTTAGTAATGTCCTACAAGACATGCCTAAACCCCCATCTTCCCCATGGAGCATGCATGCTCTGGAGACTGAAGCCCACTCTGTCGGCTTGGTCTTGCCTCAAACCCTTTGTTTTGTCTGCAAGGTTAAATTCTAAACCCTCAGGGTGGGGATCTAATGTTCATTTGACACAGACCTCCTAATGTATATATTGTATACTTATGTTGTTATATTAATTATCATTAAATATAATGCTACAATAAGGCCAGTATTTCAGATTACGTAATATTTTATGAACTTACAAAGACAATGGTTATTTTCTGTTTGGTTATGAACCACTTAATTCACAGAAAACAAAGATGTGAGCATTGTAGTTTTGGTTTAAACTGCCATCACAAGACATGGTTTTTCTCTTTTACTATACCTTTCACTGTCACTTTTGACTTGCAAGAGTCACTTCCAGCCACATTTATAGCTTTGCACACATATTCGCCTGCATCGGTTTTAGTAACTGTGGTGAGTTCCAAAAGAGCTGTTCCATTAGCAAAGCTAAAGTTGCATTTATCTGAAGCTTTTATTTCTCTCCCAGCCTTCAGCCACTGAATCCTGATTGGCTGTGAGCCCTGGACGTGGCAGCTGAGCTGCAAAATATCTCCTTCTGCTATTGTCACTGGTCTAAGAGGTTGGTCAAACACTGGTGGCTTTTTTGGTTCTGGAATTGGAAAATATTTTAGTAAATAATCAAGAAAGAAATGTGTGTTATGAACATGAGAGAGAAACACAGGAAATAAATGAAATCTTGACTCTAACAAGTCAGTTGTATCTACAAGTAAGAGATTGATAAGCAATGTGTATTGATATATACAAGTCTGGTTTCTGAGAATACTAATGCTACATAGTATTAGAAAAAATAATATGGAAAATGTACTTTTTCACAAGCATGCAAGAAGAGAGCTTTATGTATTCCATCTTCTTTCAGTGCAGTAGTATAAATTTGCACTCATTCTTAAAGAATATTAAAACTAAAGCACCACTGCTATTCTTCAAATATTGCTTAAGCACTTTTTATAAGACCAAATAATGCAATATATTACAAAAGCAATTATTGCTGAACTCCATTTTACCACAGCAAACTGCTCTGGCTGTACAAAATTTAGACATATATGCATTTGTTCTGAACCTTCCAACAATGAAGGAAAAGCTGCACATCTTGCACAGCAAAACTGTCATTACCTGAAAAGAAAATTAGTAGAGATTTGATGGATATTATGGGACCTCAAGTTTTTAGATCACTAAATGTTCAGGCTGATCTGTTTTTACAATCTTAATTCATAGTTCACACCAGATATAACTGGTTACCTCATCATCATTGTCATAAATTTTCAAGCAACATTAATCTGACTTTAACCTAGAAAGTCAAATTAATTGCTTGCTTTTGTGGTTTAACTCAATCCCATCCTGGATGCCCTCAACAGCAAGAGTGAGGAACAGTGACAATGCAATTGGTGGGAAAGATACGCGAGCAAATTTATTGACATTAATATAGGCAAAAAGAAACCAGTATTACAGGTTTTAAATTTTTACTGTGTTAAATGTATGTCTTGGGTGACATCACATAATATCTCACAATATTATTCGACATAATATAAAAGGCAAAGTAATGGGAAGAGCAGAGGTTCAATCCATCCTGAACTTATGCATTAGCAGATGAATTTGGAAAAATCACGATTGCAAATACAGGAAGATAAAATGGCCTGATGTATTTTTGGCACCACGTGGAGATTAGCCACATGTAACTTGGCTACTCCTCAGTTTGGTTGTCCTATTTGGCAGGGACAAAAGATTTATCTTATGACTCTTGATGTGTGGAGGAGATGAGCACTACTGTTCCATATGAAATCACCTGGCAATGCAGGTGCTTGAAAACCAGGCCAGGGTGTTGGACCCATTAAAATATTTATTTGTTTGGGGTTGGCAATCATGCATTTGCAGAGCAGGTATGTCACAACTCTACCCTCAGGTATGCATGACCAAACTAGTTAGTTTATGTGAAAGTTGCACAGGTGTAAATATAGGCCAAAATAAAACCATCTCATGCACATTTTACTTTGCTCATTCGATGCAGTTCCCCTGCAAAACCCCAATGGAGGTTCAAATGAAGTGTCAGCATAGGCTCATTTTTATGAGTAATCTAGACGTTACTGTTTAAAGTATGACACACATCATATTGCAGTAGGGAAAAGTGGAAAAAAACAAATGTACAAGAAAAAGACATGCAATGGAGTAGATAGTGCGTTTGCACTACACTTGTTAAGAGCTAGATAAATAATTCACAAAATACTTTCTAAATACATTATGTACTATGCTCGGAATGCATATTAAGGGTATGGACTTCCAAAGATATATGATAAATTGGGATTATGTATGCATGATAGATCCCAAAGGACAGTATGCAAAAAGTAAAAAACAAAAACAAAAACAACAAACAAATATTCCAGGTGTGGTCAGGAATTTGTTTCATTACCAGGAATAATTATGGCATATTGTAAACCTCTAGCCATTCATAGCATGCACAGTGTCGGGTTATTATTTGCTACTAATATGTATTGATAGCAGCAAGGTTTGTGTAATACCGTTCTATAAATAAAATATAGAAAGCTACAGGAAAGCAGTCACTATTTTGTTGTATACTATTTGTATCATATTCTAAGGTGAAAGGAATAGAAATACTGTGCCCAAAGTCTATCCTGAAATACAGAGCTCGCATTGAAGTTCATGAGAGTTGTGCCTGTGTATCTAAAGCAGGAATTGGGGCCATTATTTCATTGTGTAAACTGTATTGAATTTAATATTGTTCGAACACAATTATATATGGCCTAAAGATAAGACTCCTAGAGAGAATTATTTGATTAGCTATGGAAGGCGTATATTGACAGCTAACATGTTGATAAAGAAAACTAACACCACAGTGAGGCAAAATATGAAATTAACTAACCTTTAATAACAACGGAAGAAGTACACAATACACTTCCTGCTTCATTGGACACTTTGCAGGTATATAAACCAGCATCAGCCTGCGCTGCACTCTTAATTTGCAGAAGTATATTGTTGTTTAGGAATGATATTTCACAATTAGGACTCTGATAGATCTCTTGATTGTTTTTATACCAAGCAACGGTCAGAGGCTGAGAACCAGAAACCCGGCCTTCAAGTTTAAGGATGTTCCCTTCTGTTTCTTCTACTGTTTCAGATAGTTTCTTTGTAAAACTAGGTGGAATTTTTCGTTCTGCAAGAAATGAACATAGTCCTTAAATTCTACAAATAAATTTTAAGATCATATATTCAGTAGAAGACTTTTCAAGAAATACCTCTAATTACTATATGTTGTTAAAAAACAGTTTGTATACACATTTTTTTAAACAAAAAGTATGCAGAGAACACCATTCTTGGAACAGGAAAATACCACACTGTATAAATGGATATGGAGTTTTGCTATTTAAAAAGTAATAAAAAATTACTTACACTGCTTTTAAGAAAAATGCCTTCTTTAAACAAAATCAAGACCCTATGTATAAACTACAAGGAACAAACCAGATTTTGTACAAATCACTTAAAATGAAAAAGTCTGTAAACTTTCAAAGAAAGTAGACTAAAGAAAACATTATCTCCTCCTCACAATTCTCCCCACACTTTCCTTCAAAGACCTTTCAGTTCCTCCTAATACATACTTCAATACACATTTTCTTCTAATCCATATATTGAAAAGATGATATCAAACTTATCTAGCAACAAGATGATTTATTTATTTTAGATATAAAGGAATTCATACACATGAATCAGTCAATACCTTTAATACTAAGTTGAGCTGCACAAGAGTCCTTTCCAACTTCATTGCTAGCATGGCATGTATAGGTACCAGAGTCTGCATTGTCAATGTTCAGAACTGTCAAATAAGCTATGTTGTCTACATAACTAATCTGGTACTTTCGTCCAGTCCGTATCTCTTGGTTATTTTTTGCCCAAGTGACCTTAATTGGTTGTGTTCCTGATATGTGACATTCAAAGTCAGCACTATCCCCAGCAAAAGCATCTACAGGTGCAATTGGGATGTCAAACAATGGAGGATTCTTCCCTTCTACAGGATGAAAGAAACAACAAAATGTATAGCTTTTAAAAGATCAATTTGCTTAAACCATATTGTTAAACAAATGTTGCACTTATTGTTTTAAGTTAAGATGGAAATTTTAAAATGACCTGGTGATGTTGAAGGGAAATTATTTAATAACCAACTAACCTGTAAGCACGAGCTTGGCACTGGAAGAAACAGTTCCAATAGCATTGGAAGCTGTACAAGTGTATTGCCCAGCAAGGCTCTTGTCAGTCTGCAAAAACTGGAGAGTTGCTACGTTATTCAAGAAGGAGGTTTGCACATTGTAGCTATCTCGGATATGTACGCCGTCTTTAGACCAGGATACTTCAATAGGTTCTGAGCCAGTTATGCCACAATCAAACGTAACTGGTAAGCCAATAGTTTCATGAATGTCTCTCAATGTTCGTGTGAATGAAGGAGGAAATTTACGCTCTGCAAGGAAAGAAGTATTGCACAATGAAAACTTTGGGAAGTTATCCAGCTTTGGTGAACTCTCCAGTAAGCACTGCCTAAAAAGATACCCTATTGTGGTATAGATTGGGTAGATTTACAAGAAGATACTGGACGATCCAGTTATCGTTTTTAACCAACATGCCTAATATAAAACAGTAAGAAGCCCACAAAAGATCAAAGAGATTATATGTTAAACCATTTAGTTTGGGGATTGGTGTGAAGAGAGGGCTCTGCCCAGGGATGCTAGGAAGAGTACAACCAGTTGAACCCTTCCTGTCTCATTGAAGTCCATGTTCCAAAGTTGTAAATGAAGGCAGAACTTAGCCTTAATGTTTAATCAATGGTCTCATATTTTCTACAGTGGAAAGAGCAAGAAGAATAACTGGGAACATGCCCCAAACTGAAGGGTAAGACACAGAAGCCTCTATGTCTTAGAGAGAGCACAGGACAATTTCCTGGGAATTTCTTCCCAGCCAGTTCTTTGCTACTGAAAGGTAATGAATGCTGCATGGGTAGTTTCTAACTGGTCATGTAAAGACACTGGGTGTTTCTGAAAAAATACTTTTCTTTCCTGAAACACCACACCTGAAGAAAGTAAATTTTTATTCTTGGTAACATGAAATATTCACCTTGAACAGAAAGCAAAGCTGATGAAGAAGCTTCTCCAACACTGTTTTCTGCTTTGCAGGTATACTTTCCACTATCACCACTATCCACCTGGCTGAAAACCAAAGTGGCAACGTTGTTCTTAAAGTACATTTTAGAGGTAGGAGTTGCTCTTAGTTTTGTATCTCCTTTGTACCATGATACAATAATTTCTGGTGTGCCAGCAACTTGGCATTGTAATGATGCAGAATCCCCAACTGTCACCTGAACAGGTTCCAAGCGTGTAACAAAATAAGGTTGTTCTAAAGAACAAAGACAAATCATTAATACCAGAATTTAAATACCACAATGACCATTAGTATAAAAAAGATTCTTTCTGGAATGAGGACACACCTAATACTGAGACTGCAGAGTGACAATTATCTTGTCCAGAATCATTCTCAATGTGGCAAGTGTATTGTCCCTGATCTTCTATTTTACTACTGGGAACTTCCAGTATGGCAGATGTTTCTGTGGTGGTGATGCTGCATTTTGCAGAATGAACTACTTTGTATCCATTTTTCTTCCATAAGACTGCAATCGGAGGGGTACCAGAGTATGTGCATTCCAGAATTAATGGTTTTCCTTTCTCCACATTGAGATTATTCAGTTTTTTCACAAATTTGGCTGGTTCTATAGTGAACATTATGAAGATAAACGTTAAAAGTTGACACCAAGAGATTTTTTTAAAGAAATGTGTGAAATGTCAAGCCTGACAAACCTTTTACAAAGAGCTGTGTTGTGCAAGAAATTTTGCCAGCCTCATTAGTGACCAGACAGGTGTAGTCTCCACTTTGGAGTGGCTGTACATCAAACAGCTCCAGTTCTGCAACTGAATTTTCCAAGGAGATGTTGCATCTATGTTCCGGTACTAGTTCAACGCTACCTTTGAACCATTTAACATCCAGTGGAGGGGTGCCTTTTAGGATACTGGTAAAAGTTATATTTTCACCAGATAAAACTTGCAGGGAATCAGGTTTCTTCACGAAAGAAGGAGGTTCTAAAGACACACAGAAAAGACAAGTGCACTTTAATAAAGAGTAAAATATTCCCTTACAAAATATGGGTGGTTAGAATCATGTGACAGGGCCAAAAACGTGAATTGCCAGCAAATAAAGTATTTTATATCTTAAAGCTCCACCTTGTCCTGGATACTAACCTCTAACAGTCAAATATGCACTGCATTCATCAGATCCAGCTACGTTAGTAGCTGTACATGAGTAAGTTCCCATATCAGATTCCTTTAGTGTGTTCACTTTCAAAGAGCAAGTATTGTCTGTGAGAGTCGTCTGATATTTGTCTCCACTAGTGATCTCATGTCCATCATGGAACCAGGAAACAGAAATAGGTGGTGACCCAGACACTTTGCAATCCAGCACAACAGAAGAACCAGAGAGACCATTGACTTCTTTCAGTTTTCTTGTGAAAGAAGGAGGTATAATGCGATCTGTATAGGATAAAACACAGCTATAAATATTACAACAGTATAATTTAAAAGGGAGATGGTTTCCAGTCATCTAGCAGAAACACCACACTTTCCTTTGGCACATCTGAATTGGTGTCAGGGAATACTAAGAAGCATAATGTCCACCCCACGAGGCATGAGGTAGTGAGAGAAGATAAGAAAGAGTTGTAGGATACTCTTGAAATCTGTCAACTCACCCCTTCTGAGGATCACCGTTCTCCTTTTATTTTTTCAATAATTCCTTATAAGGAGAAGAACAGTATTGCACCATCTGGGACGTGCAGATTCAATTGATGAGACTGACCCCAAGCAACAGCCTCATCTTTGTGACAGGTGAAAAATGTGAAGAAGGCTTCAACCTACTCCCTCCCTCCATGATCTCCACAACACTAGCGGACCCACATAGGGTGCCTTAAGTCACATTAGCAGCGAGTCTTCCCAAAGTGGCAGCAGCCTGACGTGACACCGAAGGAAGCAGCTTGTTGTGTAACGCCTTTTAAAGAAATTGTAAGAATCAAAGATAATTCACAAGTTAATCAACTAACCTGAAACACGCACTGAAGCTGTGCACCTGCTTTGGCCAACACTGTTTTTCACCTCAAAAGTATACTCCCCACTGTCTTCTACTTTTGCATTGAGGATCTTAAGTCCAGACACTTTGTTGAAGAAGCTAATTTTGTATTTCTGATTAGTAGACAGCTCTTTCCCATTCTTAAACCATCTAGTAGTGAGCTCCGGTGTGCCATCCACTGTGCATTCTAGAGTACAAGAGTCTCCAGAGGTGACTTTCATTGGGCCGGGCTTCTCTACAATGACTGCAGGTTCTGAAATGAGATGCAAATCACAGCCATAGTTGATAACAGGACGGGAGATGCAATCAGTTTGTTAAGTGGGGTTAAAATATCATTCCATATTTTTTTGTTTCCCTGTTACCAACCTAGAACTGACAGAGTGGCAAAGCACTCCTGAACTCCTGCGTCATTTTTGATCTGACAGGTGTATTTTCCAGCACTGGCTGGTTCTGCTTTTCCAATCCGTAGAGTTGCAACGTTTTCTGAATAGGAAATCCAAAGATTTTCACTTTCTCTAACGATTTCCCCTTTGTCTTTCAGCCACAGAACAGAAATGGGCTGGGATCCTTCTACTGTTGCCTGCAGCTCAACTGTGTCCCCAACTACAGCAGTGAAATCACTGAGCTTCTTCACAAAAATTGGTGGTGCTGGTGAAGAGAAGATACGTCATGTTAAAACCGCAAGGAGAGTGCAGGAAGAGAGTGACAAGAATGATATGATGCTATGAATATAATTGATGTGTAAATCATTATACAAACCTTTTAGAGTTATAAAGCCAACGCAAGTGTCACTTCCTACATCATTTACGGCTTTACAATGATATTCACCGACATCTGCGTCACCCAGACTAAGGATGTGAATACTAGCAAGATAGTTCTCAGACATGATTTTGTACTTCTTGCTACTTTTAATTTCTCTTTTGTCCTTATACCATGAAATTTGGAATGGAGGAGTGCCCTGAAGCTCACACTCAAGATGGACATCTGAACCTTTCAAAGTCTCAACCGGATGGGGTTTCTTGCTGAAAACAGGGGGTGCTATGAAAACAGACAGAAATTTGGGTTTCTGTTAATTCTGTTCAGGACATAACAGAGAAAAGAACATTTAAACAATAATTGTATCGCTATGTCGGACTGATATGGAAGAGTAAAGATACGCGTCACAATAAGAGATGGCTTTCATGCCATGGCAAACTGGTAATATATGTATCCTGCATTCGGAGAAGTTTCTATTCACCTATCTGACTAAAGATAATATTTTTACTCTTTAACTGCAAGTACAGTGGAGAAATCATAGACAGAAAGACACACATACAGAAGTTCTGACCTTTCACTTTTAATGAGGTACTGGTGCTTGCACTACCCGCTGCATTGCGAGCTTCACAAATGTAGTCTCCACTGTCTTCCACACGGAGATTGTGCATTTCAATGACTGCCATGGAATCAATGAAGGACATTCTGTATTTTTCACCATCATGGATTTCAGTTTCATCTTTGTACCAGGTGACTTTGATTTCTGGAGAGCCGCCTATTTTGCATTCATATCTAGTAAAATCATGCTGTTTTACAACTCTAGAGGAGTCTAGCTTTGTTATAATCGTTGGTGGTTCTATAAAATCAAAGAAAAGGGTAAACATGATGATACACTAAATTGCACTGATCCATTAAATGCTTAAATTAATGAACTATCTAATCAAAAGCACAGACTTTGGAGTGTGGTGAGTGGTAGAAATATCTACAAAATGTGAATTTACACTAGCTAGTGATATACATGGTGGCAGCATGACAAGAATGAACACATAGCTTGAAAAGAAGAGTATTTTAGAAAACAAGAAAGAAAATTGTGTTGTAAATGCAAACAAAAAGACAAGAAATCTGAGACTTGTATTGAATATCTCCCTCCTGTCTTAATGGCTTTTCCATTTCTACACCACTGAGATTTGGCATTTGGGATAGAGAACTGACAAATCAGGGTACAAATGCATCCTTCCTTAAAAGCAGAATCACAAAGATTCTGTTCAACTGCAGGGGCTATTAGCAGGTTAATATATATATATATATATATATATATATATATGTATTAGTAGGCATCAGTATTAAATTAAGAGTGTAAATTACTTTCAAATAGAAACTTTAAACGTACACTTACCAATCACAGTTAGCTTTGCACTAGCAATATGTGGACCACAGACAACTCTGAAATTCCCCTGATCTGCTGGTTGGCAGTTCCTGATTCTGAGTATGTGCCGATCGCCTTTAATTTTTATTTCATACTTGTTACTAGAATCCAATTTTTGAGTTCCTTTGTACCAGGAGAGTTTGATTTCTGGATAATTAATCTTAATTTCACATTCAAATATAGCGTCTTCATCTGCTAAAATGGTCTGGTTTTCAATATCCCTGATGAGAGTAATAGGCTGAAAAATATGATTTTAAAAGATTCAGTCTTCATTCCAAGATCACACTTCCTATTATGTGATTAAATATTTTACTATCAAGTCAAAGCCATCATGTCACCTCTGTCTGTGTGAGTCTTTGCTGAATAAATGATACAAGTTCGTCAAATTCCTGTTCTTCTTTGCGAGCTCTCTCTGTTACTTCAATTTCCTGGAGAAAGACATGACGTGGTTTAACATCAAGTAACACTATTGGGAAATAGCTAGGATCCATGTCTTTATATGTGTTTTCCCCACAACAAATCTGGAGAGTCGTGTATCTCTCTAACTGAACTTTCTGCAAACCCATAGCTCACTTTAGCCTCCTCACCAGCCCATCTTACAGGTTCCGTGTCACCAAGATCCTCTGGACAAAGACATGGGGACAGGACTTACTTGGACAGAAGGGTCACTGTTGGTAGCAGCACTGCATCACCCAGTGCTTGAGCATGCTGGGAGTTCTCAGAGTGAGACAAGAAGGTCATGACTGGAATCTGAATCTCTAATACATACAGCAATGTCACAGCTAGGACATCAAGTCTGCTGCCAGAAACCATGTTACTCTTAACATTCCTAATGCCACAATCTGACTAGGTCTTACCAATCTATGACTTTCTTCCTCTTGGCTTTGCTTTAGCAGCTCAAAGGCTTGGAGGAGGCCACGGAAATCAGTAATTCCATACATGCGAGCATACTTCTCATATTCTTTAGGATCAACATTTTTGAGAAGTTCCATGATATCAATGGGCTTCTCTTCCTCTTCTTCCTTCTTTTTGGTTGGAGTACTATTTAAGCAAGGGGATTAATTAGAAAACATGCACAATATTTCTCCTTTCTAAGAGAATCCTTTGGGAAACCAAGTCTGCTTAAAATTGTTTGGTATAGAGCGAGCCTACAGGTTAGTGCTGGAGGGGCCTTATCCTACAAACTATTAGGCACATAAGTGCTCGCTACTCATGACTTCAAGGGGATTCTTAGCTAACTGAAAGACTGTTGATATGAGTACGTCTTGATGGGATCAAGGCCAATCTATAATTGGTGTCAACCTGTTCAATACAGTGTGAATACTAATAATTACATCTGGATCAGAGATACAATTAAAGTATCCCCCACTGTAGAGATTATAGACAAATCTAGACAAGATTCTTATGCCTACCTCTTCAGTTTTGCTCTCAGATCTCCTTCAATTACTTCTTGCCTTCGTTCTTCAACTTGTAGGTTGGCACTGCTCTCAATTTCACCATGTTCATTAAAAGCTACACATCTGTACATTCCAGAATCAGTTTTTGTTGCATCCTTTATTTCTAATTTGGCTTCATCTTCTCTCTGCTGGATGATAATGCGACCTCCCTGGTTGAGTTGTCTCCACTTTCCCTTAGTCCATTTAACATTTGGGATTGGATCACCTCCAACTTTAGCAATAAACGTTGCAACACTCTCTATAGAAAAATACAAAATCACGAAGCTCATCTTTCACATGTCTAAGACAGCAGGAGATATCATCATACACCTAATACAACAAATAGAGAAGATGACATATTTTTGGAAGAACGAGCTTACTTTCCATAACTTTGAGATTCCGAGGCTCTGAGATAAAGTACAGCTTTCCATCCACTGGTGCTTTCTTAGCTGCTGGTGCAGCGGCTGGTTTTTCTGGAAAATAGGTTTTAGGAATTAAATTGGAGGGTTTTATAGAACAGCTCACTTTCAAGCATAACAACTTTTTTCAATCCCCTGAATGGGAATATCTTTTATTGTAGCTGAATCCACTTACTAAAGAAGCATATGCAGTGCATGTATGAAAGAAAAAATGCCAAGTACTTTCCAATGACTTTCAATAAGTTGTCATCTGATTTCCTAAGATGGAAGCAGACACTGTAGGGCTTATTCTTATTTCTGTCACACCGTGTAAAATTTACATAGAAATAAACGTCATCAGAATCAGATTTTAAGATTTTCAAAAATGGATGACTTTAATTTAGACTCTTAAATCAACAGCTTGGCACATAAATAAATGGCCTGATTTTCAAAAGTTCTCATCAGCTATTACCCAGCAGCTTCCACACAGGACGTTACCAAGGGGCTTCTCTTCGGTGCTCATTTCTTAAAGACCTGGCCTACAAGGTGTCTTAGTTTTATCATCAGCCTACAGCTAGAAGATTAAAGTGTCTGAGTGACTTCTAGGCCCACTGCTGCCTCTGTTCTAGGGGTGGTGCTACCTTAATATGTTAATGACTGTGAAGAGCTCAGATGCAATAGTGATGGTGGGATAAAGATTTGAGAGAGAGTGAGTCTCATCCCCAAACTGTATTAACTTCAATTTAGTGAGGGTGCTGTCTGGGTCGAGGCTGAGATAGCTCGGCCCAATTAATTGCACTACTGCCTCTGAGCTGGGCAAAGAATTCTTTCTTATGTGCTCCCCAGGCTTCTTCCTTACTCTACTATCTGTCTGGCTGGCTCGCTCCAGACTGTGCTGTGTCTCATGGTGCCACATAGGCATGGAGCACTCTCCCTGACAATATACCAAATTCCCTTAGTAATGTCCTACAAGACATGCCTAAACCCTCATCTTCCCCATGGAGCATGCATGCTCTGGAGACTGAAGCCCACTCTGTCAGCTTGGTCTTGCCTCAAACCCTTTGTTTTGTCTGCAAGGTTAAATTCTAAACCCTCAGGGTGGGGATCTAATGTTCATTTGATACAGACCTCCTAATGTATATATTGTATATTTATGGTGTTATATTAATTATCATTAAATATAATGCTACAATAAGGCCAGTATTTCAGATTACATAATATTTTATGATCTAACAAAGACAATGGTTATTTTCTGTTTGGTTATGAACCACTTAATTCGCAGAAAACAAAGATGTGAGCATTGTAGTTTTGGTTTAAACTGCCATCACAAGACATGGTTTTTCTCTTTTACTATACCTTTCACTGTCACTTTTGACTTGCAAGAGTCACTTCCAGCCACATTTATAGCTTTGCACACATATTCGCCTGCATCGGTTTTAGTAACTGCGGTGAGTTCCAAAAGAGCTGTTCCATTAGCAAAGCTAAAGTTGCATTTATCTGAAGCTTTTATTTCTCTCCCAGCCTTCAGCCACTGAATCCTGATTGGCTGTGAGCCCTGGACGTGGCAGCTGAGCTGCAAAATATCTCCTTCTGCTATTGTCACTGGTCTAAGAGGGTGGTCAAACACTGGTGGCTTTTTTGGTTCTGGAATAGGAAAATATTTTAGTAAATAATCAAGAAAGAAATGTGTGTTATGAACATGAGAGAGAAACACAGGAAATAAATGAAATCTTGACTCTAACAAGTCAGTCGTATCTACAAGTAAGAGAATGATAAGCAATGTGTGTTGATACATACAGGTCTGGTTTCTGAGAATAAATGCTACATAGTATTAGAAAATAAAATAGTATGAAGAAAGTACTTTTTCACAAGCATGCAAGAAGAGAGCTTTATGTATTCCATCTTCTATCAATGCAGTAATTATTTGGCACTCATTCTTGAAGACTATTAAAATAACTAAAGCACAGGAGCTAAGACTTCAAAAAAAGCAGACTTCAACAAAACTTAGAGTACTGGACAGTATTGTCCGATGGGAAGAATAGCCAAGCGAAAAAAGAGTTGAGGAGAAATGGCAGTTTCTCAGGGAGATAACATTAAAGGCACAACTGCGAAGTATCCTGATGCGAAGAAAATATAGGAAGAATAGTAAGAGGCCAATATGGCTCCATTCTGAGCTGGTTAATGATCTAAAGATCAAAAAGGAATCATATAAAAAGTAGAAACCCAGGCAAATTGCTAAAAGAATAGCACAAACATGTAGAAACAAAATCAGAAAGGCTAAGTCACAAAATGAGTTACACCTAGGAGGAGATATCAGTTCAATAAGAGGAGGATCGTTAATAAGTTAGGATCAAGAGAAAGATGAAGGAAAGTGTCAGTCTTTGTGAACTCCTGGAGGACTTGTGAGGTCCTAGAATACTAGAGAAAGGCAAACATACTACTTATCTTTAAAAAGGGAACAATGAGAACCTGGGGTATTATAGACCTGTCAGCCTAACTTTGATATGTGGAAAGATAATGGAACAATTATTAAACAATCAATTTGTAAGCACCAGGAAAATAATAGGGTTATAAGGAACAGCCAGCATGGACTTTTTCAAGAACAAATCATGCCAATACCAGCCTAATTTCCTTCTTTAACAGAGTTACTGGGCTAGTGGATAGGGAGAAGCAGTAGATGTGATACTTGTGTGGGAGGGATAGCTCAGCGGTTTGAGCATTGGTCTGCTAAACCCAGGGTTGTGAGTTCAATCCTTGATGGAGCCACTTAGGGATCTAGGGCAAAAATTGGTCCTGCTAGTGGAGGCAGGGGGCTGGACTCAATGACCTTTCAAGGTCCCTTCCAGTTCTAGGAGATAGGTAATAATTGGAGATATACCCATCTTGATTTTAATAAGTCTTTTGATACAGTCACACATGATATTCTCTTAAGCAAACCAGGGAAATGTGGTCTAGATGCACTTATTATAAGGTGGGAGCACACCTTACTCAAGACCATACTCAAGAAGTAGTTATGAATGGTTCGCTGTCAAATGGGGAAGATGTATCTAGTGGGGCCGGCAGGGGTCAGTCTTGAGTCCAGTACTATTAAATGTTTTCATTAATGACTTGGATAAAGGAGTGGACAGTATGTTTATAAAATTTGCAGATGACACCAAGCTGGAGAGGAGTTGCAAACACTTTGAAGGACAGGATAAGAATACAAAACAACCTTGACAATCTGGAGACATGGTCTGAATTCAACAAGGTGACATTCAATAAAGACAAGTGCAACTACAAAATGGGAATTAACTGGATAGGTGATACTACTGCTAAAAGGGATCTGAGGATTATTGGGGAATCACAAATTAAATATGAGTCAACAATCTGATGCAGCTGCACAAAAGACTAATATTCTGGGGTTTATTAACAGGAGTGTCCTATGTAAAACCTGGGACCTAATTGTCCCATTCAATGGGGCACTGGTGAGGCCACAGCTAGAGTACTGTGTCCAGTTCTGGGCATCACATTTTATGAAAGATGTGGGCAAATTGGAGAGAGTGGGATGAGAGCAACAACAACAACAAAAAAAGGTTTAGAAAATTTGACCTATGAGGAAAATTTTTTCTTAAAATGGGCAAGTTTAGTATTGAAAAAGAAGACTGAGGAAGACCCTGATAGTAGTCTTCAAATATGCTCAGAGTTGTTATAAAGGGGACAGTGATTAATTGTTCTCCACATCCACTGAGGGTCCCTAGAACAAGAAGTAATGGGCTTAATCTGCAGCAATCAATATTTAGGGTAGATATTAGGAGAAACTTTCTAACTATAAGGGTAGGTAAGCTCTGGAATAGGCTTCTAAGGGAGGTTGTGGAATCTCCATCATTGGAGATTTTTAAGAACAGATTGAACAAATACCTGTCAGGGATGGTCAAGATTTACCTGTCCCTGCCACAGCACAGGGTGCTAGAATTGATGACTTCTCAAGGTCCCTTCCAGCCCTAAATTTCTATGATTCTATACTGCAACAAAAATTACTGCTCAATCCCAAGCTACCACAGCAAACTTCTCTCACTGTACAAATTTAGATATAGATAGATTTGTTCTGATCCTTCCAACAATAAAAGGAAAAGCTGCACTCCTTGCATAGCAAAACTGACACTACATGAAAAGACAAGTAGATATTTGATGGATATAATGGGACATCATATATTTATACCACTAAAGATTTGGCCAGAACTCTTTTTCATTGTTAAAAACTTTAATTCTCATTTTTGAGAGTAATCTAGTCATTATTATTACTTTAACATAGGACACACATCAAATTAAGTATGGAAAAGATAAAAGAAAAACAAATGCTCAACACAGCGAAAGATGTGCAATGGAGTAGGTAATGTATTTGCACTAGGTTTGCTAAAAGCTACATAAATTATTAAAAAAATACAGTCTAAGCACATGAAGTAAAATGCTAGGAATGCATATTAAGGATATGGACTTCCACAGACATATAATTAAGTGGAATTATGCATACAAGACTAGATCCCAAAGGACAGTATAGAGAAAAAAAAGACTAACTCTTGCATTAGTAGCTAAATGTTTTCAGCTATTTTTTAAAAATGCTGACATTGTCCTGGAAAAATCTGTCACACTTTAGTAAACAAATATTCTGAGTATGGTCTTGAATTTATATAATTGCCAGAAAAAATTTTGGATTACTGTAAAGATCTCACCATTCATAGCATGCACAGCCTCGGGTTATTATTTGCTACTAATATGTATTGATAGCAGCAAGTTTTGTGTAATACTGTTCAATAGAGGAAATGAAGAAGTTTGCAGGAAATCATCACTCTTTTGTATTATATTATTAGTACCACATTTTAAGTCAAAAGAAATAGACATATATTGTGCTCAATTCTATCCTGAGATACAGAACTCACATTGAAGCTCATGAGAGTTCTGCCTGAGTATCTAAAGGAGAAGTAGCTGTCATTATCTCATTGTTATGCTGTACTGAATTTAATATGGTTTAAAAACAATTACACATGGCCTAAATATAAGACTCCTAGAAAGAATTATTCAATTAGCTCTGGAAGACATATCTTGCCAGCTAACACGTTGATAAAGAAAACTAACACCACAGAGAGGCAAAATAATGAAATTAGCTAACCTTTAATAACAACGGAAGAAGTACACAATACACTTCCTGCTTCATTGGACACTTTGCAGGTATATAAACCAGCATCAGCTTGCCCTGCGCTCTTAATTTGCAGAAGTATGTTGTTGTTTAGGAATGATATTTCACAATTAGGACTCTGATAGATCTCTTGATTGTTTTTATACCAAGCAACAGTCAGAGGCTGAGAACCAGAAACCCGGCCTTCAAGTTTAAGGATGTTCCCTTCTGTTTCTTCTACTGTTTCAGATAGTTTCTTTGTAAAACTAGGTGGGATTTTTCGTTCTGAAAGAAAAGACTTGATTATTTACTCCTTAAATTCTAAAATTAAATTTTAAGATCAAATATTCAGTGGAAGACTTTTCAAGAAATACCTTTTATGACTATATGTTGTTATAAAACTGTTTGCATACCTTTAAACAAGATTCTATTTTTTTACAGAAAGTACACAGAGAGTAGCACAATTAGAACAGCAAAACAGGACACTGTTTAAATGGATGTAGAGTTCTACTAGTTACACCATAATTAAAATATCACTTATCTTATACTGCTTTTAAGAAAAAATCCTTTAATAAATGAACAATTTATGTATAAACAAGGAACAAACTAGAATTTTCTATAAACTATGACAAAAAATATGACAAAATCCGTAAAGTTTTAAAGAAAAGAAGACTGAAGAAAACATTATCTCCACTCCTCAATTCAATGCTCACATTCCTTCTAATACCTGTAGATCTCTTCTGACAGCAATTTCAATACACATTTTCTAATCCATATATTGAAAAAATGCTCTCCAAATTATATAGCAAAAAGACTTGTTTCTTTCAGATATAAAGGAATTCAATGTGCACATCATACACATGAATCAGGCAATACCTTTAATACTAAGTTGAGCTGCGCAAGAGTCCTTTCCAACTTCATTGCTAGCATGGCATGTATACATTCCAGAGTCTGCATTGCCAGCATTCAGAATTGTCAAATGGGCTATGTTTTCTACATAACTGATCTGGTATTTTCCTCCAGTCCGTATCTCTTGGTTATTTTTTGCCCAAGTGACCTTAATTGGTTGTGTTCCTGATATGTGACATTCAAAATCAGCACTATCCCCAGCAAAAGCATCCACGGGTGCAATTGGGATGTCAAACAATGGAGGATTCTTCCCTTCTACAGGATGAAAGAAACAACAAAATTTATAGCTTTTAAAAGATCAACTGTTTTAAGTTAAGATGGAAATTTTAAAATGACCTGGTGATGTTGAAGGGAAATTATTTAATAACCAACCAACCTGTAAGCACAAGCCTGGCACTGGCAGAAACAGTTCCAATAGCATTGGAAGCTGTACAAGTGTATTGCCCAGCAAGGCTCTTGTCAGTCTGCAAAAACTGGAGAGTTGCTACGTTATTCAAGAAGGAGGTTTTCACATTGTAGCTATCTCGGATATGTACGCCGTCTTTAGACCAGGATACTTCAATAGGTTCTGAGCCAGTTATGCCACAATCAAATGTAACTGTTAAGCCAACAGTTTCATGAATGTCTCTCAAAGTTCGTGTGAATGAAGGAGGAAGTTTACGCTCTGCAAAGAAAGTATTGAACAACAAAAATTTGGGGAAGTTATCTACCATTGGTGGAATTCTCCAATAAGCAATGCCTAAGAAGACACTGTATTGTGGTATAGATTGGGTAGATTTACAAAAAGATACACTGGAAGATCCAGTCATTATTTTCAACCAACTTACATAATAAAAAACACTAAGAAGCCCACAAAGAATCAAGGAGATTATTTGTTATATCATATAGCTTGGGGGCTAGTGTGAAGGGAGAGCTCTGCCAGGACGTGGACTACCAGTCAATGTGGTTACAAAATTATACATGAGGATAGAATTTGCCATAACATTTCATTTATAATTTCACACTTCCTGCATTGGGAAGAGCTGGAAGAATAACTACATTCATGAATGCCCTATTCTTAGAGAGAGCACTGGTTAACTAAAGATTGGCATTAGGAATGAATTTCCAGCCAGACTTTCACTGGTGGAAGGTAATCAATGCGGAGGGGAGACTAGACAGGGGTGGTCTCTAACTGGTCAGTTAGAGGAAGAGAATGTTACTAAGAAAAGACTTTTCATTACTGAAGAAAACAACCCTTTAGTTACGCAACTTTTTAAATGTGTTAACATGAATTATTCACCTTGAGCAGAGAGCAAAGCTGATGAAGAAGCCTTTCCGACACTGTTTTCTGCTTTGCAGATATACTCCCCACTATCACCACTATCCACCTGGCTGAAAACCAAAGTGGCAACATTGTTCTTAAAGTACATTTTAGAGGTAGGAGTTGCTCTTAGTTTTGTATCTCCTTTGTACCATGATACAACAATTTCTGGTGTGCCAGCAACTTGGCATTGTAATGACGCAGAATCCCCAACTGTCACCTGAACAGCTTCCAAGTGTGTAACAAAATAAGGTGGTTCTAAAGAACAAAGACACATGATTAATTCCACAATTTAAATATCACAATGACTATTACTATAAAAAAAATCCCTTGTGGAATGAGGACACACCTAATACTGAGACTGTAGAGTGACAATTATCTTGTCCAGAATCATTCTCAATGTGGCAAGTGTATTGTCCCTGATCTTCTACTTTACTACTGGGAACTTCCAGTATGGCAGAGGTTTCTGTGGTGGTGATGCTGCATTTGGCAGAATGAGCTACTTCAACACCATTTTTCTTCCACAAGACTGCAATCGGAGGGGTACCAGAGTATGTGCATTCCAGAATTAATGGTTTTCCTTTCTCCACATTGAGATTATTCAGTTTTTTCACAAATTTGGCTGGTTCTATAGTGAACAATATGAAGATAAAAGTTAAAAGTTGACACCAAGAGATTTTTTTAAAGAAATGTGTGAAATGTCAAGCCTGACAAACCTTTTACAAAGAGCTGTGTTGTGCAAGAAACTTTGCCAGCCTCATTAGTGACCAGACAGGTGTAGTCTCCACTTTGGAGTGGCTGTACATCAAACAACTCCAGCTCTGCAACTGAATTTTCCAAGGAGATGTTGCATCTATGTCCTGGTACTAGTTCAACGCTACCTCTAAACCATTTAACATCCAGCGGAGGGGTGCCTTTTAGGATACTGGTAAAGGTTATATTTTCCCCAGATAAAACTTGCAGGGGATCAGGTTTCTTCATGAAAGAAGGAGGTTCTAAAGACACACAGAAAAGACAAGTGCACTTTGATGAAGAGTAAAATATTCCCATATGTAACACAGGCGATAGACTCATATAAACACACCCAAAAAAGTAAGCAACCCACAAAGAAAGGAGTTTATATCCGAAAGCTCTGCCTTGTTCTAGATACTAACCTCTAACAGTCAAATATGCACTGCATTCATCAGATCCAGCTACGTTAGTAGCTGTGCATGTGTAAGTTCCCATATCAGATTCCTTTAGTGTGTTCACTTTCAAAGAGCAAGTATTGTCTGTGAGAGTCATCTGATATTTGTCTCCACTAGTGATCTCATGTCCATCATGGAACCAGGAAACAGAAATAGGTGGTGAACCTGACACTTTGCAATCCAGCACAACATGCAAACCCAAGAGACCACTGGCTTCTTTCAGTTTTCTTGTGAAAGAAGGAGGTAAAATGCGATCTGTATAGGATAAAACACAGTTATAAATATTACAACAGTATAACTTAAAAGGGAGATGGTTTCCAGTCATCTAGCAGAAACATCACACTTTCCTTTGGCACATCTGAATTGGTGTCAGGGAATACTAAGAAGCATAATGTCCATCCCACGAGGCCTGAGGTAGTGAGAGAAGATAAGAAAGAGTTGTAGGATACTCTTGAAATCTGTCAACTCACCCCTTCTGAGGATCACTGTTCTCCTTTTATTTTTTCAATAATTTCTTATAAGGAGAAGAACAGTATTGCACCATCTGAGACGTGCAGACTCATTTGATGAGACTGACCCCAAGCAACAGCCTCATCTTTGTGACAGGTGAAAAATGTGAAGAAGGCTTCAACCTACTCCCTCCCTCCATGATCTCCACAACACTAGCGGACCCACATAGGGTGCCTTAAGTCACATTAGCAGCGAGTCTTCCCAAAGTGGCAGCAGCCTGACGTGACACCGAAGGAAGCAGCTTGTTGTGTAACGCCTTTTAAAGAAATTGTAAGAATCAAAGATAATTCACAAGTTAATCAACTAACCTGAAACACGCACTGAAGCTGTGCACCTGCTTTGGCCAACACTGTTTTTCACCTCAAAAGTATACTCCCCACTGTCTTCTACTTTTGCATTGAGGATCTTAAGCCCAGACACTTTGTTGAAGAAGCTAATTTTGTATTTCTGATTAGTAGACAGCTCTTTCCCATTCTTAAACCATCTAGTAGTGAGCTCCGGTGTGCCATCCACTGTGCATTCTAGAGAACAAGAGTCTCCAGAAGTGACTTTCATTGGCCCGGGCTTCTCTACAATGACTGCAGGTTCTGAAATGAGATACAAATCACAGCCATAGTTGATAACAGGACGGGAGATGCAATCAGTTTGTTAACTGAGGTTAAAATATCATTCCATATTTTTTTGTTTCCCTGTTACCAACCTAGAACTGACAGAGTGGCAAAGCACTCCTGAACTCCTGCGTCATTTTTGATCTGACAGATGTATTTTCCAGCACTGGCTGGTTCTGCTTTTCCAATCCGTAGAGTTGCAACGTTTTCTGAATAGGAAATCCAAAGATTTTCGCTTTCTCTAACGATTTCCCCTTTGTCTTTCAACCACAGAACAGAAATGGGCTGGGATCCTTCTACTGTGGCCTGCAGCTCAACTGGGTCCCCAACTACAGCAGTGATATCACTGAGCTTCTTCACAAAAATTGGTGGTGCTGGTGAAGAGAAGATACTTCATGTTAAAACCGCAAGGAGAGTGCAGGAAGAGAGTGACGAGAATGACATGATGATAGGAATATAACTGATGTGTAAATCATTAAACAAACCTCTTAGTGTTATAGAGGAAATGCAAGTGTCACTTCCTACATCATTTACAGCCTTACAGTGATATTCACCGACGTCTGCGTCACCCAGACTAAGGATGTGAATACTAGCAAGGTAGTTCTCGGACATGATTTTGTACTTCTTGCTACTTTTAATTTCTCTTTTGTCCTTATACCATGAAATTTGGAAAGGAGGAGTGCCCCGAAGCTCACACTCAAGATGGACATCTGAACCTTTCAAAGTCTCAACCGGATGAGGTTTCTTGCTGAAAACAGGGGGTTCTATGGAAAGAAGAAATTTGAGTTTCTGTTAATTCAGTTGGGGACATAACAGAGAAAAGAACATTTAAACAGTAAATTGTATCACTATGTTGGTCTGATATGGAAGAGTAAAGACATGAGTCTCAATAAGAGATGGCCTCCATGTTATAGAACCCTGGTAAAATCCATACCCTGCATTCTCAGAAGGCAGCACTCGCCTATCTGACTGAAGAGAAGATTTATTAACCTTCCACAGCAGATTAAAGGAAGGAACCGACAAAAAAGGGAGGAGTGGGGTTCTGACCTTTCACTTTCAATGAAGTACTGGTGTTTGCAGTGCCCGCTGCATTGCGAGCTTCACAAGTGTAGTCTCCACTGTCTTCCACACTGAGACTGTGCATTTCAATGACTGCCACGGTGTCAACAAAGGACATTCTGTATTTTTCGCTGTCGTGGATTTCAGCTTCGTCTTTGTACCAGGTGACTTTGATTTCTGGAGAACCGCCTATTTTGCATTCAAATGTAGTGGAATCATGCTGTTTCACAACTCTAGAGGAGTCTAGCTTCTTAATAAACCTTGGTGGTTCTATGAAACCAAAGGACAAGAGTAAACAAGATGATTCACTAAACTGCAGATTCTTTAAAATGAAAATCTAACCAACAGTGTACACTTTTTTGGGTGGTGGGGGAAGAGTACAAATATCCACAGAACGTGAATTTACACTAGCCGATGATATATCTGGTAGCAGCATGACAAAAGCGAACACATAGCATACATTACAAACAAATGCAGGGGCGTTTCTTTGTACATCTTTGCCAATGGTCTGCATTATATGTAGAATGATTTCCCAAGTTCCTTGCAAAGATTCGGACATATTTATTTTGCAGAAAGGTTATTGTTTACTAAATTGGCATATATATAACTTACAAGAGCATTTAGATATAAGAATTACCCTCAGCTAGAATTCAATAGTTTATATATCATGTGCCCAGATTTTCATATAGCTACTGCACACAAAACTATATATATAATTGACATGATTCATTGACATATTCAACTCTTACTGTGGGTGGCAGCATCTTAAAATGCCAAACTTACAGCTGAAATTTCCTCTTTGGAAGTTCCATACTAAATTTCAGCTCATTTGTGACCTTGACCATGAAAGAAATGTATACTGAATTCTGTGCATGTTATATGTATGGAAGAGAATTTTATATATATGTGTATGTGTATGCTGTGTGGCTTAGTCCTAGAGTATATGTATATGGCTAAAGTCTGTTTCCTGATCGACCTTTTGGGCAAAAGTACGTTTGTTATGTATAAAGTTTAAGCTTTTTACAGTTACCAAAGTTTAGCACATGCAGCATGTAAATACCTTGCAATGCCGGCTACAACAGGGCCATGTGTACACCTGTTCTCACTTTCATGTGACATTGTAAATAAGAAGCAGGCAGCATTATCTCTCTTAACTGTAAACAAACTTGTTTGTCTTAGTGATTGGCCAAACAAGACGTAGGACTGAGTGGACTTGTAGGCTCTGAAGTTTTACATTGTTTTGTTTTTGAGTGCAGTTATGTGAAAAAAATAATTCTACATTTGTAGAGGTGGACTTTCACAATAAAGAGATAGCACTACATTACTTCTAAGACAGTGTTTCTCAAACTTTTGTATTGGTGACCCCTTTCACACAGCAAACCTATGAGTGCAACCCCCTTTATAAATTAAAAACACTTTTTTATTTATTTAACAGATATAAATGCTGGAGGCATCGTGGGGTTTGGGAATGGAGGCTGACAAGTCATGACCCACCATGTAATAATTTCATGCACCCTGAGGGGTCCCAACTCCCAGTTTGAGAATCCCTGTTCTAATAGGTGAATTGAAAAATACTATTTCTTTTGTGTTTTTACAGTGCAAATATTTGTAATATAATATAAAGTGAGCACTGCACACTTTGCATTCTGTGTTGTAATTGAAATCAGTATATTTGAAAATGTAGAAAAATGCAAAATATTTATAATAAATTTAAATTGGTATTCTATTATTGTTTAGCAGTGCGGCTAAAACTGCGATTAATCAGGGCTATTTTTTAAAAAACGAATTAATTTCTTATGTGTTAATCACTTAACTACAATTAATTAACAACCCTACAAATAAGTACATGTTAATGCTATCTACAATTATCTTTAAGGAAAAAATGGCACACTTTTTTAAGAGACTTCGCCTACACTCATCCTGTTTAAGGATCAATGGGAATTACAGAGCCAGAACAACTATTATAAACCTAAAGGCCCTGCCCACATGAAGGAAATTGCAACGGTGAAAATCCCTAATATACCGGTGTAGTTTACACCAGGGTAGATTAGTCTGATCATAATGGAAAGATACGTAGGTTGAAGAATCCACATACTATACTATGAGCAGCGTGCTGGTGGGAAAAAAATGTTTGTCCCCCAGACTACTGTCAGCTTCTCAAATGTTCATATGCTAATAGACACTTGGTATGGGTGAGGAGAATTTGCATTTAGGAGGTTAAAGGGTTTTGCTCAGCAATCACGTCAGCGACCAAGGTGCATTATGATTCGATCCTAAAATAACCAACAAGGTGAAAATTACTGCTGTCAAAAACCTGGCCAATGTGTTTACTCTACCTCAGCACAATGGGAAAACAAAGGGTCTCGTTTTAAGTTGATTGAACGCTTTCAGTTTTCCGCCATTTCAAAGATAAAAGAAGAAGCTCTGCATTGTTTTGTGTCTCTAACAAGGTAAAACGCTTGGCAAGAAGACGACAAAGCATTGCGTTCTTAAATACCTTTCACACTTAGCTGAGCTGTGCAAGAATCCTTTCCAGCATTGTTGCTCGCAGAACAAGTGTATAGTCCGGAGTCTCCTTTGCCTACTTTTAGAACTGTCAAGCAGGCTGTGTTTTCCACCAGGGTGATCTTGTAGTTGCCCCCAGGACGGATATCTCTGTTATCTTTTGCCCAAGTGACTTTTAGTGGCGCTGATCCGGTGATGTGGCATTTAAAGGAACCACTTGCTCCAAGAGCCACCTCAATGGGTTCTGGTTTCACATCAAAGACAGGAGGTCTCAGACGCTCTAAAATGGAAAGAAACAACATAACTTTCACAGCTGCTGCTTCACCGCCACACAAGCGGATCATCTGGCATTCCACAACAATGCAGTGCCTTATCTTTGTTGAAAGCCAATGGCCAGGACAAGATTTAGCAGTTACCAACCTGTAAGAAGGAGCTTGGCACTGGAAGAAGCAGTCCCAAGAGCATTGTGAGCTGAGCATGAGTATTGGCCACAGTGAGCCATGTCAGTCTGCAAGATCTGAAGAGTTGCTACATTATTTAAGAATGTTGTTTGCATGTTATCATCATCATGTAATAGCACCCCATCCTTATGCCATGACACCTGAATAGGTTCCGAGCCATTTATGCGACAATCAAAGGTAACGGGGGAACCAACAGTCTCCTGAACGTCTTTTAGTTTTCTTGCAAAGGTCGGTGGAAACTTACGGTCTGCAAGAAAATAAGTAGGAAATAAGGCATCTTGCCAACCTGCAGACAATTTGCATTTACGAGAAGCCTGTTACTGAAATATTTGAAATGAAACCATCACCTTTAACAGTGAGCAGAGCAGTGGAAGAAGCAAAGCCAACACTGTTTTCTGCTTTGCAGACGTATTCTCCAAGGTCACTGCTCTCCACCCGGCTGAAAGTTAGCGTGGCCACATTATTTTTGAAGTACATTTTATAAGTAGGAGTTGATTTTAGTTTTGTATCTTCTTTGTACCAGGAGACTTTGATTTCCGGCGTCCCAGCAATTTGGCACTGAAAAGATGCGGACTTCCCAATTGTCACTTCTACACGTTCCAAGTGTGTCACAAAATAAGGCGGTTCTAAAGCACAAATGATTGCAATCAGTGTCACCGAAAAGAGAGCAAATCTTATACTGACCATTATTAATACAAGAGTGGTTAAGGAATCTGAGATAGCAACACACCTAGGATTGATATTTGGCCTTGGCAAATATCTGCTCCAGCATCATTGGCAACCTCGCAAGTGTATTCCCCTTCATCATCTTTTGTACTGTTAGCAATTTCCAGTATGCCCGATTTTTCGGTAGTTGTTATTCTACATCTTGGGGACTGTGTTATGTGGAAGCCATTCTTCTTCCATGTTACTGAAATAGGAGGAGTTCCTTTGTATGTGCTTTCCAGAAGGATGGATTTCCCTTGCTCTACACTGGAATCACTTAATTTCTTCACAAATGTTGCTGGCTCTATAGCAACAAATAGGAAGGCCAAAAGTGAAACAGAAGAAGGTGGAAGTAACAATATGTTCACGAATATGTGTGCGTACACACAAACACAGACACAAATAAATAAACACTACTATCAACAACAACAACAAAAGTCAAAACACACCTTTTACAAAAAGATGAGTGGTACAGGACACACTCCCAGCGTCATTAGTGACTCTACAGGTGTAATCTCCACTGTGGAGTGGTTCTACTTCATACAATTCCAGTTCTGCAACTGTATCCTCCAAAGAAATGTTGCAGGTACTATCTGACACAAGTTCCCTGATGCCTCTAAACCAGTTAACTTTGAATGGAGCCGTTCCTCTTATGAGACTCGTGAATGTTACACTCATCCCAGGGAGAACTTCCACGGGATCGGGTGTCTTCGCAAATGAGGGTGGTTCTAGACATACATAAAGAAGTTAAGACACATACACAAATTAGTGTGATCGTTATGTTTGAAGATGAAAACCAAATCAGAGTTTGGCTGAAGATTTATAGGCGCCTTGAAAATTGCCAAGGAAGAAATAGCAGCAAATAGAGGAAGCACTTTGCCTAAGGCACCTTGGCCTTCTTTTACTGACCTTGCACAATCAAAAAGGCACTGCATTCATCAGATCCAGCGGCATTTGTGGCGGCACAGGTGTAAGGTCCGGTATCTGATGAGTCCAGTGCATTCAGTTTCAAACCACAGATGTCGTCTGAAAATGAGACTTCATATTTGTCTCCACTAACAATCTCATTTCCATCTTGGAACCAGGCAACTGAAATGGGTGGTGATCCAGAAACTTTACATTCCAGCAGTGCTGAGGAACCCAGCACCCCACATGTTTCCTTTAACTTCCTTGTGAAAAAAGGAGGGACAATGCGATCTGCATAGAAAAAGGTGACAAAACCATGTTTAAAAAAAATAAAAAGGGAAAGATCTGTTAAAAGAAAAGACAGCATTAAATGACAACGGTAGTAGCCGGCTAACCTGAAACATCAACTGAGGATGTACAGCTACTTTCACCAGCTTCGTTTTTCACTTCAAATGTATACAGTCCCCTGTCTCCTGCCTCCGCAGAAAGAACTTTCAGCGTAGCTACTTTGTTAGAAAAGGTGATTTGATATTTGCGGCCACTCTGTAGTTCTCTTCCATCCTTAAACCACTTTGTAATAAGTTCTGGTGTTCCACCCACTGTGCACTCTAATGTAAAAGAATCCCCAGCCGTAACTGACATTGGTTCTGGCTTCTCTAAAATGACTGCTGGTTCTGAAAGAAAAGAAAAACCGTCTAATCGGTTATATCTAATTGTAAAGTTGAGAGAACAGAACAGGAAAATATTTAGTAAAGAAACATGTATCATGATTATAAGGGAGAAAGGCAATAGATTAATAAATTCTTAACTCTAACAATAATGTTAAATCTATAAGCAAACTGATCAGCAATACATGTTGATACGTACAAGTCTGGTTCCCAGGAATACTAATTGTACACAGTTTGGGAAAATAAAAATAGTACTAAAAAAGTACTTTTTCACAAGCATGCACAAAGAAATCTATAAGTACGCTATCTTCTCTCAATGCAGTAGTTATATTTGCACTCCTTCTTAAAGATACTTAAAATTAAAGCACAACTGCCATTCTGCAAAAATTGTTTAAACAGCTTTTAAAAGATCTAATACGCAATATACTACCAAAGCAATTACCGCTAAACCCTATGTTACCACAGCACACTGCCCCAGCTGTGCAAATTTAGACAGAGATAGTTTTGTTCTGAGCCTTCCAACAGTGAAGGAAAAGCTGCACATCTTGCATAGCAAAACTGCGACTTCATGAAAAGAATTGAGTAGAGATTTGATGGATATTATGGGACGTCACATTTTTTATATCTCTAAAGATTCAACCGGTTCTGTTTTTACAATCTTAATTCATAGTTCACACAAGATGCCACTGTTTACATCATCACAAATCTTAAAGCAACATTTAGTCTGACTTGAACTCATAACATTAAATTAATTTCTTGCTTTTGGGTTTCAAATCGAGTCTCGATCCCATCCTGGTTGCCCATGACAGCAAGAGTGAGGGACAGAGACAATGTGATTTGTGGAAAAGGCAAAAGAGCAAATGTATTGACATTAATGTAGGTAAAAAGAAACAAATGCTTCAAATCTCTGCTGTGTGTTAAATGCAAGTCTTGGGTCAAGAGGAGAACACTATAGGCATAATATAAAAGATAAAATAACGGGGAGCATAATGGCTCAATCCATTTTTACAAATAATGTAGTCTTTACTATTACTATAATGTATGACACATGTCACATTACAGTAGGTGAAAGAAAAGAGAAAAACAAATAAAAATAATAATAATAATTGGAGATATACCAATTTCCTAGAACTGGAAGGGACCTTGAAAGGTCATTGAGTCTAGCCCCCTGCCTTCACTAGCAGGACCAATTTTTGCCCCAGATCCCTAAGTGGCCCCCTCAAGGATTGAACTCACAGCCCTGGATTTAGCAGGCCAATGCTCAAACGACTGAGCTATCCCTCCCTGCCTTTAGCATTACCATGCTAAAGAAAGAGAAAGATATGCAATGAAGTAGCCAAAGGTGTTTGCACTAGGCTTACTAAGAGCTAGATTATGATAAATAATTAACAAAATACGTTCTAAGCATATTATGTAATAGGCTAAGAATGCCTATTAAGGGTATCGACTTCCACAGACATATGGTTAATCAGAATAATGTATGCAATATAAGCAAGAATAGATCCCAAAGGATAGTATGCAAAAAGTAATAAAATAAAATAACATAAAATAAAATAAAAAATAGATTATGTGACTCTTGCATTAGTAGCTAAAGAGTTTTGAGCTGTTTTTGAAAAATGCTGACATTGTCCTGGAAAAATCTGTCACACTTTAGTGAGCAAATATTACTGGTACGGTCCTGAACTTGTGAAATTGGCAGGAAAATTAAAGGCTTATTGTTGAGATCTAGCCACTTATAACATTATAACTTATAACATTCACCACATCGGGTTATTTGCTATGAATACGTATTGAAAGCAGCAAGCTTTGTATAAAACCATTTGATAAACAAAATGTAGAAATTTGCAGGAAATATTAGTATGGCATTCTAATTAGTAGAAAGTAATAGACATATTGTGCTCAATTCTCTCCTGAGATACAGAGCTCACATTGAAGTTCATGAGTTCTTCCTCAGTATCTAAAGGAGAAGTAGCTGCCGTTATCTCATTGTGTATGCTGTACTGAATTTAATATTGTTCAGAAACAATTATATATGGCCTAAAAATAAGACTCAGTAAGAAATATTTGATTAGCTATGGAAGGCATATGTTGACAGCTAACATGCCGACAAAAAAAAAAGAGAAGCAAAACATGAAATTAACTAACCTTTAATAACAACGGAAGCAGTACACAATACACTTCCTGCTTCATTGGACACTTTGCAGGTATATAAGCCAGAATCAGCCTGTCCTGCACCCTTAATTTGCAGAAGTATGGTGTTGTTCAGGAAAGATATTTCACAATTGGGACTCTGATAGATCTCTTGATTGTTTTTATACCAAGCAACGGTCAGAGGCTGAGAACCGGAAACACGGCCCTCAAGTTTAAGGGTGTTCCCTTCCGTTTCTTCTACCATTTCAGATAGTTTCTTTGTAAAACTAGGTGGAATTTTTCGTTCTGCAAGAATAAACATACTCTTTAAATTCTAAAAATAAATGTTAAAATAAAAAAAGACTTCAAGAAATACATTTATGACACTATGTTGTTTAAAAAACTGCTTACATTTTAAAAGGGGCTCTATTATTTACAAAAAGAACACAGAGGACACCACTCTTAGAACAGCAAAACACCACACTGTGTAAATGGATGTGGAGTTTTATTAGTTATGAAAAAATTCTTTTTTTTTAAAGAAATCTGGACTGTAGGTATAAGCAACAAGAAACAAACCAGAATTTTGTATAAATCATTTAGGATGGCAAAGTCTGCAACATTGCAAAGAAAATAAGATTGAAGGAAACATCATCTCTGCTGCTCAATTCCCCCTAAACCTTCCTTCAAAAATCTTTCGGTCCCTCCTGATAAATCCTTTAAAATACACATTCCTAATCCACAGATTCAGAAGATGGTCTCCAATTTATATCATAACAAGATGACTTCTTTCTTTCAGATATAAGGAATTCAGTGTGCACATCATACACATGAATCAGGCAATACCTTTAATACTAAGCTGAGCTGCACAAGAGTCCTTTCCAACTTCATTGCTAGCATGGCATGTATACATTCCAGAGTCTGCATTGTCAGCATTCAGAATTGTCAAATGGGCTATGTTTTCTACATAACTGATCTGGTATTTTCCTCCAGTCCGTATCTCTTGGTTATTTTTTGCCCAAGTGACCTTAATTGGTTGTGTTCCTGATATGTGACATTCAAAGTCAGCACTATCCCCAGCAAAAGCATCCACGGGTGCAATTGGGATGTCAAACAATGGAGGATTCTTGCCTTCTACAGGGTGAAAGAAACAGAAAAACACGTATAGCTTTTAAAAGCTCAATTAGTTTAAAGCATATTGTTAAATAAATGTTGCACCTATTGTTTTAAGTTGAGAATGGAAAATTTAAAATGACCTGTTGATGTTGAAGGGAAATTATTTAATAACCAACCAACCTGTAAGCACAAGGCTGGCACTGGAAGAAGCAGTTCCAATAGCGTTGGAAGCTGTACAAGTGTATTGCCCAGCAAGGCTCTTGTCAGTCTGCAAAAACTGGAGAGTTGCTACGTTATTTAAGAAGGAGGTTTGCACATTGTAGCCATCTTGGATATGTACGCCATCTTTAGACCAGGATACTTCAATAGGTTCTGAGCCGGTTATGCCACAATCAAATGTAACTGGTAAGCCAACAGTTTCATGAATGTCTCTCAAAGTTCGTGTGAATGAAGGAGGAAGTTTACGTTCTGCAAGCAAAGAAGCATAGCACAATAAAAGTTTTGGGAAGTTATCCAGCTTTGGTGAATTCTCCAGTAAGCACTGCCTAAGAAGACTCTGAATTGTAGTATAGATTGGGCAGATTTACAGGAAGATAATGGAAGATCCAGTCATTGTTTTCAACCAACTTGCCAAATATCAAACAGTAAAACAGTAAAAGGCCCACAAAGAATCAAGGAGATTATTTGTTAGATCATTTAGCTTGCGGGTTGGTGTCAAGAGAGAGCTCTGGACAATCGGTCAATGTGGTTTTAAAGTTTTGATTAATAGTCTCACATTTTCTACATTGGAAAGAGCTGGAAGAATGCCGTATTCTGAAGGGGAAGAATCAGAAGTCAGTATCCGTTAGCGAGAGCGCTGGTTAAAGCTGGTTAACTAAAGATTGACATTGAGAATGACTTTCCAGCCAGACTTTCACTAGTAGAAGGTAATCAATGCTCAGGGAGTTCTAGACAGGGGTAGTCTCTAGCTGGTCAGGTAGAGTCACAGAGTGTTCCTAAGAAACTTTTAAATGTGTTAACATGAATTATTCACCTTGAACAGAAAGCAAAGCTGATGAAGAAGCTTCTCCAACACTGTTTTCTGCTTTGCAGATATACTCCCCACTATCCCCACTATCCACCTGGCCGAAAACCAAAGTGGCAACGTTGTTCTTAAAGTGCATTTTAGAGGTAGGTGTTGCTCTTAGTTTTGTATCTCCTTTGTACCATGATACAACAATTTCTGGTGTGCCAGCAACTTGGCATTGTAATGACGCAGAATCTCCAACTGTCACCTGAGCAGGTTCCAAGCGTGTAACAAAGTAAGGTGGTTCTAAAGAACAAAGACACATGATTAATTCCACAATTTAAATATCAAAATGACTATTACTATAAAAAAAGATCCCCTGTGGAATGAGAACACACCTAATACTGAGATGTCAGCTTGACAAAGATCTCGTCCAGAATCATTCTCAATGTGGCAAGTGTATTGTCCCTGATCTTCTACTTTACTACTTGGAACTTCCAGTATGGCAGAGGTTTCTGTGGTAGTGATGCTGCATTTTTCAGAATGAGCTACTTCGAATCCATTTTTCTTCCACAAGACTGAAATCGGAGGGGTACCAGAGTATGTGCATTCCAGAATTAATGGTTTTCCTTTCTCTACACTGAGATTATTCAGTTTTTTCACAAATTTTGCTGGTTCTACAGTGAACATTATGAAGATAAAAGTTAAAAATTGACACCAAGAGATATTTTTTTAAAGAAATGTATGTAATTGCAAGCCAGACAAACCTTTTACAAAGAGCTGTGTTGTGCAAGAAACTTTGCCAGCCTCATTAGTGACCAGACAGGTGTAGTCTCCACTTTGGAGTGGCTGTATGTCAAACAGCTCCAGTTGTGCAACTGAATTTTCTAAGGAGATGTTGCATCGATGTCCCAGTACTAGCTCGACACTTCCTTTGAACCATTTAACATCCAGTGGAGGGGTGCCTTTTAGGATACTAGTAAAAGTTATATTTGCCCCAGATAAAACTTGCAGGGAATCAGGTTTCTTCACAAAAGAAGGAGGTTCTAAAGACACAAAGAAAAGAGAAGTGAACTTTGATGAAGAGTAAAATATTCCCATATGAAACACAGGTGAATAGACTCATATAAACACACCCAAAAAAGTAAGCAACCCACAAAGAAAGGAGTTTATATCTGGAAGCTCTGCCTTTTTCTAGATACTAACCTCTAACAGTCAAATATGCACTGCATTCATCAGATCCAGCTACATTAGTAGCTGTGCATGAGTAAGTTCCCATATCAGATTCCTTTAGTGTGTTCACTTTCAAAGAGCAAGCATTGTCTGTAAGGGTCGTCTGATACTTGTCTCCACTAGTGACCTCATATCCATCATGGAACCAGGAAACAGAAATAGGTGGTGACCCATACACTTTGCACTCCAGAACAACAGAGGAACCCAACAGACCATTGGTTTCTTTCAGTTTTCTTGTGAAAGAAGGAGGTATAATGCGATCTGTATAGGATAAAACACAGCTATATTACAACAGTATAACTTAAAAGGTTGATGGTTTCCAGTCATCTAGCAGAAACACCACACTTTCCTTTGGCACACCTACGTTGGCTTGGGAGAATCCAAAGCAGTCCTACAATTCAACCCATTGAGGCCTGAGGTACTGAGAGAAGATAAGAACAGGTTGCAGTATACTCTCTTATGCTGTCACTCACCCCTTCTGAGGGTCACCTTTCTCCTTTTATTTTTTCAATACTTTCTCATAAGGAGAAGAACAGTATTGCACCATTTGGGACGTGCAGACTCAGTTGATGAGACTGACCCCAAGCAACAGCCTCATCGTCATGTTGGGTGAAAAATGCTTCAACCTACTCCCTCCCTCTGTGATCTCTACAACACTAGTGGGCGCACATAGGGTGCCTAAGATCACATTAGTAGTGAGTCTTCCCAGAGTGGCAGCAGCCTGACATGACACCAAAGGAAGCAGCATGTTGTGTAACGCCTTGTGATAAATGAAAGCGGGGGGAGCTCCCTTTTATGGACACCCACCCAGCCACTTAGCTATAAAATCCCTGTTAGTAGCTATTCTCTACTTGCTTTACCTGTAAAGGATTAACAAGTCCACAGGTGAAAGGAAGAGAGTGGACACCGTGACCAAAAGAGCGAATGGGAGGGCTAGACCCTTTTATAAAAAGAATCCCTTTGTCTATCTGTGGTTGTTCTCCAGAGAGAGGAGACACATAGTAGCAATGCTATAAAAAGTTTTAAGCCAGGTATGAAAAATCATCAGATCATATCTAGAACTACTTATTTGAAACCCCAGATATGTAAGTAGATAATGAAATTTTAGGAAAACGTGATTAGGGTTATTTCTTTTATTTTGTTAGGCTTGTGGGCTCCTCTGTGCTAACCCCAGGTGCTTTTGTTTTGCTTGTAAACTTTAAGCTGAACCTCAATAAAGTTATTTTGATGGTTAATCCTTAAAAGTGGTTCTTTTTAAATCTAGCAAAGAGTCTAAGTTCCAAATATATTTAACTTTTTAAAAACAGAATTGACTTTTTGTGTCCTAAGAGGTGTGCATAGATTGTTTAATTAGCTCATGGCAACAGCTGATTTCCTTTGTTTTCTTTCTCAGCTCTTCCTGGAGGGGGAGTGAAAGGGCTTGAGGGTACCCACAGGGAGGAATTCCCAAGTGCGCTTTCCTGGGTCCCAAAGGGGTTTTTTTGCACTTGGGTGGTGGCAGCATCTACCCATCCAAGGTCAGAGAGAAGCTATAACCTTGGGAGTTTAATACAAGCCTGGAGTGGCCAGTATTAATTTTTAAAATCCTTGTGGGCCCCCACCTTTTGCACTCAAAGTGCCAGAGTGGGGAATCAGCCTTGACACACCTTTTAAAGAAATTGTAAGATTCAAAGATAATTCACAAGTTAATCAACTAACCTGAAACACGCACTGAAGCTGTGCATCTGCTTTGACCAACACTGTTTTTCACCTCAAAAGTATACTCCCCACTGTCTTCTACTACTGCATTGTGGATTTTAAGCCCAGACACTTTGTTGAAGAAGCTTATTTTGTATTTGTGATCAGTAGACAGCTCATTCCCATCCTTAAACCACCTAGTAGTGAGCTCCGGTGTGCCGTCCACTGTGCATTCTAGAGTACAAGAGTCTCCAGAGGTAACTTTCATTGGGCCGGGCTTCTCTACAATGACTGCAGGTTCTGAAATGAGATACAAATCACAGCCATATTTGATGACAGGATGGGAGGTGCAATCAGTTTGTTAAGTGAGGTTAAAATATCATTCTATATTGTTTTGTTTCCTTGTTACCAACCTAGAACTGACAGAGTGGCAAAGCACTCCTGAACTCCTGCATCATTTTTGATCTGACAGATGTACTTTCCAGCACTGGCTGGTTCCGCATTTCCAATCTGTAGAGTTGCAACGTTTTCTGAATAGGAAATCCAAAGATTTTCGCTTTCTCTAACGATTTCCCCTTTGTCTTTCAGCCACAGAACAGAAATGGGCTGGGATCCTTCTACTGTGGCCTGCAGCTCAACTGGGTCCCCAACTACAGCAGTGAAATCACTGAGCTTCTTCACAAAAATTGGTGGTGCTGGTGAAGAGAAGATACTTCATGTTAAAACCGCAAGGAGAGTGCAGGAAGAGAGTGACGAGAATGACATGATGCTAGTAATATAACTGATGTGTAAATCATTAAACAAACCTCTTAGCGTTATAGAGGAAATGCAAGTGTCACTTCCTACATCATTTACGGCCTTACAGTGATATTCACCGACGTCTGCGTCACCCAGACTAAGGATGTGAATACTAGCAAGGTAGTTCTCAGACATGATTTTGTACTTCTTGCTACTTTTAATTTCTCTTTTGTCCTTATACCATGAAATCTGGAAAGGAGGAGTGCCCCGAAGCTCACACTCAAGATGGACATCTGAACCTTTCAAAGTCTCAACCGGATGAGGTTTCTTGCTGAAAACAGGGGGTTCTATGGAAAGAAGAAGTTTGAGTTTCTGTTAATTCAGTTGGGGACATAACAGAGAAAAAAACATTTAAACAGTAAATTGTATCACTATGTTGGACTGATATGGAAGAGTAAAGACATGAGTCTCAATAAGAGATGGCTCCCATGTTATAGAACCCTGGTAAAATCCATACCCTGCATTCTCAGAAGGCAGCACTCGCCTATCTGACTGAAGAGAAGATTTATTAGCCTTCCACAGCAGATTAGAGGAAGGAACTGACAAAAAAGGGAGGAGTGGAGTTCTGACCTTTCACTTTCAATGAAGTACTGGTGTTTGCAGTGCCCGCTGCATTGCGAGCTTCACAAGTGTAGTCTCCACTGTCTTCCACACTGAGACTGTGCATTTCAATGACTGCCACGGTGTCAACAAAGGACATTCTGTATTTTTCGCTGTCGTGGATTTCAGCTTCGTCTTTGTACCAGGTGACTTTGATTTCTGGAGAACCGCCTATTTTGCATTCAAATGTAGTGGAATCATGCTGTTTCACAACTCTAGAGGAGTCTAGCTTCTTAATAAACCTTGGTGGTTCTATGAAACCAAAGGACAAGAGTAAACAAGATGATTCACTAAACTGCACTGATCCATTAAAATATTCCCTCAATGAAATATCTAACCGAAAGTGCAAACTTATTTGGGTTGTGGGGGAAGAGTAGAAATAGCTACAAAATGTGAATTTACACTTGCCAGTGATATATCTGGTAGCAGCATGACAGAAACGAACACACAGCATACATAACAAACAAAAGCAGGGGAGTTTCTTTGTGCATATTTTCCAATGGTTTGTATATGTAGAATGATTTCCCAAGTTCCTTGCAAAGATTTGGACATATTTATTATACACAAAAATATTGTTTACTGAATTGCCATATATGTAACTTACAATAGGTTATATATCATATAACCAGACATTCAAACAGCTACTGCATGAAAACTAGATATATGTTGACATGATTCACTGAAATATTCAACTCTTACTGTGGGTGACAGCATCTTAAAATGCCAAATTTTCAGCTGATGTCTGCTTGTTAGAAGTTCCATATTAGATTTCAGCTGATGGGTAACTTTGACCATGACAGAAATTTATATTGAATTCTGTCCATGTTATATGTATGGAAGGGAATTCTATATCAGTTTCTGCTATATCATTTAGTGTATAGATACCTGGTGTGTATGTATATGTACATGGCTAAAGTCTGTTTCTTGATCTGCCTTTTGGGCAAAAGTACATTAATTACGTATAAAGCCTTTATTTAAGCTTTTACATTTAGTTTATCTTATTTTACTTTTCTGCTATAGGTCTCTTTCTGCTGCTTTTGTACAGAACTGATTTTTAAGTAATGATTAGCGCTATGAGGGTAAGAAAAAAAACATGCAACAGAAGCAACATGTTCGAAACAACTAAACTAACATGTATTACTAAGACAGGTGTTTGCACTAAATGGCAATTGACCAAGATATTTATATCTTATTAATTCTGATGCCATCACTATTTTGTGTAGGGAATTCAGTATATATATCAAAGCCGTGTCTAATAATATAAATACATTTAAACAATACATGTATTTAACCAATTTTTATTGCAAAATTTAGAGGGTGGCAATGCTTCTGTTCATGGTAGCTGTCTCAGTGAATGGAAATAAATAATGTGTTTTATCTGCAGAGTGTTTAACACTTGATGTAAAAGAAGAACATTATCAATATTAAGGACCTGAGTCAACAAGGTAATTATGCTCTAGCAAAGGCCAAGAATGTGAGTTTCATTGAACGCGCGTGTTTAAATTTAGACATTTCCTTGAGCCCATGGCTGAACTGAGGCCTATATTTGCCACATAATAATACATTTTCCAGTATGATTGTTATTCATTCCTTGAAAATTATAAATAAAAATAATGTCATTTTGTGCTAGTTTTGATCACAGAGGAGTTTCGGTTACTCAATCTGCAACCAGATGTAAATTCATTTAAGTGCCTTTCAGATGCACATTTTTAAGGCAGCAGATTAGAAATAAATACTTGTTAATAGTATTTAAAATTATCTTTAAGGAAAAAAATACAACGTCCTTACAGAGACACATCCTTTAAAGAGTCCTACACTCATCCTGTCTAAGGATCAATGGGAATTACAGATCCAGAACATAAACCCAAAGGCCCTGCCCACATGAAGGAAATCACAATGGTGAAAATCCCTAATATACTCTATTTCCCCATGTTAAGTATCCTCACACCTTCTTGTCAACTGTCTAAAATGGGCCATCTTGATTATCACTACAAAAGTTTTTTTTCCTCCTGATGATAATAGCTCATCTTAATTAATTAGCCACTTACAGTTGGTATGGCTACTTCCACTTTTTCATGTTCTCTGTATGTATATATATATTCTTACTGTATGTTCCATTCTATGCATCTGATGAAGTGGGCTGTAGCCCATGAAAGCTTATGCTCAAACAAATGTGTTAGTCTCTAAGGTGCCACAAGTACTCCTGTTCTTTTTCTTAACATACCAGTGTAGTTTACACCAGAGTAGATTAGTCGGATCACAAATGTAGAGATAAGTAGGTTTAAGAATCCATATACTATACAGGTGAGCAGAGTACTGGTGGAGAAAAAATGTTTCTACCCCAGGATACTGTCAGCTGCTCAAATGTTCATATTGAGACTCTTTGGGCTTGGCTACACTTGAGAGTTGAAAGCCTCCACCAGCGCTGCAACTTAGTAACTGTCCACACCTGCAAGGCACATCCAGCGCTGCAACTACCTGGCTGCAGTGCTGGCTGAACACCTGGTCTGCTTGGGGAATAACGAGTGCAGAGCTGGTGATGCAGCGCTGCTCGTCAGGTGTGGCCACACACCAGCACTGTTATTGGCCTCCAGGGTATTAGGAGATATCCCAGAATGCTTTTAACTAAATTACTCTCTTTGTTTTGTTATGCAGCCTCTTTTTGTTTTGTTGTGAACTCGGGGCTCCGGGGCTCCAGGAGCTGCTTATCTAAAAAACAAACACAGCTCCTGTTTGCTGTGATCAATCTGTAACTGACTGTGAACAATCAAATGAGATATCCCCCTGCCTGCCTCATTCACAGGGGTTGAGTGTTTGCTTGAGGAAAGAAATGGGGAGGTGCAGGAGGGGGAGAAAGGAAGTCTGTGCTGCTTATCTGGTCTGCAGGCTGTTTGCAGTTAAGACTAAGGGGTCGGGAAAATTTTCTGATTTTGCAAGGCAGGGAACTGATACACAGTGTCGGCTCCAAAAATCCACGCTCTCTCGCTCTCTCTACCTCTCTCTCCCCCACTCCCTGTCACACTACACCCCACCCCACTCTTTTGAAAAGCATGTTGCTGCCACTTGAACACTGGGATAGCTGCCCATAATGCTTCACTCCCAACAGCGCTGCAAATGCTGCAAATGTGGCCACACTGCAGCGCTGGTAGCTGTGAGTGTGGCCACACACCAGTGCTTTCCCTACACAGCTGTACAACCAGCACTGTAACTCCCAGTGCTGCAACTCTCAAGTGTAGCCAAGCCCTTAGTGTGTGTGAGGAGAATTTGCCTCTAGGAGGTTAAAGGGTTTTACTCAGCAATTGCGTCAAGGATCAAGGTGCATTATGATTCAATCCTAAAAAACCATCAAGGTGAAAATTACTGCTGTCAAAATCCTGGCCAATGTGTTTGCTCTACACCTCAGCACAATGGGAAAACAAAGGGTCTCGTTTTAAGTTGATTGAACGCTTTCGGTTTTGCACCGTTTCAAGATAAAGGAAGAAGCTCGGCATTGTTTTGTGTCTCTAACAAGGTAAAACGCTTGGCAAGAAGACGACAAAGCATTGCGTTCTTAAATACCTTTCACACTTAGCTGAGCTGCGCAAGAATCCTTTCCAGCATTGTTGCTCGCAGAACAAGTGTATAGTCCGGAGTCTCCTTTGCCTACTTTTAGAACTGTCAAGCTGGCTGTGTTTTCCACCAGGGTGATCTTGTAGTTGCCCCCAGGACGGATATCTCTGTTATCTTTTGCCCAAGTGACTTTTAGTGGCGCCGATCCGGTGATGTGGCATTTAAAGGAACCACTTGCTCCAAGAGCCACCTCAATGGGTTCTGGTTTCACATCAAAGACAGGAGGTCTCAGATGCTCTAAAAACGGAAAGAAACAACATAACTTTCACAGCTGCTGCTTCACCATTTGGCATTCCACTACAACGCAGTGCCTTCTGTTTGTTGAAAGCCAATGGCCAGGACAAGATTTAGCAGCTACCAACCTGTGAGGAGGAGCTTGGCACTGGAAGAAGCAGTCCCAAGAGCATTGTGAGCTGAGCACGAGTATTGGCCACAGTGAGCCATGTCGGTCTCCAAGATCTGAAGAGTTGCTACATTATTTAAGAATGTTGTTTGCATGTTATCATCATCGTGTAATAGCACCCCATCCTTATGCCATGACACCTGAATAGGTTCCGAGCCATTTATTCGACAATCAAAGGTAACGGGGGAACCAACAGTCTCCTGAATGTCTTTTAGTTTTCTTGCAAAGGTCGGTGGAAACTTACGGTCTGCAAGAAAATAAGTAGGAAATAAGGCATCCTGCCAACCTGCAGACAATTTGCATTTATGATAAGCCTGTTACTATAAAGAGTCATTACTGGAATATTTGAAATGAAACGATCACCTTTAACAGTGAGCAGAGCAGTGGAAGAAGCAAAGCCAACACTGTTTTCTGCTTTGCAGACGTATTCTCCAAGGTCACTGCTCTCCACCTGGTTGAAAACTAGCGCGGCCACATTATTTTTGAAGTACATTTTATAAGCAGGGGTAGATCTTAATTTTGTATCTTCTTTGTACCAGGAGACTTTGATTTCCGGCGTCCCAGCAATTTGGCACTGAAAAGATGCGGACTCCCCGACTGTCACCTCTACACGTTCCAAGTGTGTCACAAAATAAGGCGGTTCTAAAGCACAAATGATCGCAATCAGCGTCACAGAAAAAAGAGCAAATCCTATACTGACCATTATTAATACAAGAGTGGTTAAGGAATCTGAGATAGCAACACACCTAGGATTGATATTTGGCCTTGGCAAATATCTGCTCCGGCATCATTGGCAACCTCGCAAGTGTATTCCCCTTCATCATCTTTTGTACTGTTAGGAATTTCCAGTATGCCTGATTTTTCGGTAGTTGTTATACTACATCTCGGGGACTGTGTTATGTGGAAGCCATTCTTCTTCCATGTTACTGAAATAGGAGGAGTTCCTTTGTATGTGCTTTCCAGAAGGATGGATTTCCCTTGCTCTACACTGGAGTCACTTAATTTCTTCACAAATGTTGCTGGCTCTATAGTAACAAAATGGAAGGCAAAAAGTCAAATAGAAGAGGGGGGAAAGACCAAGATATTCACAAAGCTTTGCGCGCGCACACACACATTAATAAATAATAAATAAGAATAAGAACAATAGCAGCAATCGAGACAAACCTTTTACAAAAAGATGAGTGGTACAGGACACACTGCCAGCGTCATTAGTGACTCGACAGGTGTAATCTCCACTGTGGAGTGGTTCTACTTCATATAATTCCAATTCTGCAACTGTATCCTCCAAAGAAATGTTGCAGGTACTATCTGACACAAGTTCCCTGATGCCTCTAAACCAGTTAACTTTGAACGGAGCCGTTCCTCTTATGAGACTCGTGAATGTTACACTCATCCCAGGGAGAACTTCCACAGGATCGGGTGTCTTCGCAAATGAGGGTGGTTCTAGACATACATAAAGAAGTTAAGACACATACACAAATTAGTGTGATTGTTACGTTTGAAGATGAAAACCAAATCAGAGTTTGGCTGAAGATTTGTAGGTGCCCTGAAAATTGCCAAGGAAGAAATAGCAGCAAATGGAGGAGGCATTTTGCCTAAGGCACCTTGGCCTTCTTTTACTGACCTTGCACAATCAAAAAGGCACTGCATTCATCAGATCCAGCGGCATTTGTGGCAGCACAGGTGTAAGGTCCGGTATCTGATGAGTCCAGTGCATTCAGTTTCAAACCACAGATGTCGTCTGAAAATGAGACTTCATATTTCTCTCCACTAACAATCTCATTTCCATCTTGGAACCAGGCAACTGAAATGGGTTGTGATCCAGAAACTTTGCATTCCAGCAGCGCAGAGGAACCCAGTACCCCGTATGTTTCCTTTAACTTCCTTGTGAAAAAAGGAGGGACTATCCGATCTGCATAGAAAAAGGTGACAAAACCACGTTTAAAAAAATAAAAAGGGAAAGATCTGTTAAAAGAAAAGACAGCATTAAATGACAACGGCAGTAGCCGGCTAACCTGAAACATCAACCGAGGATGTACAGCTACTTTCACCAACTTCGTTTTTCACTTCAAATGTATACAGTCCCCTGTCTCCTGCCTCCGCAGAAAGAACTTTCAGCGTAGCTACTTTGTTGAAAAAGGTGATTTGATATTTGCGGCCACTCTGTAGTTCTCTTCCATCCTTAAACCACGTTGTAATAAGTTCTGGTGTTCCACCCACTGTGCACTCTAATGTAAAAGAATTCCCAGCCGTAACTGACATTGGTTCTGGCTTCTCTAAAATGACTGCTGGTTCTGAAAGAAGAAAAAGCCGTCTAATCGGTAAAATCTTATTGTAAAGCCGAACATTCATAACGAAATAGCAAATTATAGAAAGCTGCTTTTGTGTCCCGGAAGTATGATTACACGGAGCACACAATTTTATTTTTTATTGTGAGCTAGAAGCTTTTACCAACCTAATACTTGTAAAAATGCCGAGCACTCCCTCATCCCTGCGTCATTTTTTATCTGGCAGATGTACTTTCCAACATTGGCTCCCTCTGTGGTTGCGAGTTCGAGAGTAGCAATATTATCCATAAAGGAAATCTGGACATTTTCGCTTTCTCTGATGATTTCGCCTTTATCCTTAAGCCACAGAACCGAAATAGGTTGAGAGCCTTCCACCACAGCCTGCAGAGCGGTCGGTTCCCCCACAAAGGCTACAGTGTCACTTAACTTCTGAACAAATCTCGGAGGTTCTAATGATGGGAAGAGTCATGGTAAAAATGTCAGTCAGCTTTAGAGAAATAGCCATAATGCCAAGAAAAGAAAACGTGAATGCTGCGTCTGCTCCTTTATACAAACCTTTGAATTTCACAGCGCAAACACAAGTGTCACTTCCCACTTCATTCATGGCTTTGCACTGGTACTCCCCAGTGTCCGAAGCTTCAAGGTTAAGAATGTGAACGCTGGCTGTGAAGTCTTTAGATGTAACTTTGAACTTCTTACTGCTTCTGACTTGCCTCCTGTCTTTGAACCAGGCTACTTCAAATGGTGGGGTTCCCGAAATTTCACACTGAATGACAACATCCGAACCTTTAAGTGTGTCTACCGGGGTAGGTTTCTTGCTAAAAACGGGAGGTTCTATAAAAAAGAATAACATCAGAGCCTATAAATGTGCTTGGATAGGTTTCTCGTTAACAACAGGGGCCAAGATACTCAGAAATAGGAGCCTAAAAAGTTATGCTCGTAAAGTCATATTTAGACCTCCAAATGTGACCTGGCTTTCGAAAGTGCTGAGCAGCTAACAGTTCACATTGAGTTCATACTTATTTCTACATCTATAAATTCCTAGCATAGAAATTTGATACCTATGCAAATACTTTTAATTCAGAAATCCCATTCAGTTTCCCAAACAGAGGATGTTAATAAGGATGGGTTTCTCTTGGCTTGACCTTCAAGACACTTCACTTTAGCCCGCCCTACGATCGGATCTATTAACTTTGTCCACTGGAACTTCCTCTCTTCTCAAATTTCTAGGCTTTACTGCCAGTCCGCCTCTCCCAGCCACGCCTACGTTCTTTCCCACGCTGCCCTTCTGCATGACACAGCTCCCCAAAACTGATAAATCCGCGACCTGTGAATGCCTTCTCACATTCCCCTTCTGCAACGATACGCACAGCGCTCTGACCGCTGATAGAGAGTAGGTAGACAGCTGGCTACAATGAATACCCAACTACTTGACACCAAAACGACGTGGTGGTCCTACTCCTGTTTCTTTCTCCTCCCTCGTCCTATCATCGATCTGTTCGTTCCATTCACCTGTTGCATCTTGTCATTAGCCAAGGATCGAAGGTCTTAATGGAAGGGACTGCCTCCTTACTTGCACTATGGGTCCCCAACTGGGTTCTCTAAATACTGCAGCTACTAATGCCACTAGTGTGTGAGACACACCGTCATTTGGGTTGGGATGGGATCTTGCTCCAAGTCGATGGAAGCAGGATGGAGCAACCTTTTGAAGCAGCTCTTTAGATTGATTTGGCTATTCTGAGAGTGCGCAGTCGCTTAGGTAAAGACACTGCGTAAGAACGGAAGGAAACAAAAGAAACGTGACATAAAGGCTTCTAACCTTTTACTGTGACAACAGTGCTGCAGCTTGCAGTACCAGCAGAATTGTGGGCTTCACAAATGTAATCTCCACTGTCTTCAATGTTAGCATCAGTAACGGTGAGAACTGCCACAGAGTCCATGAATGAGAGCCTGTATTTTTCACTAGCATGGATCTCAGTGTCGTTCCTGTACCACACAACTTTGATTTCGGGGGAGCCACTTATTTTACATTCAAGTTGAACTGAATCTCCCTGTTTCACGAATCTTGAAGCTTCTAGTTTCTTAACAAACTTTGGCGCTTCTATAAACGAAATAAATAAATATAAATAAACAACAACATTCAGTTTTTCTCATTTGTCAAAATGATTGTGCAGAATAAGCGCCCTCGAGAGGATAAGAATTTTGTAACTTGCTAGAATATCACAGGGACAAAAGTAAATTAGGCTTGCCTTCGAATGAGGAAAAGAAGGGAGAAGAAGATGAAAACAATAGCTAAAGCTAAATTATGTTCCCAGCTACACAGGTGGAAATGCAGAAACATTCCACTGAGCCCAAAGGAGTTGCTCCAAAGCATGAACGACATCTGTGGTGAAAATTCAGGTCCCAATGAAGTCAATGGGAATTTTGTCATTGGCTTCATCGGTGCCAAAATGTATGTATATATAAGTGTGCAGGCTCTCCCTCTGTATACACATCTACACAATTTTAAACCTAAAAAAAATTCAGGCAGGTTTTGGGGTGAAGACCAAGGATGGTTCATACTCCACTGTAGTTCACCCATCCATAAAAGGTAAGTGAAATATGCATTAAAGTTGAAGGCTTAATTGACGACCGTTTACTGCCCTAAAACATACCATAAAAATACACTACCTTTTTCCAATTTCTAAGTTTTATCAGTTTGCTATTTTATCTACAAAAATCTTCCAAACGTCTCTACATAAAAGTGTCACCATATTCTAGCTTAAAACTTAAATCAATACTCAAAGAAGTCCATCAAACTTGGAAAAAGACATGGAAGATAATTGGTAAAACTACATATAACATGTATAATGTCAAGAGGAATTAAGGGAGAAATTAACGCATTTGCATATACAGTACACAAAATTTACGCTCTCAAACATTGCAGCATGAAGAACAAGATGAAGACTTAAAATCTATGATAGCCACAGTTTATCGTTTGTAGTTTGAAAAGGTCTTCTCCTTTACCTCCAGCATTTGAAGACACAGAGGGCATAAAAATAATAATACCCCCCCTACTTTTCTCCCAAGAAAACCACACTAATAAGGCCTACTTAATACCAGTACCTTTGACATTAAGTTGGGCCGAGCAAAAGTTTCTTCCAACTTCGTTGCTAGCTTGGCAGGTATACTGGCCAGAGTCTCCTTTGCCTGCTCTCAGAATTCTCAGGTGAGCTGTGTTTGCTATAAAGGTAATATTATAGTTTCCTCCAGTTCGGATTTCTCTGCCATCTTTTGCCCAGGTGACATGTATTGGTTGGGCTCCAGTAACATGACATTCAAAATCAGCACTTTCTCCAGTAGGAACTTCCATGGATGCAGGTGTTATATCAAAGAAGGGAGGTTGCTTGGGTTCTAGAAATTAAAAGTAACAGTAGAATACTGATTGCTTTGTATTCTCAGTGAAAGAGTCATCAAACGTCGTGGAGAGCAGTTCACGTACAAAGAACAAAACATTAGACCTTGCTTTCAATATAAAAAGATTCAAGAGCAAACGAACCTGAGACTGTGAGCCTAGCGCTAGAGGTAGCAGTTCCAACAGCATTGGTAGCTGTGCAAGAGTATTGTGCAGTGTGACTCATCTCAGTTTGAGACAGCTGGAAAATCGCTACATTATCTACGAATGAGGTTTGCACATTATGGTCATCTCTTAAAGGTACACCGTTTTTATACCAAGTCACGCTAATAGGCTCTGAGCCATTTAGACGACAGGTAAATTTAACTGGTAAGCCAACTGTTTGTTCAATGTCCTTTAATTTCCTTGCAAATGAAGGCGGGAGTTTGCGCGCTGAAAAAAAAAACAACCAAGTATGTAATAAATGTTTTGTGTGGAATTTTTCTATATTGAAAGTTTTGCAAGAAAGAGCTAACAAGAGTAGTTTTGAACAAGCAAACATAATAATCATCACCTTGAACTGTTAAGAGAGCCTTTGTAGTTGCAGTTCCTACACTGTTTTCTGCTTTGCAGATATATTCTCCGCTGTCATTGTTATCCGCTTTGTTAAAAACTAGAGTAGCAACATTGTCTCTAAAGAACATTTTATACTCAGGACTAGATCTTAGTTTTGTATCTCCTTTGTACCAAGACACTGTAATTTCTGGTGTTCCAGCAACTTGGCAATGTAAAGTTGTATAATCTCCTACTGATACTTCCAGAGGTCTCAAGTGTGTAACAAAATAAGGAGGTTCTAAAAAAAAAACAAATAGTCAGAATGAGTAAGGAATATTTATGCCTTAGGAGCGACGCTCTGATAAGAATGATGAAGAAAAATTAAACAACATGGTAACCCACCTAATGTAGACACTAGTGCTTCACAAACATCCCCTCCCGCCTCGTTCTCAACATGGCAAGTGTATTCTCCTTCGTCATCTTTTGTACTATTGAGAATTTCCAGAATGCAAGATTTTTCCGTTGTGATGATGCTGCATTTTTCAGACTGAGTTATAGTTTTGCCATTCTTCTTCCATACAACCGAGATTGGGAGGCTACCAGTGTATGTGCTTTCCAGAACTATGGGTTTTCCTGGCTCAACACAGTGATCACTCAATTTCTTCACAAACACCGCTGGTTCTAATGAGCAATAAGAAGTCGAAAATATTGAGTGCAACTGTACGGAGATGTATATATTTTAGAGAAAAAAAGAGAAATTTCAATCTGTACAAACCTTTTACAGAAAGATGTGCAGTACAGGATGCTTTTCCAGCATCGTTAGTCACTAGGCAAGTATAATCTCCGCTCTGAAGCGGACCAACATCAAACAACTCCAGTTCTGCAACCGAATCCTCCAAATAGACGTTACATTTATCCCCTGGCACCAGTTCATTGACCCCTCTAAACCAGTTCACCTTGAATGGAGGGGTTCCTCTGATAACGCTTGTGAAAGTTACACTTGTGCCTGGTAAAACATCCGAGGGTTCGGGCTTCTTCACAAAAGAGGGTGGTTCTAAACATTTTTTTTTTAAAAAAGTCAATATCAAATAAACCTGATATTTACATGTACAATTTGAAGATGAAGAGCAAAACATTTTATGTTCGAATGAACAGTTTCCCCCAAATATGCCCAGAAAATAATTTCTTCCAAGAAAGACAGACTGTTATATAGAAGAGGATTTACGGCAAAGAGCTAATTGGCCGTCAGATACTGACCTTGTACGTTTAATACAGCTCTGCATTCGTCAGACCCGGCTACATTAGTAGCTTTACAGGTGTAACTTCCCGTATCTGATGAGGTCAGTGAATTCAGTTGCAAAACACACAGGTTATCTGAAAACGTGGTTTGATGTTTTTCTCCACTAACTATCTTTTTTCCATCTTGAAACCAAGCGATTGAAATAGGTAGCGACCCAGATACTTTACACTCCAGAAACACCGAAGAACCCAGCACACCATTTGTTTCTTTTAATTTTCTTGTGAAAGAAGGCGGAATGATTCGATCTGTGTAAGAAAACGTAACAAATCCACAGCGGTTTAAAAGGCAGGAACATTTCCCAAAGAAAAGCTTGGCGAAACGCGGAAGAAAAACTACCGAACCAACCTAAAACATCAACTGAGGCTGTGCAGCTGCTCTTCCCAACGTCGTTCTGCACGGCAAAGGTGTACAATCCGCTGTCTCCCTTTTCCGACTCGAGAATTTTAAGGGTAGATACTTTGTTGTGGAAGGTAATTTTGAATTTGTGGCTGCTTGTCAGTTCTTTCCCATCCTTAAACCAGCCAACTGAAAGTTCGGGTGTGCCCGCCACTTTGCACTCTAAAGTGCAAACATCTCCCACCGTCACTCTCATTGGTTCTGCCTTCTCTACAATGATTGCCGGCTCTGGAAGGAGATGTGAGCAACAGTCACTGTAAACAACTCCTCTTACTCGCTAGCTGTCTATACTTTGTACCACCGCATTAGTACAAATAACTGTTTTGACTGTATTTAATACAAATTGCATTGCAACCTGTCGAGTTAGGGGAGTTTATGAAACTTCCTTTCGCCCATCGTTTGTCTGTTTATCTTACACTGTAAGTAGTTTGGGGGCAAGGACTATTTCTTACTATGTATTTGTGCAGCGCCCAGCACAATGAGGATCTTAGTTGGGGACTTGAGGCACTGTCCTAATATAAATAAAATAAATAAATACAGAGGAAAAGACTAGTATGGACTCCACATCTGACCATGTGTGTAAGACAAAGAGGTGACATTTTCTCCACTCGGTTTCATCTGGCTCTTTCTCCCGGACCTCGACTGAGCAGAGGATAAAAGTTATGAATGGTGCCAAATTATGAAGTGGTTTCCTGACCAATAATAGTTGGGGACAAAGAGGCGGTCAGTTTCATTTCAGTTTTAAAATCACACTCAAAAAGGTGTGTTGACCCCATATGTCACCAGCCTCCTGAACTTTATAAAGATGGGTAGGGAATGCAAAGCTTGGTGCTTACTTTACCTGGTCATTCCCTCTGAAGCATTTGGCATTGGCCATTGTCTGGAGACAGGATACTGGGCTAGATGGACCTTTGGTCTGACCCAATATGGCCGTTCTTGTGGTCTTTTGGATGCAGGTATTCCCCCAACCCCTGTGCCCCACCATCACCTTTGTTACCAACCTAGAACTGTTAAGGTAGCCATACACTCCCGAGTTCCAGCATCATTGCTGATCTGACAGATATACTTTCCCGCGCTGCCTGGTTCTGCATTTGCCAGCTGTAGAGTTGCAACGTTGTCCGCAAATGCAATCCTAGTGTTTTCACTTTCTCTAAGGACGTCTTCCTTGTCTTTAAGCCACTGGACAGAAATTGGCTGAGAGCCTTCCACTGTTGCTTGTAATTCTACTGGTTCACCAACCACAACTGAGATACTGTTTATTTTCGACACGAATTTTGGTGGTTCTGAACAAGAAACATATGATTATAGTGAAGATCTCCAGCATTCGCGTAAGAAACTATCAATAAGCGTCTTCTACGCGGGTCCTGACACAGATTCTGTGCAAATAAACTCACCTTTCAGTTGTACAGCGCAAATGCAAGAGTCACTCCCGACCTCGTTCTGTGCTTTGCATTGGTATTCGCCAATGTCTGAGGCATCGACATTAAGAATGTGAATACTCGCGTGGTAATTTTTGGATGTAACCTTATACTTTTTACTGCTGCGGATTTGTCGCTTATCTTTATACCACATGACTTCGAATGGAGGCGTTCCAGAAATTTCACATTCAAGACTCACATCAGTACCTTTGAGCATGTCTACCGGGGAAGGCTTCCTGCTGAAAACAGGAGGTTCTACAAAAAGAAAAGCAGTTGGCATTGTTATAACGTTATTTGGCTATATGTAACGAACGTTAAAAAGATTCTTACAAAGTTACCACAGTAGCAGCAAGATTATGTTTTATGGGGAAAATCCGTGGAATGGATTTGTATTCTCCGGATTTTCTGGGCATATACTGTAATGAGCTCTGTCTATTTTGGAGGCTGACAAGCAGACAGATACGTGCTTTTGTAGCAACTCTTTTAGCGAATGAATACAAAGAAAACAACAGTGTTACAGAATAGGAGCTACTCCCATATGGCTGAACGCAATAACAACCAATACCGTTGTGTACAATTAAATTAATTAGGTTCCTGTTTCTGATTCTGAAAATTTCAGCGCCATGAGGCAGCCAATTTTAGGATTCTGAGAGTCATGGTGCAACTGAAGGAGTAATTTCGGAATAGCCTCCACATCCGTGAAGGATGGAGTAAGGGTAATATCTTTAAAAAGTCTTGCCCATGCCCCGATGAAATATAGCAGAACGTGGCGAAAACTGGACAGGAAGAAAAAGGCTGCCCCAGAAAAAGAAATAAGCAACATTCACTTGTGAATGTCTGAGTGGAGAATCACCGAAAAATAAGTACGAACTAATATGAGGAAGAATGATTTCTAACCTTTCACTATAACCTTAGTACTGCAGCTCGCCCTGCCAGCAGGATTGTGAGCTTCACATATGTAATCCCCACTGTCTTCAGTACTGAGATGGTTCATTTCAATCACTGCCACAGAATCACTGAAAGACATCCTGAATTTTTCACTGGCAATGATCTCATTGTCATTTCTGTACCATACCACTCGGATTTCTGGAGATCCACTTATTTTACATTCAAATCGTGCGGAGTCACCGTGTTTTACTACTTTTGACGCTTCTAGCTTCTTAACAAACTTTGGAGGTTCTATGAAACCAAAAAAAGAAAGTGGAATAAATAGGGGAGAAAAAAGAGTGATTTCAGAATTAAAATTAAAAAGAGAGAGAGAAGAAGAAGAACAAATGAAAGAAATCCGATACTAAACATGAGTTAAGAGTTTCTAAATTCAAGAATGCACAAAAAGAATTAGCTTGGAACGATTTATAAGAACGATACTGGGCTCGACAAAAGACAGACAAGACGAGAACAACACAAAACAAGTAAACGTGCACACCTGTTACCAGCAAAGTTGCAGTACAAGAATCGCTACCAACGTCATTGGAAACTTGGCAAGTATAGTGTCCACTCTTTGAAATATCCACCGAATAGAGAGTTAAGAAACCTGTTGACCCTTCTATCCCAATAAAACAATTAGCTCCAGATACAAGTTCCAAATCTTCTTTAAACCACTTTATTGCAAACGGAGGTGTTCCTTTCAACACAGTTTTAAACTCCACCATAGAATTCGGGACGGCTTGCTGGTTTTCAGGTTTTACTAGGAAGCTTGCTGGCTCTACAGTTTTCAAGGGAAAGAAATGTTTGTTTAAATCCTCGGCAGAAGGAATGTTTGAAAACCAAACAAAGTGAACAATCAAGAACACTAAGAATTCTAAGTACTCCTTAAAGAAAATGAAGCATCACATAAAGAGCAAAAATTATACGGTAACTTTTCGCAATATTATTTAAAGATGTAAGATGGCAATTATTTTTTAAAAGGTGTATTTCAATATCTATTATAGTTAAGAGAAGACGTAAAGAGTTCCAAACCTTTCACTGTTAAGACGGCGCTGCAAGAGTCACTCCCAGCAATATTAGTCACGCTACACGTGTAATTTGCAGTATCTGCCAACTCTAGTTTAGAAACCTCCATTGATACGGTATTCTCATGGCATAGGCTCCTGTATTTTGCACTATCATGTATTTCTTTTCCATCCTTATACCATTTAGCAGTAATGGGGAGTGAGCCAGAAACCTTACACTCCATATGAATAGACGATCCCAGAACTTGATCTATTTTCGTTAACTTTTTGGTAAATGATGGAGGGATTGTTTGATCTGCCCAAGAAAATGGCAAAAACAACAGTTAACGCCCTGCACCTCAAATTACCTTCCGGTATTTGCGAAGCTATTATATTTTTTCCACAAAGAAAGCAAAATGCAATGGAGCAAAATACAAACCTAAAACTGTCAAAACAGCTTCACAGGTGCTGCTTCCAAAATCATTTTCAACCTTAAAAGCGTATGTACCACTGTCCTCCTTCATTACCGATTCAATCCTGAAACTGGCCACGTTACTGTCATAGCTCATGGTATAATATCTACTGGGCAGAAGCTGTTTGCCATCTTTATACCATTTCAGTTTGAGCTCTGGTGTTCCAGCCACAGTACATTCCAAGGTCACTGGGTCTTTTTCAGTCACTTTAACTGATTTAGTCTTTTCTATGATCTGAGCGGGTTCTGCAGTAAGAATTAAAGTGCAGATTCGTTATAGTTCTATCTACTGGTGAGCACGTATCTTTTAAATTACTTCTACAAAATAGGCCTGAAAGTACATAGCTCACAAACCTTGTACTAAGAGCAAGGCAAAGCATTTTTCAACTCCTGACTCATTCTTTGCCTGGCAGGTGTACCTCCCCCTGTGACCAATATCAATATGTTTTATTTTCAGTGTGGCCACATTGTCCTCGAACGTAATATGGAAGTTCTCATCTTCCTCGATAATTTTTTCATCTTTTATCCATGACACTGATAAAGGATAAGCACCCGCTACCGTGCATTGAAAAACTGCGGAACCCTTCAAGACGGTAGCGACGTTTTCTATCTTCTTTATGAAGGAAGGTGGTTCTGTGTTTTACAAAAAGAAGCCACGATAAAAGATATTGTTTAATCCTTGTTAAGATACTAAAAAGTAGGTAAGAAACTGAATGTTGGAGTTTTCCCCCTATCGTGGTAACTGAACTGACCTTTCAAATTGACTCTTGTGCTGCAAGAACAACTACCCCCATCATTGGATATAATGCACTGGTATTCCCCAGCATCTGAAAAATCGCAGTTGGTTACCACAAGGGTGAATACCGATTCCTTGTCGCTCATGGCGTATTTTTTGCTGCTGCGAATCTCCTTGTTATTCTTCAGCCATGTCACTTCAAATGGAGGAGTACCGGAGACTTCACATTCCAGCATGGCATCAAAACCCTTCACTACCTCAGCAGGTTTCAACTCCCTTATGAATGTGGGAGGTTCTATAAAAAAATCAGGAGGAAAACACATAGCAGCTTAGGAAAACACGAAAAGAAAAAAAAACACGCATGACTGAAAAAAAAAAGAGGTGGGTGGGTAGGAAGGCTAATAACTAACCTTTCACTTTCAGTTCAATGCTGCAGCTCTCACTACCTGCGTCGTTGTGAGCTTCACAAACATAAATCCCACTATCCTCTATTTTCGCACTGGCTACTTTGAAAGTGGCAAAACCGTCTACGAATGCAATGCCATACTTAGCAGGGTCAGTTACTTCATTCCCATCCATAAACCAAGTAACGTGGATTGCGGGCGTGCCTGCTACTTGGCATTCGAAACTGGTGGATTGTCCTTTTCTCAAAACTATTACGGGACTAGGCTTCTGAATAAACCTAGGTGGTTCTAAATATGAACAAAAAGGCAAGACTTTATTTACTCAATTTACATTCGAGAAATATTTCTTTTCTAATAAAAAAGAAACAGAACCCATGAGATTAAAAGGGCATAAAAATGCACACCTTTCACAAACAGGGCTGCTTTGCAAGTTGCTGTCCCAACATCATTGCTTATTTGACAGGTATAGTTCCCTGAATCAGAAGTCTTTGCTGAAAAGAGCTCTAACACACTTGACGTGTCATCCTTCCAGACAGAGCGAGTGGCTCCTGAGAGAAGTTCTTTGCTATCTTTAAACCACTTTATCTGCATAGGAGTGGTACCATTCACAAGAGCTTTGAACAGAACTCTAGCATTGGGTATAACATCTTGTGACTGTGGTTTTTCAACAAAATACGGGGGTTCTACAACAAATAAAAGAGGGAGGATAGAGAAGAGTAGGAGAAGAATCATTTTATGATCAAAAAGTCAAAAATAATAAATTGAAGGTCTTATGCTTGAGAAAGAATAAGAAGCTCAAACCTTTGACTGTTAAATATCCACTGCACTGGTTACTTCCTGCTTTATTTGTTGCCTCACAAGTATAAGATCCACTGTCTGAACCTTCCAGCTGGTTGATTTCCAGGAATGCAGTGTTATCATGGAAAGAATATTTGTATTTTTCACTAGCCGTTATCTCTTCGTCATCCTTGTACCACTGGATACTTATAGGATGTGAACCAGACACTATGCACTCTAAGTGAATGAAAGAACCCTTAATGCTGTCCATTTTCTTTAGCTTTTTTGTGAACTTGGGCGGTATGATAAGATCTATCCAACAAAGTAAAAGCAAAGTGTTAGCTCATTTGGCCATAGTGCTAGTTCTGTATCAAAAAAGTAAAGCACAATAAAATATTTTACACCCCCCCCCTCCCCGCGGAAGAGAGACGTGATACAAACCTAGCACATTAATGCTACCGGTACAGCTGCTGCTTCCAACATCATTTTGAACCTCAAAAGTGTATTCTCCACTATCTTTCTTTTCCGTATGAACTATCTTTAAGGCGGACACTTGATCTGTAACACTGATTTTATATTTCGGGCCCAAGGTCAACTCTTTTCCATCTTTGAACCATTTGGCTGCAATGTCTTTAGTGCCTGAAAATCTACACTGCAAGGTTGCTGGGTCTCCCTCAGTGACGTCAATTGACACGGCCTTGTCAGTTATTGTTGCGGGTTCTATGACAAATAAAGGGATATATACGTATATGTTAATAGTATTTTTTAATATTCACCTTACACATTAATGCAGGGCCGCCCAGCGGATTCCGGGCCCGGGGTCTTCGGCGGCGGAGGGCCCTTCCGTTCCTGACCCGCCACCGAAGTGCCCCGAAGACCCGCGGCGGGGGCCCCCCGCTGCCGAATTACCACCGAAGCGGGACCCGCCGCCGAGCGCAGCCCGGTCTTCGGCGGTAATTCGGCGGCGGTCCCGGAACGGAAGGGCCCCCCGCCGCCGAATTACAGCCGAAGACCGAGCTGAACTTCGGCCGCGGGTCCCGCTCGGTCTTCGGCGGTAATTCGCCAGCGGGGGTCCTTCCGCCCAGGAGCGGAAGGACCCCCGCCGGGGAAGACCGGGAGCGGCAGAAGCTCCTGCGCCCGGCCGCACAAGAGTTTGCCGGGCACCCCGGAGAGAGTGAGGGACCCCGCTCCAGGGGCCCCGAAAAACTCTGGTGGGGGCCCCCGTGGGGCTCGGGGCCTGGGGCAAATTGCCCCTCTTGCCCCCCCCTCTGGGCGGCCCTGCATTAATGTGCGATAGTTTTAATTCTTTGAAAACATTCAGTGCTGAACCAACCTTTCACTGTTAGTAAAGCCGAGCATCTTTGAATTCCCGCATCATTTTTAGCCTGGCAGAAATATTTCCCGTCGTGCTTCACTTCAATAGACCTAACAAGGAGAGTGGCCATGTTGTTCACAAACGTCATTTTGATATTGTTATCTTCAATGACGTCATCGTTGTCTTTCAACCACGACACTGTGATGGGCAAAGAGCCCTTCAAGGCGGCCTGAAACACAGCGGAGCCTCCTCTCAGAGAGCTAATGTTTTCAATCTTCTTCACAAATTGCGGGGGTTCTATCGGGAGAAAAAACAGACTCTTGGTAAATTTCAGCTGGAATGGCAGAACGGTGTAAGGTAGAAGAACATACTTCAGCTCTATTTCCCCGACTGATACCAACCTTTCAGGGTCACCCCAGCGCTGCAGACGCAGCTTCCTACCGCGTTAGTTACTCTGCACTGGTATTCTCCAACATCGGAGGCATCAAACCTGAAAACGTGGAGGCTAATCAATGAATCCTCAATGCTTATTCTGTGCCTCCTACTGCTTCTGACAGGCTTGTTGTCCTTCAACCAAAATACTTCAAATGGAGGCGTACCCAACACTTCGCACTCCAAAGCAACATCAGAATCCTTCAATACTTCCATGGGTTCAAACTCCTTGCTAAAATAAGGTGACTCTATAGCGCAAGAGAGAGATTGTGGTTTGTATTAATTAAGCATTGGAAATTTTAATGATGCAACGAATTTGGAGCGGGAATTGGGGCCGGGGAAATTTGACACAAACCTTGGACTGTGACAACACTACTGCAAATATCTTTGCCGGCATCATTTTTGGCCTCACAGATATATTCCCCACTGTCTTCAATCACCACACCTATAAGTTTGAGAGTCGCCTTGGAGCCCACGAAGGACATCTTGTATTTGGCACTTTCCTGAATTTCCCGGTCACCTTTGAACCAGGTGATTTTTATCTGAGGGGTGCCAGTTACTTGACAATCTAATTGCGCGTAATCGCCTGTCTTTAACAGCTGTGATGGCTCTGGCTTCTCGACGAAGGTAGCAGGTTCTATGGATTTAAGATAGGCATTAAATACAGAAAGAGGTGAAGAGTGTAAAAGGCGACAATGGGGACTTCTCAGTTCACCGGCCCCTTGACGGCTGTGCCGGTGTGACTGAGAGCAGCCCAACAAGTCAATAAGAAAGGGAATGCAAACCTTTCACAAACAAGTTTGCACTGCACGCAACTGAACCAGCCACGTTGCTGACTTTGCAGGTGTAGTCCCCAGAGTCAGACGGCTTTACAGCGTAGAGTTCCAAGTAACTCGCTAAAGCTTCAGTCATAATATAGCAGGCTCCGCCGGTTTCCAGCTCACGGGCACCCTTAAACCACTGTATTGTGAGTGGCGGTGTTCCTTTTAAGGAACTCTTCAAACGCACCGTCGATCCGGGTGCTACTTCTTGGGTCTCTGGTTCTACAACGAAGCTGGGTGGCTCTAAACGGGCGTTTAAAAGAAATAATTGCAAAGAGTAAGAAGTGTAACCTGTGTGGTGGGGAAGAATGAATCATTAAATGACACATCAAGAAGAAAATATAAAACGATCTGCCAAACCTTTTACAACCAAAGTGCTACTGCTGTCTTTACTGCCCGCAGAGTTTGTGGCCCTGCAAGTGTAAATGCCAGAATCGTTCGTGTCTAGATGTTTTATTTCCAAAGACGCAGAACCTTCCGCAAACACTACTGCGTATTTGGCACTGGTAGTTAGCTCGTCGTCATGCTTAAACCACGAAACACTCATTGGAAGGGAGCCAGAGATTTTGCAGTCCATGCGGCAGGAGGCGCTGACTACGCTGTCAACATTCCTCAATGGTTTAACAAAGAACGGAGCAATGGCTCGGTCTGTTCAGTACACAACAAAGAAAAAACAATACGTGCAATGAGCATTTCAAGGTGTAACCTGATTTCTGCCCTATCTGGGCTTTAAATCTGAACGGTGTTGTCCTTTGCAAAGAGCAAGATACCAACCTAACACAGTGAACGTGGTGGTGCACGAGCTGCGTCCAACATCGTTCGCAATCTCGAACGTGTACTCGCCACTGTCCTGCATTTCGGCGGTATAAAACTTTAGCTGGGCAACGTTATTTTTAAAACTGATTCTATACTTTTTGCTGGAAGCCAGCGGTTTGCCATCTTTGAACCATTTCGTTTTTAACTCTGGAGTGCCTGCAACAGTATATTCCAAAATTGCTGGGTCTCCTGCAGTCACCTCAATCAACTCAGGTTTCTCAGTAATTTGGGCAGGTTCTATAACAGAATTAAACAGTCGTTATTAGGGTCAAAATGGAATCGCTTTCCATTATATGTAGAATGCTGCGAAGTTTAAGTATTCCTACACGGACCTTTCACTGCTAATTCTCCAAAACACGTTTGACTTCCTGCATCATTCTCCGCCACACATGTATACTTGCCACCAGAACTAATCTGGACACCCGTGATCTGCAGCGTTGCAAGACCATTTTCAAAGGTCACTTTGACTTTATCTTCTTTAATAATGTCTTTCCCCTTCATCCACGTTACAGAAATAGGAGCGGACCCCTTCACAACGGACTGTAAAGTAACTGTGTCTCCAGCAAGTGCAGTAACATTTTCGACTTTCTTAATAAAAGATGGTGGTTCTATTTCGAAAGAAAAAAACTTACTTATTACTACATCTTTCCGAAGCCCTAGATGCAGCATATTAATGGTTATTTTAAAAAATCAACTTGCCCATTATATAGCATCAATGCACTGGTTAATTAGCTACATCAGGAGGGAAATTTTGGGATGGGGGGGGGGGGAGGAGAATTGCATTTCCAAGCTGGATAAGCGAAGGGTTGAACACATCACTTGACATAACGTGTTCAGCCACCACGTGGGTGGGGGTGAATGGTAACTGCATTGCTGTCACTTCTTGCAGCCTAGCATAAGATTTTGCACTGATAGCAATTCTAGTAAAATTTGCCTTCTGCTTTCCCTTCCAAATTCAGAAGCATGATGGCAGATACACACAAGATATAATGGTACATTAAAGAGAATAAGAAAATAGGGGGAAAACAATTAAGAAACACGTTTTTAAGAGACAAGATTTTTTCTACCTCTACAGTATGTTAAAAGAGCTTTCCTTTGCGCACTGACCTTTCAGTATGAACGTTGCACCGCAGAAGCATTTACCAACTTCGTTAGCTACAACGCACTCATATTCACCAACATCTGCACTATTAAAGGAAGAGATCTCCAGAAAAACAAGAGATTTCTGAGAGATCAATCTGTATTTTTTACTACTGCGAATCTGCTTCTTGTCTTTAAACCAGCTAATTTCGAATGGTCCAGTACCAGCAACCTCACACTGAAGTGTAGCGTTTGTTCCTTTCACTATCTCTGCCGGTTCAAGCGTTTTGATGAAAGAAGGGGGCTCTATAAAAGTATTAAAGCATCAATAAAGAATTAGTTACTGACACCAATACAGAAAGTCATTTCTCAAATAAAATTGCCAGTGATTGTAAGAACAAACCTTTGACAACTATTTCAGTGCTACAGCTATCACTGCCAGCATCATTAACTGCTTCACAAGAGTAACTTCCACTATCTTCAACTTTCACGTCGGAAATATCTAGGACAGCTACAGAGTTGACAAATGACATTCTGTACGTGTTACTCTCTCTAATTTCTTTGTTATTCTTGAACCACGTAACTTGGATTTCAGGAGACCCTTTGATTTTGCACTGAAGGTGTGCTGACTCGCCCGGTGTCAATAAATAAGATGGATCCACCTTCTTCAAAAATGATGGTGGCTCTAAAGGAAGATTTCAGAAAAAAAGAAACCTGAAATGTGAAGCTCTGAAAGACTGATTAAACACATTAACATTTAGAGGTGCTAACAGGAATCTCAACCAAGCCACAGTTCTAGTGATTTCTGTTAAAAAAACCAACACCGTAAACAAAGAGAGACTACATCCTCCTCACCCCGGAATAAACTAAATAACTTCTTGGTGAAAATACATGTTTATTTAAACAAAGAAAGAAAGATTAAAAACCCAAGAATAAATTAAAGAATTTCTTGGTAAAAAGAAATATTAGGCGACACGGAATACACTGAGAGCTTAAAAAGGAACATTCATTAATAACAGACAAAATAGGTTCAATAAAGACAGGAACACGGAGTACATACAGTGTTCTCTAAACACAGAATCCTGAGAGCAAGACTGACTAAGAACAGTTTACCTCTCAGTGGAATTAGACACCATCCTATGCATTCTATAGCCTGTATTTCTAGCCCGCGTAGATTTAATAGCTATTTCAAGAAATATAATGTTCAAAGTAGAGGAACAACTTTCTTACCTCTAATTGTGACAGTTGCAGAAGAGGAACTACTTCCAGCCTCATTCGAAGCCGTGCATACATAATTCCCTGAATCTTTAAGTTTAGCCAGGGGGATTTCAAGTGATGCTATTTTGTCTTCAAAATAAATTTTATAATCTTTGCCTGGGGGTATTTTGTTCCCATCTTTATTCCACGCTACTGTTACTTTCCTATCTTCATCTACTTGGCACTCCAGACGTATCTTCTTATTGACAGCAGACTGCACCGACTGTAACTCCTTAATGAAATGTGGCTTATCAATAATTACCATTTCCCCCTGGCAGATGTCAGCTCCAAACTTGTTTGAGGCTTTGCAAGTGTAAATTCCTCTATCGTTTACTGTAACATGTTTAATCTCTAAAATATGCTTATTATCAACGGTTGAAATCTTGTGATGTTCTGAAGAAGAGATGGCAGCGCCGTCTCTCTGCCACACCGTGTCGATCACTGGAGTACCTGACACGGTACACAGGAACCTGGCACTTTTACCCACAAAAGTAGTAATCGATTCGGGTCTGGTTAGAAAGGTTGGAGGGAACGCTTCTGCAAAAAGAAATGGTTTCATGGTTATACTGGGCTGGCACCAAAGCCACTATTGTCTTTATGTATGCCAAGGGCAGAGAAAAGGAGGAGAATAGTTTGTCTTCGGAGACACGTTTCAAATTTGTTTAAATTAAGGGTTGGACAATAAAGAAACTGAAAAGTGGGAAAAAGAATGAAAAACATTTTCACCGTCTGGACCGATATATAGCAATGACGAGTGTAGATCCAAAAGCCAGTATTTCATTTAGCAAGACTGGCCAAAATGCCAAATGCTTGTGATTCTGTTATTAATTTATGCTGCTTTCATAATTTAGCAAGTAATGACTGATCCAATAAGGAAAGGAAACTGAAAACCAAAACCCCCGTACATTTAGACCGCAGCAAAATACAGGGGGAAACCTAGAAGATATTATAAATGTGTTGTTTTTGAGATGTTCATAAAATCCCGTAAATTGAGATATGCCTGTAAACATATGTTATTCATTGCAAGATCACTCTACCCAACCATTCAGTAATTACTGCCCAAGCACGGCGCCTGAATGTTAAATAAAGCAAAGTAAAACTAGAAAAAGACTTAAGGTAAGTATATACTGAGCACTACATCGAAGAAACTGGATTCGATACAAATCTTCAAGACGACTGATGTCAGATATTAAAAATAATTTGAAATTATTCTCCCAGAGCTGAAGACATTGAATTCTTGCTCGATAGTTCAGAGACCACAGTGACTAAACAAATTAACTGGCATTTTTTAAAATGTATCTCCAGCTATAATTATCATCTGGAGGTTAAATTATGTCTTTATAAAATAATCATATTCTCAGTTTAAAGTGGATTTTCCCCCTTCCCCACCACATGACGTCTCGAAATCCTTTGAATCGATTATCAACTGCGAGATGGTTTTTCCTTCTCTGGATGCAGAAAACAAGAAAAGAAAAAACAAAGAAACAAAAATACCCGACACTGGTGTTGACAAAATTCAATTATTTTCTGTCTTCACAGCTGCCAGATAAAAAGACTAGCTATCTGGGCCTGTGTGCAATATAATAACTCATAATCCTAAAATAAGTGTTTTAAAATTATAAAGCAATGAAACAATCGGAGGATGTTAATGCAAAAATAAAATTAGCATTAAGATGCCGTACTTACCAGTCACCGTTAAAATAGCTGTAGAGCTTACACTGCCATACTGATTGGCAGCTTTGCAGCTGTATTCTCCACAGTCAACTACTTGAGGTCTTGGGATTTCCAGCGTGGACACGTATTTCGTGGTATGTATGGAATACTTGTCGCCG